>NW_026732583.1:0-325000 GCF_028476545.2 Physella acuta | reverse complement strand
AAAACGTGGGTCGGGCAGATGGGTCGGGAAATTTGATGGTGAACCCACGTTTTTTGTCATCAAATGTATGTAAATAGTTATTTTCTACTTTTTAGTCCACAAGAAAAACGTGGTTTTTTAAAAAGTTTTTTTTAAGTATTTTATTTTACAGTGGCGTCACAATCAACATTTACCCTACCCCAACACCCCACCCTCTCTCCGCCCCTGTATGAAGACAGCAACTAACGAGCCATTATTTACATCCGGCAGGAGGTGATGCTGGTAGACAGACCGTTCAGGGCCTGTAGCGGATGTTGCTGCTGCGCTGACGGATGTTGTCTGTACCCCATCTTTGTCAGGGACAGGACGGGCAACCATCTGGGCATGATACGTATGATGTGAGTTGTCACACGTGTTAGTGACATGTGACCTCAGAGTTTCTTCCAGGCATCTCTTCGGGGGGGGGGGGGGGGAACTTTGCCCCCCCCCCCCCCCCCGAAAAATTCTACCGCCCCTCCCGAACGAAATAAAATTTATATAATTTATATAGAAAATATACTTTTAACAGTGTCCGCCCCCCCCCCCCGAAGAAAGTCTTCCGCCCCCCCCCCCCCCGAAAATTTTAAGTGCCCCCCCCCCCGGAGAAAAAAGTCTGGAAGAAACACTGTGTGACGTGTAAACAAGTGTAGGTGACGTGTCAGTTGTCAGACAAGTGTAGGTGACGTGTAGACAGGTGTAGGTGACGTGTCAGTTGTCAGACAGGTGTAGGTGACCAAATATAGGTGCATGTATGTCTTCAGGAACTACAAATAAAAACCCCAATATTGGGATTTTGGACCCCAAATATATGTATTTGTATGTCTTCAGGAACTCCAAATGTAAACCCCATTTTGGCATATTCGACGCCAACGGAGACCTACTGTATGAGATCTGGGGCCCGGCATGCACGTGCAGTTGTGGAGGAGAAATCCCGTTTCCGGTAATTAGACGCTGATTAAGTAATTAAGTTTATCTTTAATTAATTTTAACTGGGCTAAGTCAAGGTTAATGACGTCACTAGTTGTGTAGCCTTCAGGTAATACAATGTTGTCCCTCCATGTTAAACATAACATACCACTAAAGGCAATATGTTGATATCCTCCAAGTCATGGTTCCGTCCTTCACTTACAAGGTTGGACAAGTTATTGAATAAAGCTTTAAACAGACATTTTACTTTTGATTACCTGAAAGCTAAAAAAAGGTAGCTCATATAGTGAACAAACCAACGAGCCTACGTGCTTCTGAACCTCTAATCACTGCCAACATCCAACAAACCAACCAGCCTACGTGCTACTGATCCTCTAATCCAGTGGCGTAGCTACCGTAAAGTTAGCGTATGCAAGGCATAGGGGCCCAAGGCAAATAGGGGCCCTTTTTTCGAAAGTCTGAGGGGGGGGGGGGGTGGTGCAAATCGAAAGTCTGAGGGGGGGGGGGGTGTGCAAATCGAAAGTTTGTCCCCGGTCGCCGGGAAGAGTCGCTTCGCCTCTGAGGGGTCCACTAACACTTTTTGCATAGGGGCCCAAAAATCCTAGCTATGCCACTGCTCTAATAACTGCCAACATTCAACAAACCAACCAGTTGTCCTCACTCATCCTTTAACCTCTATCAATACTCTGACAGATACGCAGTGTACGAGACGGCTCCCAGGTGGGGGGCGTCACCAAGGTCTGGGCCGGGGCGCTGAGAGAGTTTCTGTCTGACGCCGACACGTACAGTGTGACCTGTGAGTACCCCCCATCCCCACCCCCACCAAACATTGACAAGGTCGTTCATAACATATCGCCCCTGTAATATTTTGATACTTATTTTGTATCGAGTTAACTAAATGTAGTAGTGAATAAGCAAGGCAATTTAGTTCAGCTGATGACTTTAAGCGCATATTTTATGACATATCAGATACAACATTTTTAGAGAAGTTGTCTTTTGATCAGATACACAATGTTGTACCCATCTATCTAATACACAATGTTGTACTCATCTATCTAATACACAATGTTGTACCCATCTATCTAATACACAATGTTGTACTCATCTATCTAATACACAATGTTGTACCCATCTATCTAATACACAATGTTGTACTCATCTATCTAATACACAATGTTGTACTCATCTATCTAATACACAATGTTGTACCCATCTATCTAATACACAATGTTGTACCCATCTCCCTGATACACAATGTTGTACCCATCTCCCTGATACATAATGTTCTACCCATCTCCCTGATACACAATGTTGTACCCATCTCCCTGATACACAATGCTGTACCCATTTCCCAGTTCCCATGAACTTGGACGTCAAACACAAGGCGCTGATCTTTGCCTGCTTCATCCTCATCGTGAGTTGTTTTTTTTTTAAATTTAGATTCAATCGTTCACTCGGCTCAGATGAATGAATGCTTTCAATGGTCTGATTAATTAACCACTTTAGAAAAAAAAAACATTAGCCTATAGAAACAAAACTAAGCAAATTAAAAAACTGGCAGTAAAGACAGTGTACATTGTTTGCCGTAACAGAAAAAATATCTAGGCAAGTGGAAATGTAATCACAACACTTGATGATTCCATTTCATATTAAATTTGCATATTAAATTTTGTCTCGTGTTTTTACAATTCTAAAACATATTTCTCCCCCAGGATTTTTCACTTTTTGAGACGGACAAGAACGACAACTAATTTATTATCTGTTGGATCACGTCTGGGACTGCCCTATATCCACAAGATGTCCACCATGATGAGGTACAGATACTCACAAGTACCGCCATAACCACTGAACTATGCACAAATCTGATTCGTCTGATTACTGTAATCTGTAACATATCCGTCTAATGACTTTAACCAATCACACATTTGTAAAGTTGCCTTAAAATATCGTCGTTTCTGAAGTTATGTTTTATGAATTTAGCCTCCTAGATACAATGTATGAAATGTATATGAAACCGTGCAATTAAATAAACGAAATTGAAATTGTGATTTTGTGTTTGAAAAGTCCTAATTTAAATCTGAATGTGAAATAAGCACAATCTAAACTTTGAACAAAAGTAAAAATATCAAATAAACTTTTTGAGGGCAGACATAAAGTGGATGAAGTCAGAGGCGTAGCCAGGACGGGGCGGGGGGTGCGGACCGCACCGGGTGACACCATTTAGGGGGGTGGCACCAAGGCAAAAAATTGCAAAATGTACAGAAGAAAAATCCTTTTTGCCAGTTCCATTAATGGTTAATTGAAGTTAAATAGTCTTTTAATTACAAATTATTACAAGAGGGTGGGGGTAACATCATGACGTATACGTGCAAACTATAGAGAAAATAATGTTACATCCAACTGTTAAATCTGCAGTGATTAAAGCTTATACACGTACATGTACGCATGTATTTCAATTATAGGCCTATTTAGACCGACGCACAAACACACACACACATTGGGGGGGGGGGGGGGGGTGACACCAAGAAGTGCCGTACCGGGTGACACCCGACATAGCGACGCCGCTGGATGAAGTAGAGCTTGCCTGCTTTTATGATCTCGTTCTATCAAGAGACTATGTGCTCTGATCATCTGAAGACGTGACTTGGAACCACGCAGGAGAGGTGGACGAACGAAAATGTTCTACCCTACGACCACGCCATTCCATACTCTGTTAATTCGCTTTACCCACATGCTAGGAATTTCATTTTAAAAATATTGTTTGTCTTCATTTATGGCGTCTAAACTCACACTTTCCCTAGCTTAACATTCCCTATGTTGCGGTTTCAATTTTTAGCATTCAGAACTACTTTATCTTATATTCATTTCAACGTTGACATACTTTATGACGACCTTGCTCGTCAAAATGTCAATCAACCGTACAGCGAATTATATGCAACATATGCTGACGTTGTAGATGCAGGCTGAGGTTGTACACATACATGCTGACGCTGTACACATACATGCTGAGGTTGTACACATACATGCTGACGCTGTACACATACATGCTGAGGTTGTACACATACATGCTGACGCTGTACACATACAGGCTGACGCTGTACACATACATGCTGAGGTTGTACACATACAGACTGAGGTTGTACACATACATGCTGAGGTTGTACACATACATGCTGACGCTGTACACATACATGCTGACGTTGTACACATACAGACTGAGGTTGTACACATACATGCTGAGGTTGTACACATACATGCTGACGCTGTACACATACAGACTGAGGTTGTACACATACAAGCTGAGGTTGTACACATACATGCTGACGCTGTACACATACATGCTGACGCTGTACACATACAGGCTGAGGTTGTACACAAACATGCTGACGCTGTACACATACATGCTGACGTTGTACACATACAGGCTGAGGTTGTACACAAACATGCTGACGCTGTACACATACATGCTGACGTTGTACACATACAGACTGAGGTTGTACACATACAAGCTGAGGTTGTACACATACATGCTGACGCTGTACACATACATGCTGACGCTGTACACATACATGCTGACGCTGTACACATACAGGCTGAGGTTGTACACAAACATGCTGACGCTGTACACATACATGCTGACGTTGTACACATACAGACTGAGGTTGTACACATACACGCTGAGGTTGTACACATACATGCTGACGCTGTACACATACATGCTGACGCTGTACACATACAAGCTGAGGTTGTACACATACATGCTGACGCTGTACACATACAAGCTGAGGTTGTACACATACATGCTGACGCTGTACACATACAAGCTGAGGTTGTACACATACATGCTGACGCTGTACACATACAAGCTGAGGTTGTACACATACATGCTGACGCTGTACACATACATGCTGACGCTGTACACATACATGCTGACGCTGTACACATACACGCTGAGGTTGTACACATACATGCTGACGCTGTACACATACATGCTGACGCTGTACACATACAAGCTGAGGTTGTACACATACATGCTGACGCTGTACACATACATGCTGAGGTTGTACACATACATGCTGACGCTGTACACATACAGGCTGACGCTGTACACATACATGCTGAGGTTGTACACATACATGCTGACGCTGTACACATACATGCTGAGGTTGTACACATACATGCTGACGCTGTACACATACAAGCTGAGGTTGTACACATACATGCTGACGCTGTACACATACAAGCTGAGGTTGTACACATACATGCTGACGTTGTACACAAACATGCTGACGCTGTACACATACATGCTGAGGTTGTACACATACATGCTGACGCTGTATACATACAGGCTGACGCTGTACACATACATGCTGAGGTTGTACACATACATGCTGACGCTGTACACATACAAGCTGAGGTTGTACACATACATGCTGACGCTGTACACATACACGCTGAGGTTGTACACATACATGCTGACGCTGTACACATACAAGCTGAGGTTGTACACATACATGCTGACGCTGTACACATACAAGCTGAGGTTGTACACATACATGCTGACGCTGTACACATACACGCTGAGGTTGTACACATACATGCTGACGCTGTACACATACATGCTGACGCTGTACACATACAAGCTGAGGTTGTACACATACATGCTGACGCTGTACACATACAGACTGAGGTTGTACACATACATGCTGACGCTGTACACATACAAGCTGAGGTTGTACACATACATGCTGACGCTGTACACATACATGCTGACGCTGTACACATACAGGCTGAGGTTGTACACAAACATGCTGACGCTGTACACATACATGCTGACGTTGTACACATACAGACTGAGGTTGTACACATACATGCTGAGGTTGTACACATACATGCTGACGCTGTACACATACAGACTGAGGTTGTACACATACAAGCTGAGGTTGTACACATACATGCTGACGCTGTACACATACATGCTGACGCTGTACACATACAGGCTGAGGTTGTACACAAACATGCTGACGCTGTACACATACATGCTGACGTTGTACACATACAGGCTGAGGTTGTACACAAACATGCTGACGCTGTACACATACATGCTGACGTTGTACACATACAGACTGAGGTTGTACACATACAAGCTGAGGTTGTACACATACATGCTGACGCTGTACACATACATGCTGACGCTGTACACATACATGCTGACGCTGTACACATACAGGCTGAGGTTGTACACAAACATGCTGACGCTGTACACATACATGCTGACGTTGTACACATACAGACTGAGGTTGTACACATACACGCTGAGGTTGTACACATACATGCTGACGCTGTACACATACATGCTGACGCTGTACACATACAAGCTGAGGTTGTACACATACATGCTGACGCTGTACACATACAAGCTGAGGTTGTACACATACATGCTGACGCTGTACACATACAAGCTGAGGTTGTACACATACATGCTGACGCTGTACACATACAAGCTGAGGTTGTACACATACATGCTGACGCTGTACACATACATGCTGACGCTGTACACATACATGCTGACGCTGTACACATACACGCTGAGGTTGTACACATACATGCTGACGCTGTACACATACATGCTGACGCTGTACACATACAAGCTGAGGTTGTACACATACATGCTGACGCTGTACACATACAGACTGAGGTTGTACACATACATGCTGACGCTGTACACATACAAGCTGAGGTTGTACACATACATGCTGACGCTGTACACATACATGCTGACGCTGTACACATACAGGCTGAGGTTGTACACAAACATGCTGACGCTGTACACATACATGCTGACGTTGTACACATACAGACTGAGGTTGTACACATACACGCTGAGGTTGTACACATACATGCTGACGCTGTACACATACATGCTGACGCTGTACACATACAAGCTGAGGTTGTACACATACATGCTGACGCTGTACACATACATGCTGACGTTGTACACATACAGGCTGACGCTGTACACATACACGCTGAGGTTGTACACATACATGCTGACGCTGTACACATACATGCTGACGCTGTACACATACATGCTGACGCTGTAC
Source organism: Physella acuta (assembly GCF_028476545.2). Classification (NCBI taxonomy): domain Eukaryota; kingdom Metazoa; phylum Mollusca; class Gastropoda; family Physidae; genus Physella; species Physella acuta. Next base: position 317,951 of record NW_026732583.1, on the reverse strand, counting down.
ACATACATGCTGACGTTGTACACATACAGACTGAGGTTGTACACATACACGCTGAGGTTGTACACATACATGCTGACGCTGTACACATACATGCTGACGCTGTACACATACAAGCTGAGGTTGTACACATACATGCTGACGCTGTACACATACACGCTGAGGTTGTACACATACAGGCAGTGCCGGCACTACCTATAAGGCGAACTAGGCGGTCGCCTAGGGCGCTGTCCGTAGGGGGGCGCCAAAAAGGGTTGGAAAAAAATTGAAAGTTTTTTTTTGGGGGGGGGGGGGGATGCAAATCGAAAATATGTCCTCGGGCGCCGGGAAAGGTCGCTACGCCTCTGATAATACGGGGGGGGGTCACGAAAAAAACTCCGGGGGGGCGCTTTTAATAAGTTTTGCCTAGGGCGCTAAATTACCTGGCGCCGGCACTGCATACATGCTGACGCTGTACACAATCATTATTTGATTCTCATTTATTGATTTTTTTCACGTGCCGCTTCTTTACCGGCTATTTTTAGCGTCGCTTTGAGGGGGTGGATCCCCGTCAATCGGCCTCGTTCTGGATCGTTGAATTTCTTATGTGACGTCAAGGGCACAAGCAGGTTTTTAGAAGAATAAAAAAATTAAGCGTATATAAAGGCTTATTGTTATACAGTTATTTTTAAAGTTGTAATAATAGAATTAGTCTAAAATAACCTAAACACAACAACAGAAAGAAAAGTCACAGCAAGTTCACCAGGCCATTTTAGACTACATAGCATGCAGAATTTTTTTTAATTACATTAGATGAGCTGTTGGTCGACATGTGAAAACAGCACACGTCACTACACGCTCAATACGTGAACTGTTGATCGACATGTGAAAACAGCACACGTCAGTCCACGCTCAATACGTGAACTGTTGATCGACATGTGAAAACAGCACACGTCACTACACGCTCAATACGTGAACTGTTGGTCGACATGTGAAAACAGCACACGTCATTACACGCTCAATACACTAACTATTGGTCGACATGTGAAAACAGCACACGTCATTACCCGCTCAATATGTGAACTGTTGGTCGACATGTGAAAAAGCACACGTCATTACACGCTCAATACACTAACTGTTGGTCGACATGTGAAAACAGCACACGTTATTACACGCTCAATACGTGAACTGTTGGTCGACATGTGAAAACAGCCCACCCCGGCACACCTGTGTGCTTGCATAGATCAACACCGACGCTACGTTTGGCTGAGCGCCAAGATTACGTGAAAGAAATTAAGCCATGCATATCCTCGTGCACCCAGCGGTCACGTGATCTAAGTAAAAAAAGGTCACACCAGCAGCGGTGGCTAGGGTTACAACGACGTCACAGGTGGTATGTCGCAGTATCGTCTTTTTTTAGAATGGCTGGGGGGGGGGGGGGAGGGGGTGGGTGGAGACGAGACCTCACATAACGACAATACAGCCAGCTAAGCCTCCAGCGAAGGCAGAATATATAAATATCTATCAATTGACTAGCGATTTCAGCTCATAACGTTTTCTGTCGGGTAGGAATAGCAAGTCCTTATAAGGTGTCACACTCTAGCTAGGCAACACACTATTAACAGGCAACATGTTTTTAGAAGGTGATACTCTTTTTGGAGGTGACACCGCCTTAGAAGGTGACACTAATAGAAGTTGGAGTTCTCTTAGTAGGTGACATCCTGACATATTTATGATGACGACCATTTAGTTTGACGTAGGTATACTTCCAGGTGAGTTAACTAGAACCATCCACTGACGTGAATGCCTGTAAGAACCATCCACTAGCGTGAATGCCTGGAAGATCCATCCACTAGAAGATCCATCCACTAGAAGAACCATCCACTAGAAGATCCATCCACTAGAAGATCCATCCACTAGAAGATCCATCCACTAGAAGAACCATCCACTAGAAGATCCATCCACTAGAAGATCCATCCACTAGAAGAACCATCCACTAGAAGATCCATCCACTAGAAGATCCATCCACTAGAAGAACCATCCACTAGAAGAACCATCCACTAGAAGAACCATCCACTAGAAGATCCATCCACTAGAAGAACCATCCACTAGAAGAACCATCCACTAGAAGAACCATCCACTAGAAGATCCATCCACTAGAAGAACCATCCACTAGAAGAACCATCCATTAGCGTGAATGCCTGGAAGAACCATCCACTGGAAGAACCATCCACTAGCGTGAATATCTGGAAGAACCATCCACTAGCGTGAATGTCTGTCTGCCAGCTAGATCACGTGATCTCCCAGTTTTAGACAGATTATACCAGTCTCCACCGTCCCAGACAGCCATAGACTCTACAGCTAGATTTCGTGATGTACCAGTTTTAGGCAGATTATTCCAGTCTCCACAACCTCAGACAGATTTAGTCCATAGAAACATGAAACAGCCGTTTAAAATAATTTTTAAAATAAAAAAGAATGCTTAAAGCAGCACACTGACGGCTACTCACTATCTCCTTCAGATCTCAGAGACTCTAGCACCAAACATGGGTAAAAACAAGAATGCCGTCACAGACCAGCCTGCTAAAGAAAGTGAGTTCAATTTCTTCATTTTATTACAGCACGGTTTACTCTTTATGGAATCTTGTACCGTAGTAAGAAGACATACTTTTACGTGACTGCTCCAGGTATATGTACTTGGTTGCTAGCCATACGAACGACTTCTGTATACCGCTATATTTAGGCCTACTTGGTTGCTAGCCATATAAAACGACTTCTGTATACCACCATATTTGTACTTGGTTGCTTGCCATACGAACGACTTCTGTATACCGCTATATTTAGGCCTACTTGGTTGCTAGCCATATAAAACGACTTCTGTATACCACCATATTTGTACTTGGTTGCTAGCCATACGAACGACTTCTGTATACCGCTATATTTGTATTTGAGCACAGTTCCAATGATGCCACGCCCCGCCCCCGTAGAAGGATGTCCCCCGGGCCTTGAGTACATGACCGCTGTGGACCAACTCATGTGCAAGCAGGAGGTCAACTTTCTGGAAGGTCAGTCAATACGGTGTCCGGTACACGCTGGATGGAAAATGTATGGGGATGAAGCTCTGATAATCTAAGGTTCCAGCTGTAAGACAGATATGTAGCCTTTCAATTTGTGAACATTTTGTGTGTGTAGTTGCACAAAGAAACATAAACAACGTAAAACAGCTACCCATCAACCAAATGATAAATACTGACTACATTTTTCTACACATGTCATATAACGACATGTAAAATGATCACGGAATGCCCATACATTATTTCACACTTTTGAGAAGATGCGTGTGTGTGTGGGGGGGGGGGGGGTAATTATTTTGAGGCCACGCATTAAAAATAATAATTTTTTAAACTTAATATTAGCATCTACTTCGCATTTGTTACAGAATAAATTGTAAATTATAGTACAAAGTGATAAACAGCAGACGTCATTACCAGAGTTTCTTCCTGACATCTTTTCGAAATGGAATTTATATAGAAAATATATACTTTTAACAGTGTCCCCCCCCCCCCCCCCCCAGAAAATTGTAGACCGCCCGCCCCCAAATTTTAAGTGCCCCCCCCCCCCCCCCCCGAGAGAAAAAAGTCTGGAAGAAACACTAATCATCACCCTCCCAATAAGTGAACTGTTGGTTGACATGAGAAAACAACAGGTAACCCGGATCTACTCAAATATTTTAGTAACACACCCTAGACCCGACACAACACACCTTAGACCCGACACAACACACCCTAGACCCGACACAACACACCCTAGACCCAACACAACACCCCCTAGACACGACATAACACACCCTAGACCCGACACAACACACCCTAGACCCTACACCCCCTAGACACAACACAACACCCCTAGACACGACACAACACACCCTAGACCCAACACAACACACCCTAGACCCAACACAACACACCCTAGACCCGACACCCCCCTAGACACGACACAACACACCCTAGACACAACACCCCTAGACACGACACAACACACCCTAGACCCGACACCCCCTAGACACGACACAACACACCCTAGACACGACACAACACACCCTAGACACAACACACCCTAGACACAACACACCCTAGACCCGACACCCCCTAGACACGACACAACACACCCTAGACACAACACCCCTAGACACGACACAACACACCCTAGACCCGACACCCCCTAGACACGACACAACACACCCTAGACACGACACAACACACCCTAGACACGACACAACACACCCTAGACACGACACAACACACCCTAGACACAACACCCCTAGACACGACACAACACACCCTAGACCCGACACCCCCTAGACACGACACAACACACCCTAGACACGACACAACACACCCTAGACACGACACAACACACCCTAGACACGACACAACACACCCTAGACACCAAACAGGTTGTTCTGTCTAGAAATATATGGCTTATATTTTCCTCCAACAGTTCTGTTGGGGTTTGAGGCTGTCAACAAATACAGAGTTTACAACACGCTAGAACAGCAAGTCTACACATGTCATGAAGGTATAGCCGTTTTACATACAAGTATATAAATACAGAAACACACTATATATATATATATATATATATATATATATATATATATATATATATATATATATATATATATATATATATATATATACATTTATAGATAGACCTACCTATGTATTATACTCACATAAAAACATTCGTATGTATGTATGTATGTGTGTGAGCGTGCGTGTGCACGGTTGCGCATATGTATGTATGTATGTATATAATGAATCGCTATTGTATCCCCTAGAGTCGGAGCTATGGAACAGGTACTGCTGGGGACCACAAAGAGGATTTATTTTCCACATTTTAGACAACAATAACGAGGTAAAAAAAGAGGTGTTGATGAATGTTTGTTAGTATCTTTTCTTATTCAAACTATGAAAAGGTTTGATACTTGTAGCTCAACTCATTTCTCTTTTCCTTACACCTAAAACATTATACATACCTTCGTCACATCTGCCTTAGGATATGTGATCTAAATAATTTTTCATTCATTTGATATTTTATTCTGACCATCGTTTACTAAACGTGTGTGGCTCATGTGTCGCCCGTTGCTTTAGCCTAGCAAAACTACTAACACACATTCAAGATGGCCGTCTCTAGACTTGTCCCTCTCTCACACAGGAAGTGCTGGTCATAGACCGCCCGTTCCTGTCATGCAGAGGATGTTTCTGTTGTGCTGACGGTTGCTGCCGGTACCCGATCTACATCCGGGACCGTGCCGGCACGGATCTGGGGATGATCCGGATGATGTGAGGAACTGCATGGTTGATACTTAGATTTCCTATTTCCGTCCGCGGCTTTAGAATTGTAGGCGATTCACACAATAAGTGCTTCGCTGAATTCGCATTTTAAACGTTAAAAAATACCAGCTGCACATTATACACAGCTTGTCTGTCCGATCGTCCAAAGACACTATACAAAGACACCACATAAAGACACTACATAAAGATATCACACAAAGCCCCCCCCCCCCCGAAATTTTTTTACCGCCCCCCGAACGAAATGAAATTTATATAATTTATATAGAAAATATATACTTTTAACAGTGTCCGCCCCCCCCCCCCCCGAAGAAAGTCTACCGCCCCCCCCCCGATAATTTCAAGTGCCCCCCGGAGAAAAAGTCTGGAAGAAACACTGAGTTTATAAGATGTGATGGCGTATTTAAAATAACAAGTAGCTCGTACATAACTACCCACTCGAAACCTCAGTGACTCCAAGCCGTGACGTTAGCGACTCTCGTGACGTCAGTGACTCCCAGCCGTGACGTCATCGATTAACGAATATGCCATATTCCCGAAGTCAATGATTTTAACAAGGACGTCTTCTTCTGTAACAAATTTGAGTGACGTCACTGACTGTCCGTGCGGCGTGACGTCAGTGCCTGTAACGTTGTACTAACTCCCCCCCTCTGTACCCCAGGCAGTCGTCATGTAAACCCCACTTTGGCGTGTTTGACACCAACGAGACGATGCTGTACGAGATATGGGGGCCTGTCTGTCCCTTCAACTGTGGCACGGAGATCGTGTTTCCGGTGAGTGAGTAGTGTGTTGTTTTATACGTGTGTGATGTGGTCTGCCTGATTAACATACACGTGCAACTCACTCAGACGTTTTAACGTTGCATTCACTAGTGTTGTCCTAGATACATTAAAATCATGCTTTATTGGGTTCCTTTTTAGAAGGTGTTTTAAAGTAATATGCTTTCAATTTTATATAGGCCTACATTTTGAAGTTTTAATATTTAAGTGGCATTTGTTGATAAGGTATTATGTGTTATTCCCTTAGTTAGTTGATCCCAAGTCTCCAACAGATCCATACTACTAATATCCCCTTACTGTAATACCTTTAACAGATCTGCAGTGTTAAAGATGGTTCAGTCTGTGGGAATGTCAGTAAAATCTGGTCAGGAACTTTGAAAGAATTTTCGACGGATGCGGACACTTACAGCGTTACGTGTGAGTAGTTTCATCACAAAGTTTCAGTCACAAGGAGGGGGAGCGCGACTGACTTGAATGGTTTTTTTTCTCACGCTAAAATTTATAATTTCAGTTTTTTGAAAAAGGACATTTCCTCACTTAATTTTTAAAAATTAATTAAGTTATATCCCTTGTTATCGATGATTAAAATGAAGTTGTCTTTCTTTTCAAATATTTACCATCTTGTTCATGTCTAGAATTGTAACAATTTTTTCCTACCAATCAACACCACAGTTCCCATGGATCTGGATGTCAAGCACAAGGCCTTGATGTTTGCTTGCATATTCATGATTGTAAGTAGGGTTCCTCATGCTTGCATATTCATGATTGTAAGTAGGGCTCCTAATGCTTGCATATTCATGATTGTAAGTAGGGCTCCTCATGCTTGCATATTCATGATTGTAAGTACGGCTCCTCATGCTTGCATATTCATGATTGTAAGTAGGGCTCCCCATGCTTGCATATTCATGATTGTAAGTAGGGCTCCTAATGGTTGCATATTCATGATTGTAAGTAGGGCTCCTCATGCTTGCATATTCATGATTGTAAGTAGGGCTCCTCATGCTTGCATATTCATGATTGTAAGTAGGGCTCCTCATGCTTGCATATTCATGATTGTAAGTAGGGCTCCTCATGCTTGCATATTCATGATTGTAAGTAGGGCTCCTCATGCTTGCATATTCATGATTGTAAGTAGGGCTCCTCATGCTTGCATATTCATGATTGTAAGTAGGGCTCCTCATGCTTGCATATTCATGATTGTAAGTAGGGCTCCTCATGCTTGCATATTCATGATTGTAAGTAGTGCTCCTCATGCTTGCATATTCATGATTGTAAGTAGGGCTCCTAATGGTTGCATATTCATGATTGTAAGTAGGGCTCCCCATGCTTGCACATTCATGATTGTAAGTAGTGCTCCTCATGCTTGCATATTCATGATTGTAAGTAGGGCTCCCCATGCTTGCACATTCATGATTGTAAGTAGGGCTCCTCATGCTTGCACATTCATGATTGTAAGTAGTGCTCCTCATGCTTGCATATTCATGATTGTAAGTAGGGCTCCTAATGGTTGCATATTCATGATTGTAAGTAGGGCTCCCCATACTTGCATATTCATGATTGTAAGTAGGGCTCCCCATACTTGCATATTCATGATTGTAAGTAGGGCTCCCCATACTTGCATATTCATGATTGTAAGTAGGGCTCCTCAGGTACTCACATAGATAATTATAGATAGTCTGCACACGTGACCTAACACAGGTGTGACACGAAACATTGACTTAGTGGCGTCACTAGGTGGGGTGTTGCCCGGTGTGGTCCGCTCCCCGCCCTTGCCTGGGCCCTAATGCGTTACCTTGGTTTCTTAAATGACGAAGCTGAGACTTTCGTTTTTAAATTAATGCAATAATTGGTTAATTATTTAGTGGCGATAGTGAGGACGGAAGGAGGTAGTTTTTTTGTGTACATTTCAGTCAATAACTTTTAATCAAAACTAAATAGTAGTTTTAAAAAAATTCTGTTTCTTTTTTTTTTTTGGTAAGCTTTTATTTAGTTCACAACGTCTGTTTGTTTGTTTGTTTACTTGTTTGTAGTTAGTGGGTTTGAGGCAAATCTTGACCACATCCGGTTTGTTCACGAAGTTGGACTTGTCTGAATCCTCCACCATATTCTCATTAAGAACGAAGAAGAAGAAGAAGTAGAGCCAGGTCGAATTAGTCAAGGTTATTAGGGGCAGACAATAAAGTTTTTAAACGATTTGAAACTAAGGGGATTAAGAATTATGCTTCACTTGACCAACTTGCTGTTCTGTAAAATGTGGTCAAGTACGGCTACTTTTCGCGGGGCAGATAATCATCTTTTAGACATCGCGAGCTACTGTTGGTGTTTAAAAGCAAATATTTTTAGTCGTGTCGACTTCATAAATTAGGAATCACTAAAAAGTAGAAAATAAAACAAATATAAAAAAAAAAAAACCTTTCTAACAGCAAGCTTTGGTTACTCATGAAATCTTTTACATATTATAGCAACCAAAGCTTTTATGAAAGAAATCAAACTTTTCTTTTTTTTCAGTGCACTTAAAAGCTTGCTATTAGAAAAGTTTTTTCTATTTGTTTTATTTGAAAATTTAGTTGAACATAATTGTCCACTTTTCCTTCAGGATTTTGCTGTGTTTGAATCTAACAAGAACCAATAGACAGGCGGGGTAAACAAAACACATCGTGAAGATATTGTTGACAGTTCATGTTGTTTTGTGAACTGAACTCATGCCCTAGTGTTGTAAATAAAATATTTTAAAAGTTGTAAGCCATAAACCGTTTTATAAGAAAATAATTATAAACATTATATTTTTTTTTACAAGAAAAGTATTCTGAAGTATAAACATGTGATTTTTTTACAGGCTATTGTGTAGACCTACGTACGTGTGTGTGTGTGAGTGTGTGTGTGTGTGTGTTACTGGTCAACCTTGTAAACCAAACGTAATTAAGTTTAATAGAGCTATTAGAAAAAAACTTATGTAGATAAGTTCATCTTGGGTCAAATCAAATATTAGATTAGTAATTAAATAATAATTTATAGTAAAAATAAAATATCAATAACAAAGGGGAGATAACTAGTTGTGATTTGGTGAGTTGGTGTTGACAGATGTTGACTTTAACAAGTCTTAGAGCCAAGAAGGATGCTGTTAAGGGATAGATTATACACAGATTTATCACAAGCCACAAGCTATCGTATCCCCCCCCCCCCCCCACTAGGAGTAGTCCATAGAGGCCCTCTAATTATTATAAAATCTAGTGCCGTGTTATTTAAACGGGTGGTTGTATAAATTTGATTGTGGTTGCTGTAAAACTTCACTAAAGATTGGATGTATCTCATGTTTTATGTATTTGCAACTACTAAACGAAATTTGGAAAAAAGCTACACACAAAAATTCGTTTGTTTTTGTTATTTTACCCAGTGAAAATGTTAACAAACATGACATTACTAGATCATATGGTCTTCATAAGAATATATGTCCAGGCTAAAACGTTTTGGTAGCCCCTGATATATATCTACACACACAGACACACACACACATTATATATATATATATATATATATATACATATATATATATATATATATATATATATATATATATATATATATATATATATATATATATATATATATATATATATATATATATATATATAATGTGTCGGGTGGAGTTGTCCCCGGCAGGAACACACCTCTGCGCGTCAGTGATTTAAAGATAAGCGACGATGTCAGTTTTTATGTATATAAAATCTAATTTTGGAAACTAAAAGAAATAAGAAATAAGTTCACGAAGCTTGTTTGGGTTACGTGAATATTCGCGTGGTGACCAACTCACCGAACTTTTCTTGTTTTCATGATGGTACCAGACGTCGTAAATAATTCATTCGCCAACATTGAGATTCCCCAAGTTTCGACTTTTTATATTTTTATAGCGTGTCACCATATCACGTGAATAACAGGGGTGGGAAGGGGCTAACTAAACAGTGATACAAACATTATTACAACACAGTGAAATGGCGTGATACAAACATTATTACAGCACAATGAAATGGCGTGATACAACCATTATTACAGCACAATGAAATGGCGTGATACAACCATTATTACAGCACAATGAAATGGCGTGATACAAACATTATTACAGCACAATGAAATGGCGTAATACAAACATTATTACAGAACAATGAAATGACGTGATACAAACATTATTACAACACAGTGAAATGGCGTGATACAAACATTATTACAGCACAATGAAATGGCGTGATACAACCATTATTACAGCACAATGAAATGGCGTGATACAAACATTATTACAGCACAATGAAATGGCGTGATACAAACATTATTACAGCACAATGAAATGGCGTAATACAAACATTATTACAGCACAGTGAAATGACGTGATACAAACATTATTACAGCACAATGAAATGACGTGATACAAACATTATTACAGCACAGTGAAATGACGTGATACAAACATTATTACAGCACAATAAATGGCGTGATACAAACATTATTACAGCACAATGAAATGACGTGATACAAACATTATTACAGCACAGTGAAATGGCATGATACAAACATTATTACAGCACAATGAAATGACGTGATACAAACATTATTACAGCACAATGAAAATCGTGATACAAACATTATTACAGCACAATGAAAATCGTGATACAAACATTATTTCAGCACAATGAAATTGCGTGATACAAACATTATTTCAGCACAATGAAATTGCGTGATACAAACATTATTACAACACAATGAAATGGCGTGATACAAACATTATTACAGCACAATGAAATGGCGTGATACAAACATTATTACAGCACAATGAAATGGCGTGATACAAACATTATTACAGCACAATGAAATGGCGTGATACAAACATTATTACAGCACAATGAAATGAAAGTCAGCAAATAGTTTTCTTTTTGACGAAGTTTCCAACTTAAATGTTTTAATTTCTTATGTTACATAAATTTCATCATAGCACAACATTAAAGTACAATTTCAGATGTAAAGAAATAATTAAAAATGTCTTGGATCATCCCATGGCGCCCCCTAGGAGATAGATGGAGAGCCCTGATCATCCCATGGCGCCCCCTAGGAGATAGATGGAGGGCTTCCTCTCGCTCCGGCGAGCCAGCGAAAGTGGGTCATCTCTACCCATGCGTGTCGCGGGGTTGAGGCCTGACGACATGTCCAGCAGCGAGGCCAAGTCAGCCTTGAACTCCTGACCTTTCGTCTGGTCAAGCAGCACCACCGGGAAGAACTGGTCACCGTCCTTGACCCCGAGCTGTAGTGACGTCACCACAGTGAGCAGAAGCAGGCACTGGGTCAAAACGAGGGCGAGTTGAAAGGTCGACGCCATCTTGATCTGGGTGAAGACAATACAAAAATAAAATGTTCATAGAAGAAAGATAGTATAGGAAACCGATTTTGGTTTTTCTTAAAACTCAGAACTGAATGGACAGAAGAAAAAATGGAAAGCAAGCCAACTAAGCGGCCCACATCAAAATTGTGATATGAAAGCTGCATAAAAAGATTTGTAACATGTTTCGTTTTGCTGCTACAACAAATGACGGCGTCGTCCATTAACGACGTTACACTTCTAAGGGGGGGGGGGGGAGGCCAAAAAGTGTGACCTCAGACATTTACATTTAAAAAAAATGAATTTGAGAAGATATTTGTGTAATCTGAAATAAAAATTGATAATGTAGCCAGTGCTGAGCCAGTTCTGTGAATAGTTTAGGAATAGATGTCTGCTTCAAAAGAGGAGGAGGTGGGGTGGTGGTAGATGGTGTAGGCTTGATGTAACTTTTGGTGTGTATGTGGAGAAGGAGGGGGTGGAGAAATCTACGGTGTGAGGATACGTAATATTTAAGGACGGGAAGGCAACATCGTAAAAAATCGTGACGTCATTTTTCTCTTAAGGATACTCATAGAAAAAAAAGTGGGAGTAAAACTACAGAGTAAAGTAGACTGAATTAAGTCTTCAATCTGCTAAATGGTTAAATAAGCGGTACCACATCAGCTGGTTACTCTTTGACTGCTCTAAAGTCACAGAGTAAATATACAATGTGAATGTGTTACAATATACATCAAAATGTCCGAACATTTCATTCATGATTGTAAAACAGGGTAGCTGCTCAACTAAAAGATGTACCACTATCTGCCACAAGTGTAAGGGATTTCAGCTTACAATTGGTCCTAGTTATTTTAAACAGTCAATTGTTGATGTCTTATGTAACTTGATTCTCTCCGGTGTCAACTGCGTTTCTATCAAAATATGGCATCTAATCTTATGTTGATATAAACGATAACACCAGTAGTAAAAAATGTTTATCAATCCTCTGTTACACCTATGTGATATTTTAATAAAAACTGTATACCACTACAGAGGATGAATTCGTTCGATATTTTTTCGATGTTTCTATAGTTGTTTCTGTAATCAAATTTGAAAGGCTTCTATAGCCTATTAGGGTGAGTCAAATATAAAACAGATGTACTTACACGAAGGTCTCTAAGGTCTGTATCAACTTCTGACTCCGAGTCTGTAGTAGCTTGTGACTCCTGCTAAGTGCAAGTTTCTCAAGCCTGGTCCGTCTATGTTTCTGACTCCAAGTCTGTAGTAGCTTGTGACTCCTGCTAAGTGCACGTTTCTCAAGCCTGGTCCGTCTATGTTTCTGACTCCAAGTCTGTAGTAGCTTGTGACTCCTGCTAAGTGCACGTTTCTCAAGCCTGGTCTATGTTTCTGACTCCGAGTCTGTACTAGCTTGTGACTCCTGGACTGTACCAGCACAATAGCCCACATCTGATCGTCTGCCCGCCTAGCCACGCCTTTTATACTGTTCTACCCCACCAGGGGCAGGTCTTCAGATTGTCTTAATGTTGATTCTACCGCAGACAGGGGCGTATCTGCTAATTGCTGTCTTTTTTTTTAACATGAGAAGGGGCGTCTCTTCGCCTGTCTGACATTCACTTTTAGAAAGTCAACATTTCTATACCACCACCTGCACGTATTTATTTTTACATTTAAATTAAAGGTAAAATATTGCAACCTTTCATCTATTAATTGGCAAGCCCGAAATCGCTTAACAAGTCTTGCATGGAATAAAAAGAAATGTGCTTTACAGATGAGAAAGTTAGAGAAACTAGCACAAGAATCTTACAAAGGTGCTTCTTTTCTTATATTTAAATATGAAATTCAACAAGAAATCCAAACTACGTGGTGGTGTCTAGCATTTTGAACTTCAGATATGTTATGTAATTATATATTTGTTTATATTGTGTTTGCGTTTGGATTTGTTTTCGTTTGCTTTTTTGTTTGCGTTAGTGTTTGTGTTTTCTTTGTGTTTGTGGTTGGGTTTGTCTTTGCGTTTGTTTTTGTGTTTTCGTTTGTGTTTGTTTTGTGTTAGTGTTATGTTTGCGTTTTTTTTGTGTGTTTTGGTTGGTTGTGGTTAGGGTGGGCAATGCCGGGTAAATGCTGATTACTAAACACACAAGTTATGGTCCTTTACAGATACGTTTTTCAGAGATGCCAGTGCAGGGCCTGGCCGGGACGGCTAATATATATATATATATATAAATATATAAAATTATATATATATATATATATAATATATAATTACATATCTGTATATATATATATATATATATATATATATATATATATATATATATATATATATATATATATATATATATAATTATATATATAATTATATATTTAAACTTTGAAATTGTGTTCGCTGACCAAAGTAACTTTTTAGCACGGGCCTACACTTTGAAAGCAGGCAGGGTACGCCTCTGGTTTTCGTCGTAAATAACAGACTGCACGAACAGCAAAAAACAGCAAAGAAAAAATAAGAATCATAAAATGAAATCTGATGTATGTTCATCAGAAGGGAGGGGTGGATGGGGTTTTGGTGGGTGAGGGTCGGGGTGTTGTTGAGAAAGAACAGGGGTGTATGTGGGGAAGGGGCGGGGTGTTGGAGGGGAAGGGGAAATACAAACATTGGGTATGTGACCAAAAAAGTGTTTTTTTTCTGTTGGTTTAATTCAACATGCGCGTTCTGTTTAGCCATACCTATTCATTCGTTAATATAATTTTACTGGTAGCTACTTGGACACAAACCGTGACCATAGCTTCATTTTGCCTCTCATCATTGCCCTAAGCCTAAAGTTTATTCAAAACTCTAGAGAAAACAATAATCATCGGACAAAGCAGCGATAGCAATACGTTATTTATTCTAATTAATATCAACAAATTATAAGAAATATTCGTTACATATCAACATCAGCAGATCTAAACGAAAACGTATAAAAGTATAATGCAGAAACGTCATACACGATATGAAACGTTGACTTAAGCAGTGGATCACGTGATTTGAGAAGATAACTTAACCTGTGGATCTTGTGATTGGATACTATAACTAATTGACCCTCTATTGTTTTCTAATGATCTAGATTAAGGTTAGGCGTTAATTACCCTGGACTGGGTGTAGCCAAAGTTGCACTGAAACGAGAGATTATAGATCCTCACGGTAGATTAGTTGTCGCACCCCCCTTAAAAATTGGGGCCCCCTGTCAGCCCCTAAATAATTCACAATAGCTGGGGATCACGTGATGTTAGAGGGAAATCAAGCAGTGGACCCTGTGGTCACTGACTGGTGGGTCCATGGTTCACGCACGGCTTAAGCCGGGACTTCAGCTGGTGTTTGCATCCTCACAGCTTCAATGGCTCACGTGACTTACAGGCTTACGTGCAGCCACAGGTGAGTACACGTTTTTCTAGCATTGATTATGATTGGTCGCTTTACACCTGCCCATGTACGATACACTTGAACTCTTGCCATTTCTGTATTGCTATCTCGCAAGTGTCAACTTCCCTTTTCGTCTTGTCGGCACCAAGCCTACACACAAATGGTGGCGTATAAAACGCGGGCCTAAACTATATTTACTATGCATGCCCTGCTTGTGTGTATTGTAGTCAAGATGGTAGGGTTTTAAAATAAATTGTACATTGGCCAAACCAAAAGTTATAAATAAGAAAAAGAAACTGGAAACTGATATTGGAACGTAAAACATCTTTTATTGTTTTAAAAATATACACATATGAACAGTATGGAGGTATGGATTAAAAAGAGATTATGAATATGGTAAGGGTTGGTTGAAGGTATATTGTTGGAAGACAAATTTGTATTAGGATACCAGTGAAAGGGGTGTGGGTGTGTTGGGGCGAGTGGGTGCGGGTTGGAGGGGGGCGGGTGTGTGCGGGTGTGTGCGGGTGGGTGTGGGTGGGCTAAAAAAACTTCAGTGTGCACGAGCTCTTAGCAATGCTGATGATAGTGACGTCAGCAGGCCTTGAACTTTGGCTGTTGTCACACACGACCGTCCGGACGGGATCGTTGTCAGTGACGTAATTAAACGTGACCGTCTCGCGAGCGTTGACCGTCAGCTCCACAGTGACGTCATCATCAGACACGGCCACGGCACGGAACCTCTTGGACGACATAGGCACCCACTTGTCCAGCTCGCCTAGCAGGATGACTTTGGTGCTGGAATAAACATTTGTTTCTCTCAGGACTAGGTCGGCACGTAGGTCGTCATTTGTTCATCAACAATACACTTGACTCAACATTTTGTGTTAAACGAATTAGATAACTTAAAGAACAACAGTAGCTTTAACAGATGACTTAAAGACACAAATCACTATAGGAAACATATGACTTAAAACAAAGATTGAGTTGAGTTTAAGTCACGTATGACTGAAATGACTTAGAGAAAGGTGACTGACTGTGAATGACTGAAATGACTTAGAGAAAGATGACAGACTGTGAATGACTGAAATTGACTGAAATGACTTACAGAAAGGTGACTGACTGTGAATGACTGAAATGACTAAGAGAAAGGTGACTGACTGTGAATGACTGAAATGACTTAGAGAAAGATGACTGACTGTGAATGACTTAGAGAAAGGTGAATGACTGAAATGACTTAGAGAAAGGTGAATGACTGAAATGACTTAGAGAAAGGTGACTGACAGAATGAATGAAATGACGTAGAGAGAGATGACTGACTGTGAATGACTGAAATGACTTAGAGAAAGGTGACTGTGAATGACTGAAATGACTTACAGAAAGGTGACTGTGAATGACTTAAATGACTTAGAGAAAGGTGACTGTGAATGACTGAAATGACTTAGAGAAAGGTGACTGTGAATGACTGAAATGACTTAGAGAAAGGTGACTGTGAATGACTGAAATGACTTAGAGAAAGGTGACTGTGAATGACTGAAATGACTTAGAGAAAGGTGACTGACTGTGAATGACTGAAATGACTTAGAGAAAGGTGACTGACTGTGAATGACTGAAATGACTTAGAGAAAGAAAGATGACATACTGTGAGCCCAGCTGTAGGACTGGCGAGGTGTAGAAGAGACAGAACAGCCGGGCTGTACACTGCTGTCCTAGCTGTAGCGGGCTGCTCTCAGAGAACGGCTGTAGCTGGCTGACAGCTGCGGTCCCAGAATACACCACGCTGTTGGGCGGGATCTGGGGGTGGAGAGTGGGGGAAATTTCAAGTAATTTGAAGTAATCATGTGAAGTAAGACTTTTTTTTATTTTTTTTTTAACTTTGACGGTTTGTGACGGGGTAGGGTCAAATAAAACAAAACAAAACAACATTATGTAGTCTATAGTAGCGTGGTTTTAGTGCAATGTCAGCATCATTAGCGCCCATCATTTAGTTGTAGGGTCAGTCATATGAGGCTAGGTCACTTCTTTGGACAGTCACGTGAGCTTTGGTCACTAATTACAGTCACGTGATGTTTGGTCACTAATTACAGTCACGTGAGGTTTGGTCACTAATTACAGTCACGTGAAGATTACCAGTCCAGGCGTCCACCCACT
Organism: Physella acuta; assembly: GCF_028476545.2. Lineage (NCBI taxonomy): Eukaryota > Metazoa > Mollusca > Gastropoda > Physidae > Physella > Physella acuta. The sequence goes on along the minus strand of NW_026732583.1, from coordinate 300,938 downwards.
GGATGGGGTCAAGGAGTACACATTCTGTAAGTCGGCTGCCATGACGATGCCGAAGATGAGGCTGGACACGTTGCTGTGGGTGGTGTAGACCTCGCCCAATGGCCCGGGGTAGGACAGGAAAGCTCGCTAGAAACATTCACATTTTGGTTCAAGCACAAAGCTAACATGTGTAATACAGTTACGTTATAGAGGAAACCATCTTGTGTGTGCTTTATAGAAGACTACACGATCAAATACTTGTTTTACAATCTCATTTCAAAGGCTTCGGCTAAAATACATGAGATTTTAATTTTTAAATTATATTTTGAAAGCGTCATATTAATTAACAACTTGTATTTAGATCTGATGCTGTTAAAAAAGAATGTAAACAAAGCCGACTGTTGATGTTAGCACTTCGTGTTGCGGCCGTGCGGACTGCTCTGTTCTAGCGACCTACCTTTTTGATTTGGTCGTCGTGTTACTGCCGGTCGGACTGAGCTGTCCCAGTTACCTACCTTTTTAATTTGGTCGTTGATGGCCGTGGCTGGTTTGTTTGGCTGTAAAATCTGGCCAGTCGAGTCACAGCATCTGTTAGACGAGAATATAAAGCACGTACAATTTTTGTTTCGCTATTTTCTTCAAAACTTCGGTACTGAAATAAAAATATCTTTATATTTCAATAAAAAAATACAATAAAAACAAACAAACGTTTATACTCCCAAAGTTATGAGCAGTTTTTTTTTCAGGCATCTCTTCGGTCGCTCCTTCCTCCCATCGGAAGAAAGCATGTGTCCCCCCCCCCCCCGATCAAAATAAAATTCATATACAAAATATAAACTTCAACCAGTTTCCGTTCCCCGGAAATTTAAATCCGCACAACGACATTTTCAAGTGCCCCCCCCCCCCCCCGAGAAATAATGTATGAAAGAAACACTGGCTGTGTGTACCTACCTCATCAGCAGGGTGAGGTTGATGTAGCCTATCCCGTCCCCGGGTCCCACAGGGCCCGTGCTGAGGGTGGCGAGCAGGCTGTTGAGTTCTGTCAGGGGTTCCGTGTCAGCTGCCGGACGGGAACGGTTTGGTGGAAATATTAATTGGATTAAAACTTAATTGAAATCGTTTGAATCTGGGGGTGGAGCAATCACAACCAGAGGTCAAGGGCGGAATATCGATATTTTTTCTTACCAAAAAACATTTTTGACAATTATAGAACAAAGTACCGGTCAAGCCTAAAGATGTTACTGACTACATGTTTACTGTCGCCCCCTCCTCACCTCCTAGTGACGCCACTATGTGATTCTTCCTTACCTCCATATGGACTTCCGGTCTGCTGTTCAGTGGTCCAGAACGTGTCCTTAAAAGGAGCGAGACCCACGGCGTCTGCTAGCATGGAGGAGATGCCGATGTTCCACTGTCTGCCCCCTGGGTGGTAGTCCTCGCTCACTCGGGCCTAGTGGGGGGGGGGGGGGGTAGGGTGTGGTTTACTGTACAGGTGGGGTGTATGGTGTGGGGTAGGGTTAACTTAACATGTAGGTGCTAATGCAGTGTATGGTTAAATCTCAAAAGCAATGCAATACAATTCCAGTAGGATTCTTTTGTTTTATGGATGTTTGACCACTAAGGATCTTGACCTTGACAGGTGGGTGTATAGTGTGGTTAACTTTACAAGTAGGTGTATAGTGTGGTTAACTGTACAGGTGGGGGTATAGTGTGGGGTAGGGTTAACTTAACATGTAGGTGCTAATGCAGTGCATGGTTAAATCTCAAAATCAATGCAATAGAATTTTCAAATTTCAGTAGGATTCTTCTGTTTTCTGGATGTTTGACCACTAAGGACCTTGACCACTAAGGATCTCACTGGCCTTGACCTTACCTGCGTGACGGCAGGGACCTCTAGCGACTGCAGGATGTGACGAGAGTAGGACATGCAGTACTGGATCTCAATGTCGGGATAGGCCGCGGCGCCGTTGCCCATGTCCGTCAACCACTTCCGGCCCAGGGTGAGGTCAGTCAAGAGAGCCTTGTTCTGGTCGTTCTCCCAGTTCATCCAGTCCTGGGGGCGGGGGGGGGGGGGGGGAGGTGAACTTGTTAGTTTAAGAAGCAGCTTCATGGAAATTGTGAAATAGGGCTGATGGTAAAAGCGCACAACGCGCACATACACAACACACACACACAAGTGCGCACATACACAAGCGCACAATTACACAAGCGCACACATACAAAACCGCGCACATACACATACAACTTACGCAATTGTCTCCACAAAACCTACCTGCTCTTATAAAATAAAATGTCCCCCCACAAAACCTACCTGCTCTTATAAAATAAAATGTCCCCCCACAAAACCTACCTGCTCGTATAAAATAAAATGTCCCCACAAAACCTACCTGCTCGTATAAAACTGTCCCCACAAAACCTACCTGCTCGTATAAAATAAATTGTCCCCACAAAACCTACCTGCTCGTATAAAACTGTCCCCACAAAACCTACCTGCTCGTATAAAATAAACTGTCCCCACAAAACCTACCTGCTCGTATAAAATAAACTGTCCCCACAAAACCTACCTGCTCGTATAAAATAGAATGTCCCCCCACAAAACCTACCTGCTCGTATATAATAGAATGTCCCCCCACAAAACCTACCTGCTCGTATAAAATAAATTGCCCCCACAAAACAACCTCCTCATATAAAATAAACTGTCCCCACAAAACCTACCTGCTCGTATAAAATAAATTGCCCCCACAAAACCTACCTGCTCGTATAAAATAAATTGTCCCCACAAAACCTACCTGCTCGTATAAAACTGTCCCCACAAAACCTACCTGCTCGTATAAAATAAATTGTCCCCACAAAACCTACCTCCTCGAATAAAATAAATTGCCCCCACAAAACCTACCTGCTCGTATAAAACTGTCCCCACAAAACCTACCTGCTCGTATAAAACTGTCCCCACAAAACCTACCTGCTCGTATAAAATAAATTGTCCCCACAAAACCTACCTGCTCGTATAAAATAAATTGCCCCCACAAAACCTACCTGCTCGTATAAAATAAATTGTCCCCACAAAACCTACCTGCTCGTATAAAACTGTACCCACAAAACCTACCTGCTCGTATAAAATAAATTGCCCTCACAAAACCTACCTGCTCGTATAAAATAAATTGTCCCCACAAAACCTACCTGCTCGTATAAAATAAACTGTCCCCACAAAACCTACCTGCTCGTATAAAATAAACTGTCCCCACAAAACCTACCTGCTCGTATAAAATAAATTGCCCTCACAAAACCTACCTGCTCGTATAAAATAAATTGTCCCCACAAAACCTACCTGCTCGTATAAAACTGTCCCCACAAAACCTACCTGCTCGTATAAAATAAACTGTCCCCACAAAACCTACCTGCTCGTATAAAACTGTCCTCACAAAACCTACCTGCTCGTATAAAATAAATTGTCCCCACAAAACCTACCTGCTCGTATAAAATAAACTGTCCCCACAAAACCTACCTGCTCGTATAAAATAAACTGTCCCCACAAAACCTACCTGCTCGTATAAAATAAATTGCCCTCACAAAACCTACCTGCTCGTATAAAATAAATTGTCCCCACAAAACCTACCTGCTCGTATAAAACTGTCCCCACAAAACCTACCTGCTCGTATAAAATAAACTGTCCCCACAAAACCTACCTGCTCGTATAAAACTGTCCCCACAAAACCTACCTGCTCGTATAAAACTGTCCCCACAAAACCTACCTGCTCGTATAAAATAAATTGTCCCCACAAAACCTACCTGCTCGTATAAAACTGTCCCCACAAAACCTACCTGCTCGTATAAAACTGTCCCCACAAAACCTACCTGCTCGTATAAAACTATCCCCACAAAACCTACCTGCTCGTATAAAACTATCCCCACAAAACCTACCTGCTCGTATAAAACTATCCCCACAAAACCTACCTGCTCGTATAAAACTGTCCCCACAAAACCTACCTGCTCGTATAAAACTATCCCCACAAAACCTACCTGCTCGTATAAAACTGTCCCCACAAAACCTACCTGCTCGTATAAAACTGTCCCCACAAAACCTACCTGCTCGTATAAAACTATCCCCACAAAACCTACCTGCTCGTATAAAACTATCCCCACAAAACCTACCTGCTCGTATAAAACTATCCCCACAAAACCTACCTGCTCGTATAAAACTGTCCCCACAAAACCTACCTGCTCGTATAAAACTATCCCCACAAAACCTACCTGCTCGTATAAAACTGTCCCCACAAAACCTACCTGCTCGTATAAAACTATCCCCACAAAACCTACCTGCTCGTATAAAACTGTCCCCACAAAACCTACCTGCTCGTATAAAACTGTCCCCACAAAACCTACCTGCTCGTATAAAACTGTCCCCACAAAACCTACCTGCTCGTATAAAACTGTCCCCACAAAACCCACCTGCTCGTATAAAACTGTCCCCACAAAACCCACCTGCTCGTATAAAACTGTCCCCACAAAACCCACCTGCTCGTATAAAACTGTCCCCACAAAACCTACCTGCTCGTATAAAATTGTCCCCACAAAACCTACCTGCTCGTATAAAATAAACTGTCCCCACAAAACCTACCTGCTCGTATAAAACTGTCCCCACAAAACCTACCTGCTCGTATAAAATAAACTGTCCCCACAAAACCTACCTGCTCGTATAAAACTGTCCCCACAAAACCTACCTGCTCGTATAAAATAAACTGTCCCCACAAAACCTACCTGCTCGTATAAAACTGTCCCCACAAAACCTACCTGCTCGTATAAAATAAACTGTCCCCACAAAACCTACCTGCTCGTATAAAACTGTCCCCACAAAACCTACCTGCTCGTATAAAATAAACTGTCCCCACAAAACCTACCTGCTCGTATAAAACTGTCCCCACAAAACCTACCTGCTCGTATAAAATAAACTGTCCCCACAAAACCTACCTGCTCGTATAAAACTGTCCCCACAAAACCTACCTGCTCGTATAAAATAAACTGTCCCCACAAAACCTACCTGCTCGTATAAAACTGTCCCCACAAAACCTACCTGCTCGTATAAAGTAAACTGTCCCCACAAAACCTACCTGCTCGTATAAAATAAACTGTCCCCACAAAACCTACCTGCTCGTATAAAACTGTCACCACAAAACCTACCTGCTCGTATAAAATAAACTGTCCCCACAAAACCTACCTGCTCGTATAAAATAAACTGTCCCCACAAAACCTACCTGCTCGTATAAAATAAACTGTCCCCACAAAACCTACCTGCTCGTATAAAACTGTCCCCACAAAACCTACCTGCTCGTATAAAATAAACTGTCCCCACAAAACCTACCTGCTCGTATAAAATAAACTGTCCCCACAAAACCTACCTGCTCGTATAAAATAAACTGTCCCCACAAAACCTACCTGCTCGTATAAAACTGTCCCCACAAAACCTACCTGCTCGTATAAAATAAACTGTCCCCACAAAACCTACCTGCTCGTATAAAACTGTCCCCACAAAACCTACCTGCTCGTATAAAATAAACTGTCCCCACAAAACCTACCTGCTCGTATAAAACTGTCCCCACAAAACCTACCTGCTCGTATAAAATAAACTGTCCCCACAAAACCTACCTGCTCGTATAAAATAAACTGTCCCCACAAAACCTACCTGCTCGTATAAAATAAACTGTCCCCACAAAACCTACCTGCTCGTATAAAATAAACTGTCCCCACAAAACCTACCTGCTCGTATAAAACTGTCCCCACAAAACCTACCTGCTCGTATAAAATAAACTGTCCCCACAAAACCTACCTGCTCGTATAAAACTGTCCCCACAAAACCTACCTGCTCGTATAAAAATGTCCCCCACAAAACCTACCTGCTCGTATAAAACTGCCCCCACAAAACCTACCTGCTCGTATAAAATAAACTGTCCCCACAAAACCTACCTGCTCGTATAAAAATGTCCCCCACAAAACCTACCTGCTCGTATAAAACTGCCCCCACAAAACCTACCTGCTCGTATAAAATAAACTGTCCCCACAAAACCTACCTGCTCGTATAAAATAAATTGCCCCCATTGTTTGGTCATGTTGAAGAGGTCAAGCCAAAATTGCTGCAGGTGTGAATTGGAAAATAAAACAACTTTCTTTAGACTTTCATTCTATAATAATTTAACTGTTAAATAAAAATGTAAAACAAAACAATTATTAAATGGTTTAAAATAACGTGTCTAAATGAAAAAAATAAAAATTAATAATAACAGTTTGTTCCGTTTCCGTGTTTTAAGTAAGAAATAACAGTGCGACAGAACTGTTTTTTTTAAACCATTCGATCTAGTATCAATAATTTTTCTAACTCTTTCCACTCCGTTCAACTAAAATTGAGCCCCCTTTCTGCCCCTACCATTAAAGATATTAAAAAGCCAACCAGATCAATTTAAAAATTAAGATGGCTGAACTCACTGCGTCATTGGGGACGGCTAACCCAAAATATGTATCAGACAGGAAGTTGTATTTCCCGCCATTATATTTGGCGTACGTTGTTTGGTTGTCCCTGTAAAAATGACGTGCTGTAAAAATGACGTATGATACCACGTGACCAACGTCCGACTGTTTAATGGCGAGTAGGATGTTGGATATAAACAATCAGGGGAGCTAATGCAAGGGGTATGTCATGTGCAGAGTTACCTGCCTGTAAACTTGCAACCTGAGTTTGATTTACGAATGGGAAACAACTGTGCAGAATTGATGCTACAAGTCTGCAGATATCTCATGTCAGGAGATACAGATACTTCAGTTTTATATGAGGGGATTGTTCGTTAAACCTCAGTCACTCTGGATTGTTTCTCATTCACACTGGGTAGCTTTTATATTAGGATATGGTCACTAGGTACTGGGTAGCTTCTATATTTGGATATGGTCACTAGGTACTGGGTAGTTTCTATATTTGGATATGGTCGCTAGGTACTGGGTAGTTTCTATATTTGGATATGGTCGCTAGGTACTGGGTAGTTTCTATACTTGGATATAGTCGCTAGCAGAGTTTCTTCCAGGCATCTCTCTTCGCCCCCCCCCCCCCCCCCCCGAAAAAGTTCTACCGCCCCCCCCCCCCCCCCGAACGAAATGAAATTTATATAATTTATATAGAAAATATATACTTTTAACAGTGTCCGCCCCCCCCCCCGAAGAAAGTCTACCGCCCCCCCCCCCCGAAAATTTCAAGTGCCCCCCCCCCGGAGAAAAAAGTCTGGAAGAAACACTGGTCGCTAGGTACTGGGTAGTTTCTATATTTGGATGTGGTCGCTAGGTACTGGGTAGCTTCTATATTTGGATATGGTCGCTAGGTACTGGGTAGCTTCTATATTTGGATATAGTCGCTAGGTACTGGGTAGCTTCTATATTTGGATATGGTCGCTAGGTACTGGGTAGTTTCTATATTTGGATATAGTCGCTAGGTACTGGGTAGCTTCTATATTTGGATATAGTCGCTAGGTACTGGGTAGCTTCTATATTTGGATATAGTCGCTAGGTACTGGGTAGCTTCTATATTTGGATATAGTCGCTAGGTACTGGGTAGTTTCTATACTTGGATATGGTTGCTAGGTACTGGGTAGTTTCTATACTTGGATATGGTTGCTAGGTACTGGGTAGTTTCTATAGAAACTCACTATACACACTCTGGTGGAGATTCTGCAGTCATGATAGCTACTCAAATAAGTAACCAATGATTGACCTACTGAACCAATGATTGACCTACTAAAACAATGCATGACCTACTAAACCAATGCATGACCTACTAAACCAATGCATGACCTACTAAACCAATGTATGACCTACTAAACCAATGCATGACCTACTAAACCAATGCATGACCTACTAAACAAATGCATGACCTACTAAACCAATGCATGACCTACTAAACCAATGCATGACCTACTAAACCAATGCATGACCTACTAAACCAATGCATGACCTACTTAACCAATGTATGGCCTACTAAACCAATGCATGACCTACCAAACAACGAACTCACCAGTAACGGTTGTGACATCCAAACGGCAACTTCGTCTGCTCATACAAGTATCTACAAATTGTGGAAAAAATGGTATAATCAAACGTAAATTTTAAACAATAGGTCAGTGACCTAAATTTCAAACAATAGGTCAGTGACCTAAATTTCAAACAATAGGTCAGTGAAGTGATTATATGAATGGTCCCTAGCATAGCGTTTTATCATATAACATTAGCGCTTATTCTAACAGACCCCCACCCCCATTTTAATTTTAGCAGTTTTTTGATTGTTGAAAATGTTGCATTTTAAAACTTTTTTAATGTAAATTGTAATACACTTGAGTGGACCGAATGATTTAACTTAAGATTTTTTTTTGCAATGGTGTTTAGGAACTTGTGTATACAAGCACAATTCAGAAACAACTCACCTAAAGCCGTCTGGGAAAATATCTGCTTCCGGTGTCCACGTGACTGTTCCACGCTTGTGACCTTTAGCGTACCACCATGAGTCATACTGCATGTACCTGAGGTTCAAGGTCAGTATTTTAAAGAGTTTACAGTAATTTAAAATGAACAGTAATAGCATCGACAAAAGGTTTTTTTTTTTACATTTTATGCCGAAGTTTTCTCTGGCATATTTTACGCATCTGTTGGCTTAAGTTACAGTTTGGCTAAACTTGAACAAAATTTAAAAACGATCTACTTGAATGGTATCTGCTTTTGGTTGATGTACTTGACGACATCCAGCATGGTCGTCTGGTAGTTCTGTCCATCTTCGGTGTGGTAGTAGTAGTAGGCACCTGGAGCACGAGATTTTACGGGATGTGAGATGTGGGGGTATGTAATACACGAGATTTTAGGAGATGTGTGAGGGGGGATATAATACACGAGATTATACGAGATGTGAGATGTGGGGGTATGTAATGCAAGAGATTTTACGAGAAATGGGAGTATGTAATACACGAGATTATACGAGAAATGGGGCATTGCATGATTGAGACTAAAGAATGAGATTATATAAAATTTGAGGCACTGGGATTTTGTTAAAAAAAAGTTTACGATATAAGAGGATTGCCCCCCCCCCCCCCACCTCCTCCCCGTAAAATGATGCCTTGGAGAAACTCTGATCCCCCCGCTCCAGGTAAAATGATGTTGAATCAAATCCCCCCCCCCCCCAAATGATGTTGAATCATTCCCCCCACCCCTAAAATGATGTTGAGTCAAATCCCCCCCCCCCCCCAAATGATGTTGAATCATTCCCCCCACCCCTAAAATGATGTTGAATCAAATCCCCCCCAAATGATGTTGAATCATTCCCCCCACCCCTAAAATGATGTTGAATCAAATCCCCCCCCCCCCCAATGACGTTGAATCATTCCCCCCACCCCTAAAATGATGTTGAATCAAATCCCCCCCCCCCCAAATGATGTTGAATCATTCCCCCCACCCCTAAAATGATGTTGAATCATTCCCCCCACCCCTAAAATGATGTTGAATCATTCCCCCCACCCCTAAAATGATGTTGAATCACCCCCCCCCCCTAAAATGATGTTGAATCATTCCCCCCACCCCTAAAATGATGTTGAATCATTCCCCCCACCCCTAAAATGATGTTGAATCATCCCCCCCCCCCAAAAAAATGATGTTGAATCATCTCCCCACCCAAAAAAAAAATGATGTTGAATCATCCCCCCCCCCCCAAAAAATGATGTTGAATCACCCCCCCTCCCCCGTAAAATGGTGTTGAATCATCCCCCCACCCACCGTTGTCAGTCCAGTAACCCATGTAGTTGACGGTCAAGGCCGTGTTGCGCCGTTCAGGACTTTTGTTGTAAAACATCCTCATAAATTCACCCCATTCTTGAATCACCTAAAACGAGACGAATTCAGAAACTTGGAAGACAATTGGCAGATCATGAAAATTTTAAAACGTCATTGTAATTCTAGATAACTTATGGCTACATTCCTTTTCCAGTGTCGTCTCACTCTACTTTCCCTGCCCTGTGATGGTCCAGATATGGATGCACAAAACAATAGCATATATAATATACTGAACAAAAAATATAAACAAATATCAACATGTACGCTCGTCATGTGTTGAAAAATTCAAAGGGAGACAATCGCATTTGATGCTTGTCTCCCTTAGATCAATAAATGTTTTATTTGTAACAGCCCTGGTTTTTTTGTGAATTGTTAACTCTCCTGTTTGTAAAAAAAATACCTGATTAATGCCCCTGTCGCTGTAATAAAGAATAAAATCCACGTCATATCCCTTCGGAACTGTGTCGATAAGTCCCATAATGCCGTACTGCAGTTCGCCGAGAAATAGCTCCAGACGGTTGGACGCCGCCATAAACTGACTCATAGGGGAGATAATCATGGCGTTACTCGAGTTGTCGAATAACACGAGTGGTCCCCCTGTAATACCAGTGTACATAAAAGTACTGTGTTGCCAACTGAAAGAGAGTAAGGTAAAAATTTATGATGAAATTTGTCTTTACGTAACAAGAACTGAAACTTAACAGACGGAAGTATTGTATGTCGTTTCTGTGACAGTGGGTGATTGATAAAACAAGCACATATGCCTATTATATAAATAATAATGGAAAATAAAATAGGCTACATACACACACACACATACACACACATATATATATGTATATATGTATATATATATATATATATATATATATATATATATATATATATATATATATATATATATATATATATATATATATATATATATATATATATATATATATATACATACACACGTATATGAGCCAGTCTGCGCAATATCGAGAGTTGAATGAGTGCCAGTCCTACGACTTGTCAATTCTCTACCTGCCCATGTTGATGCCGTTATACCCGGCCATGTCCCCACCAAAGCCCAGGTAACCCAGTTCTACATCCGACTCCTGTCTGGTGTTGAAGCTGGGGAACGAGCTGATGACGTATTCGGGGTCTTGGGCAGACGTCCCGATGCCGTCCGTCAGGTATTTCTGGAATCAGAAACGTTGGTTAGTTTTATGATGTAAAAGCTGGTTTTTGGGTTTATAGGCCTACACACGAGTATCGTCATTTCGATACTTTAAGCTTAGGTTTAGATTACTACTAGGATTCGGTTAAGGGTTTGTTTTAGTTAAAACAAAAGGACTACGTGGAAGCGTGGCCTATACCATTCAAGAAAACATTTTTATTTTGTTTAGTTGAAGTTTAGCCAAAAAGTCTCGAGTTCATTTCCCTATACTAGAGCCGTAGGAACTCCCCCAGTTTTCTCAACAGTGATGAGTCGATCTACATAACCACACTGCCCTTTCCCATGCCGAGGTCACAGAAACACGTGAACTCTACTCCATCTGATTTAGTGACAGCCAGGGTTAAGGATACGTTTAGGGTTGTTACGGGTTGTAGTGCTGTTAACATTGACTCCAGTCACACGGAATAAGATTAAACAGTTGTGACCAATTAAAATTGCCCACATCTGATTAAACCAGTCACGTGATTCACACGTGACTAGACAGCCCTGAACTGACCTGAGAAAACACGACCAGCGGTAGGTTGGGCAGGTTGTAGGTTTTGATGGACGCCATGACTGTCAGGGTCCCCGCCAGGTAGGTGTACTGGATAGCCTGCCACTGACCCACCTTGTCAGTCCCTGACGTGATGGTCGTGTTGGCCAGCTGGGGACACAACAATGGACATTTGGCGTAAGTAGATGGGTGGACATTTGGCTTAAGTAGATGGGTGGACATTTGGCTTCAGTAGATGGGTGGACATTTGGCTTCAGTAGATGGGTGGACATTTGGCGTAAGTAGATGGGTGGACATTTGGCTTCAGTAGATGGGTGGACATTTGGCTTCAGTAGATGGGTGGACATTTGGCGTAAATAGATGGGTGGACATTTGGCTTAAGTAGATGGGTGGACATTTGGCTTCAGTAGATGGGTGGACTGTGGACATTTGGCTTCAGTAGATGGGTGGACATTTGGTTTCAGTAGATGGGTGGACATTTGGCGTAAATAGATGGGTGGACATTTGGCTTAAGTAGATGGGTGGACATTTGGCTTAATTAAATGGGTGGACATTTGGTTTCAGTAGATGGGTGGACATTTGGTTTCAGTAGATGGGTGGACATTTGGCGTAAATAGATGGGTGGACATTTGGCTTAAGTAGATGGGTGGACATTTGGCTTAATTAAATGGGTGGACATTTGGTTTCAGTAGATGGGTGGACATTTGGTTTCAGTAGATGGGTGGACATTTGGCGTAAGTAGATGGGTGGACATTTGGCTTAAGTAGATGAGTGGACATTTGGCTTCAGTAGATGGGTGGACATTTGTCTTAAGTAGATGGGTGGACATTTGTCTTAAGTAGATGGGTGGACATCTGGCTTAATTAAATGGGTGGACATTTGGTTTAAGTATATGGCTGGACATTTGTCTTAAGTAGATGGGTGGACATTTGGTTTCAGTAGATGGGTGGACATTTGTCTTAACTAGATGGGTGGACATTTGGTTTCAGTAGATGGGTAGACATTAGCGATTTTTAAATTAGTTTAAGGGCATAAACATTAACGGCCATTACCGTATATCCTCCACCCCCCCCCCCCCAAACACTCGTCGCCATCTTACCTTTAGTGACGCATCAGCAGACGAGAATCGGCGGCCATTGTTGTAAAAATATGTTTGTCCGTTGGTCAACCAGACGGACCCATCTACCAGCAGACTATACGTGCCATTGGTTGAGTAGTCGACAGTCAGTCCAGAACTTTGTGAACATTCTGGAATCAGACGTGCTCTAATAATTTGTGACTGCGACCTTTAGGCGCGTTAATTGAACTTGGTTTGTGTTGTAGATTATATCAAACGAGCCGACCCGCAGCGTATCATACGCCGCTATTTAGTTGTTTTATTTTCTACTTTTCAGTAATTCATAATTTGTGAATTCGACAGTACCAATGCTGCCACTGAAAATATTTGCTTTAAAACACTACCCCCCCCCCCTTTCCCCTAACCCCGACTCTACACCCCCCCCCCCCCCCCCCCCGTGAAAGCAGCCTCCTCTTGGTTATTTCTTAGTTACCTCCTGTAAGTTTAAAATCGAACTAAATTATCTGCCCCTAATAGAAACCCGACTCTACGGCTCTACGATTTGTAAACATTTAGCTTTGTAAACATTTAGCGTGACCACAGCTCACGCCAGACAATGTGGAGGTGGGGTGGGGGTGGTAGTGATAGTGATAGAGAGAAAGAGAGGGGACTGCAAGGAGGCGTTTGCAGCTTGTTTTCTAACGGCTCCCAGAAGAGAATTATATATATAGATAACAGACTTTGAAATCAATGGACCAATCCTGCTAAATTATTGGATTGTCTTACAAAAAGATTTGTTTGGTCTACACAATCATCAGTTTCTCCTTCTAGGCCTGTATGATGTTTTCCTTTAAAGTGACTGTTTGTCCTTCACAATAATCTGTTTGTCCCATAAAGGTTCCCAAAGCAACATTAAAACATGCGCTTGTGTAGCTTCCAACAATGCGCTTGTGTAAATGCGGAATGTGTAAAAAGAAAACAAAAAACCCTGACATACTGACATAAAAAAACAACAAAAACAACAACAGATACTTGAAGGACATTTTAAAGGGTAAAACTTTGCTAGAAAAGATGGAAGTCACTGTTGCATGCAATACGTTCCTCTATGATGCGCGGTTGCGCGATAGCGCAATAATTTTCAACTGCCGCGCAGTCATTTTGTAAAATACATATATCATTGTTTAGGACTTTTAGAACACAGCACACACAAATACACATTGCACACGAACTTTTTCCCTTCGAGGGAACATCGATTACAATACGTACCCACCAAATATTAAAAAAATGTAACAAACTTTGCTAACCTAAGCTAAAGCGTTAATGAAACAATACTAGTGTTTCCCTTCTAAAATTAGATTGATTACTCACCGGAAAATACTATACAAAACAAAAAACAAGAAAATATTTGTAAAATCTTTTCCAGCTGGGCCATCCTGTGTATGTGTTGTAACACGCCAACCAACAAACTTTACGATAAAACAGACCGCCCTGTACCAAAGATGTGGGTTTCAAGTCACAAGGTGTGACCTTAGGTTTTATCTTTCTGATTTGATAACAAACAATGCAACTTAATCAGCAGAATCAAACGTCTTTATATCAGTATCAGTTTAAGGAATATATCAATGATGATAATCACACAAATACATTCGATCGTTCAAGGCTAATATATGCATTGATATATATGTATATATGTATATAGGCCTATATATATATATATATATATATATATATATATATATATATATATATATATATATATATATATATATATATATATATATATACCTCTATATAAAAAAACGTTTGCAAGGAAAAAGGGGGGGGGGGGGGAAGAAAGAAGGTTGACACTTTTTCCTAGTTCCGCCACTGAAAAAGTGTCTATAAATAACGTTGCGCTTTCTTGCCAATTATTCTTTTTTACTCTGCAATTCACCCTATCCGGGACTCTTCATTACAAAAAGTCAGACAACACTAGCAATTTTTTTCTTTTAATTAAGTGAATTCTTCCCTTTTGTTCTAAATATTGATGGCAAAGATGTTAAAAAGATAAAAGGAAATATATAAGAACAACTACTGTTGAACTCTATCACATCGAGGACGGCCTGGTTAATAGGAATGGGTGGGGACGGAGTGGAAACGTTTGTGTCTCAGCTATTGTAGACTGTAGAGTGTTAGCTGATTTAGCCAAAAACATAGCTATTAATGCTACGGTAGTTAATAAGTGACTACATACACACACAATGTCACTTTATAAAAATCTGTATATATATATATATATATATATATATATATATATATATATATATATATTTATATATATATATATATCTGTATATAATTATATAGGCTATATACAAAGTATAGAGAAAGTCTTGTAATCGTGCAAAAAAAAAATCTAGATTTGCAACGTTTTACACCTCCCTGAGTCTGAAAAATATATAATTTTGCAACCTTGTCCGTGTGTGTGTGTCTGTAAACACGATAACTTGAGTACCGTTACAGCTAGGTTGATGAAACTCCATATATAAGTATTTTATCAAAATCGTAGATCCATATAAACTTTTGAGCGATTTCCAATAACCGGAAGTGGTACTTTTTTCACTTTGAATTTTTCAAAAGCCTAAAATTTGAGTACTATTTCAGATAGATAACTGAAATTTCACATGTAAGTAATAGATCTAATTCTATACCTTCTTTAAAACTTTGAGTAATTTCCGTTGACCGAAAGTAGTAATTTACGCTATTTTCGATATCACAAAAAACTAATGTAAATTTATAAAGTACTAATAATATTGCGCACTATTATGCACATTTTATTTGGCGTTCACTTGGTGTGCAATTCTTTTTCCACGAGATTTTATTCTATTTTAAAAAGTTTAAGTATTTAAAATGAATTAAAAATCATAACTATATCCCGAGTTCCCATCCCCTATTGTTTTATATAAGAACGAGCCGACCCGCGGAATATCATACGCCGCTATTTTATTTTGTTGTTGTTTTTTCTACTTTTCAGTAATTCATAATTTTTGAACTCGACAGTACCAACGCTGCCACTGAAAATATTTCTTTAAAACACTATAAGTAGCTATTTAAGGACGATAACCCCCCTCCCTCCCCTAAAGTAAACTCCACTTATTTACCCCCCTACGTTTAAAATCGTTTCAAACTAAATTATCTGCCCCAAATAGTCGTCACTAAACCCGGCTCTGCTTGTAAACATTTAGCGTGAACCACAGCTCACCAGACCATGTAGGGGTGGGGGTGGTAGGGAGCACGCTTAAAGCTTGTTTTCTAGCGTCTCCCAGAAGAGAATTATATATATAGAATTATAGATAGATATTCGAGAAAGTTTAGGGGAGATCACTCCCAGTTTATTTATTTAATAATTGAATACAGACTACCAAACTTATACATATATATTTTTATTTTTCAAATTTTGTGATCATTCTGTGTATAAAACAATTTAACATTAACTATCTCCGGAGTTTAAAAAACATTTCCTCTCGGCTATGCTGATGAAGCTGAGGTCGGCAGGAGTGTCGCTGGCACTGTTGTCACACTCAACTGTCAGCACCGGCCCCAGCTCCTCCATGAACCTCAGGGTCACGGACTCACGTGCGTTGACGTTGAGCACGATGATGATGTCCTCGTGTGTTTGGTGGATGCTGTAGAAACGTTTGGGCGACAGCGGCACCCACTTGTTCTCCTCACCCAGCAGGATGACCTGAGTTCTGGAATATCAGGGAGGTTGGAACTCATACAAATATCAGCAGAAGTTGGAACTCATACAAATATCAGCAGAAGTTGGAACTTATACAAATATCAGCAGAAGTTGGAACTCATACAAATATCAGTAGAAGTTGGAACTCATACAAATATCAGCAGAAGTTGGAACTCATACAAATATCAGCAGAACAGAAGTTGGAACTCATACAAATATCAGCAGAAGTTGGAACTCATACAAATATCAGCAGAAGTTGGAACTCATACAAATATCAGCAGAACAGAAGTTGGAACTCATACAAATATCAGAAGAAGTTGGAACTCATACAAATATCAGGGAGGTTGGAATTCATACAAATATCAGCAGAACAGAAGTTGGAACTCATACAAATATCAGCAGAACAGAAGTTGGAACTCATACAAATATCAGTAGAACAGAAGTTGGAACTCATACAAATATCAGCAGAACAGAAGTTGGAACTCATGCAAATATCAGTAGAAGTTGGAACTCATACAAATATCAGAAGAAGTTGGAACTCATACAAATATCAGGGAGGTTGGAATTCATACAAATATCAGCAGAACAGAAGTTGGAACTCATACAAATATCAGCAGAACAGAAGTTGGAACTCATACAAATATCAGCAGAACAGAAGTTGGAACTCATACAAATATCAGTAGAACAGAAGTTGGAACTCATACAAATATCAGCAGAACAGAAGTTGGAACTCATACAAATATCAGCAGAACAGAAGTTGGAACTCATACAAATATCAGCAGAAGTTGGAACTCATACAAATATCAGCAGAACAGAAGTTGGAACTCATACAAATATCAGCAGAACAGAAGTTGGAACTCATACAAATATTCATACAACAGGACAGTGTCATTATTGGATATCATCTTTTCTGCAAGTTAGGTCAGACTAATTAAGATGAGTGTAAAACTATAACAATAAAATTAACTAAGAATGAGTGTAAAAAAAATAACACTGAGATGAACTAAGAATGAATGTAAAACTATAACAATAAAATTAACTAAGAATGAGTGTAAAAAAAATAACAATGAGATGAACTAAGAATGAATGTAAAAAAATAACAATGAGATGAACTAAGAATGAGTGTAAAACAATAACAATGAGATGAACTAAAAAATGAAACATCAACAAACCGAACTCCCAGCTGTAGAATTGGAGAAGTGTAGTAGAGACAGAAGTTAGTTGTGGAACATTCCGGTCCAAGTTCTAGTGGGCTGTTATCAGAAAACATAGCTGGCAGTTTACTGGAGTCTGTTCCTGAATAGACAACACTCTTGGGTAGCTGCAAGGTAAATAGGAAATCTTCAGCTTTAAAAGTTGTTCTATCTTAAATTTATTATATCATTAAGCTATTTTTTAACACAAATTTGGGATTTTAATTTTAAATTTCTTTTTTAATTAATTATTAAAAAACAATTAATAGTAAATGGTATAATTTAACCAAAAGAAACAATTACAATATTAGTTAATTATTCTGCCTTATACACAAAGCAGCAGTAAAAAAAATCACCTGTCCAAAAGTCCAGCCATTAGAAGGTTTGAGGGAGTATTCATTGGACATTTCTGCAGCCAAGACTATACCAAAAATCAAGCCAGAAATATTGCTGTAAGTTGTGTAGACCTCCCCCACAGGCCCAGGGTAGGAAAGGAAAGCTCTCTAAAAATAATTTTAAATAACAGTTAGCAAACACAGAAAGTGTTAAGGTTTTATTAATTAACAGATGACATTTAAAAAATTTCACCTTTATCATTTGATCATCAATAGCTGTAGCGGGGACACTGGGCTGTAAGATTTTACCATCAGAGTCACAGCATCTGAAACATCATAAAATCATCAAGGATAATTTAATTATTTTAAACATAGCTGTGCTGTAATCTACAATATTGATACTTTAACCGTTATATTAACTGTGAAATTAAAAACACATTTTTAAAGATAAAAAACAAAACTATTAGTGATCAGTTACAATACTGGCAAGCCATTTGGGATCTACTTTATCGCTGATATAGCTATACTATGCTAAACCTGTCACTAATCCTAACTTTATCCCTGACTCTAACAGTGATACAGACAGGAAAAATTGTATATAGGCCTACATTACTACTGGGATTCTCTGTAGTGCCCTAAAACTTCACGTAATTGTAACATATTAATATTACTATATGTGTATAAACAATTCATCCCCAGCTCATTTAAGAAACTTATTGCAACAGAAAAAATGAAAAAATATCAGGAATAAGCTCATGAGAAATGCCAATGTAATGTTGATGAAATAAACCACATAAGTAGTATAATGTTGATGTAATGTGTATAAAATAAACCTCATGAGTAGTGTAGTATTAATGTAGTGTTGATAAAATAAACCTCATGAGTAGAGTAGTGTTGATGTAATGTTGATAAAATAAACCTCATGAGTAGTGTAGTGTTGATGTAATGTTGATAAAATAAACCTCATGAGTAGTGTAGTGTTGATGTAATGTTGATAAAATAAACCTCATGAGTAGTGTAGTGTTGATGTAATGTTGATAAAATAAACCTCATGAGTAGTGTAGTGTTGATGTAATGTTGATAAAATAAAACTCATGAGTAGTGTGGTGTTGATGTAATGTTGATGTAATGTTGATATAATGTTGATAAAATAAACCTCATGAGTAGTGTAGTGTTGATGTAGTGTTGATGTAATGTTGATAAAATAAACCTCATGAGTAGTGTAGTGTTGATTTAGTGTTGATGTAATGTTGATAAAATAAACCTCATGAGTAGTGTAGTGTTGATGTAATGTTGATAAAATAAACCTCATGAGTAGTGTAGTGTTGATGTAATGTTGATAAAATAAACCTCATGAGTAGTGTAGTGTTGATGTAGTGTTGATGTAATGTTGATAAAATAAACCTCATGAGTAGTGTAGTGTTGATGTAATGTTGATAAAATAAAACTCATGAGTAGTGTGGTGTTGATGTAATGTTGATGTAATGTTGATAAAATAAACCTCATAAGTAGTGTAGTGTTGATGTAATGTTGATAAAATAAACCTCATGAGTAGTGTAGTGTTGATGTAATGTTGATGAAATAAAACTCATGAGTAGTGTGGTGTTGATGTAATGTTGATAAAATAAAACTCATGAGTAGTGTGGTGTTGATGTAATGTTGATGTAATGTTGATGTAATGTTGATAAAAGAAACCTCATAAGTAGTGTAGTGTTGATGTAATGTTGATAAAATAAACCTCATGAGTAGTGTAGTGTTGATGTAGTGTTGATGTAATGTTGATAAAATAAACCTCATGAGTAGTGTAGTGTTGATGTAGTGTTGATGTAATGTTGATAAAATAAACCTCATGAGTAGTGTAGTGTTGATGTAATGTTGATAAAATAAAACTCATGAGTAGTGTGGTGTTGATGTAATGTTGATGTAATGTTGATATAATGTTGATAAAATAAACCTCATGAGTAGTGTAGTGTTGATGTAATGTTGATAAAATAAAACTCATGAGTAGTGTTGTGTTGATGTAATGTTGATATAATGTTGATAAAAAATAAACCTCATGAGTAGTGTAGTGTTGATGTAATGTTGATAAAAAATAAACCTCATAAGTAGTGTAGTGTTGATAAAACCAATGCCGTCACCAGGTCCCACTGGGCCAGTGCTGAGTGTTGATATCACACTGTTGAGTCCTGTGTGTTTCTCTGTTTTTACTGCACAGACAAGTGTGAAAAGTAGGAACACAATGACGTGTAACATAACATTTTAAAGGAACAAAATCTGTAACATAACATTTTAAAGGAACAAAATATGTAACATAACATTTTAAAGGAACAAGTGAAGCTAATATTAATGTTTACAAACACACTAATCATCATTTACACAAAAACAGTTGAAAGTTCAGTTTAGTATACAGATAACACAGTACACAATCACCAACCTCAATAAAAAATATTTGAACACAATGACCAATCTCCATAACAAATATTTGAACACAATGACCAACCTCAATAACAAATATTTGAACACAATGACCAACCTCCATAAGGACTTCCTGCCTGGACTTCTGTTGTCCAGAACGTGTCCTTGAATGGTGCCACGCCCACAGCATCAGCAAACATGGAGGAGATGCCGATGTCCCACTGTCTGCCCCCTGGTTGGTAGTCACCACTGACTCGGGCCTAGGGTGGACAATAGAGGGACATTGTGATGGTGATGTGGACATTTAAAAAAAATATGATTGGACATTTGTTCAGGGTCCATGTAATAACGGCTCAAGGTCTCAAGTGACCTGTGTGGTCAAGACCTCCAATGACCTGTGTTACAGTAGGTCAAGGTCACCACTGACCTGTGTTACAGAGGTCAAGGTCACCACTGACCTGTGTGGTCAAGACCTCCACTGACCTGTGTGGTCAAGACCTCCACTGACCTGTGTGGTCAAGACCTCCAATGACCTGTGTTACTGTAGGTCAAGACCTCCATTGAGCTGTGTTACAGTAGGTCAAGGTCACCACTGACCTGTGTGGTCAAGACCTCCACTGACCTGTGTGGTCAAGACCTCCTCTGACGTGTGTTACAGTAGGTCAAGATCTCCACTGACCTGTGTTACAGTAGGTCAAGATCTCCACTGACCTGTGTTACAGTAGGTCAAGATCTCCACTGACCTGTGTTACAGTAGGTCAAGACCTCCACTGACCTGTGTGGTCAAGGTCACCACTGACCTGTGTTACAGTAGGTCAAGACCTCCACTGACCTGTGTGGTCAAGACCTCTACTGACCTGTGTTACAGTAGGTCAAGACCTCCACTGACCTGTGTGGTCAAACCTCTACTGACCTGTGTGGTCAAGACCTTCACTGACCTGTGTTACAGTAGGTCAAGACCTCCACTGACCTGTGTGGTCAAGACCTCCACTGACCTGTGTTACAGTAGGTCAAGACCTCCACTGACCTGTGTGGTCAAGGTCACCACTGACCTGTGTTACAGTAGGTATCTCCAGAGACTGCAGAATGTGCCTGCTGTATGACATGCAGTATTGGATCCCTATAGTCTTGTAAGCTTCAGCGCCTTTCCCCATCCCAACCAACCATCTGCGCCCCACAAACAGGTCGGACTGCAGAATTTTGTTTTCGTCAGTTTCTTTGTCCAGCCAATCCTGTCAGTGCCAGGAAAAACAAAATTATAAATTTTAACAAATAAAACAAGTTAAACATAAAGTAAATTTTCAAAAAAAGGAGAGCCAATAATAGTGAGACTTTCTAGTCACCTACCTGCTCATACATAATGAATGTACCATGGTCACCTACCTGATCGTACATAATAAATGTGACATTGCCACCTACCTGCTCGTACATAATGAATGTGACATTGTCACCTACCTGCTCATACATAATGAATGTGACATTGTCACCTACCTGCTCATACATAATGAATGTGACATTGCCACCTACCTGCTCATACATAATGAATGTAACATTGTCACCTACCTGCTCGTACATAATAAATGTGACATTATCACCTACCTGCTCATACATAATAAATGTGACATGGCCACCTACCTGCTCATACATAATAAATGGTCCCCACTGCTGGGTCATATTAAACAGATCCAACCAAAATTGCTGAAAATAAAGTTGAAAATTTTTAAAATTTACATTGTGCATGTATTTTATGGGGAAAAAAAAAACCTTAGTAGAATTTTAAAACACCTGTGATAAGCAAGGAAAAACAAAGCCAAAACTTTTTAACTTGACAAGTTTGCTGACAAAAATAGCTATATAATGGCTTTTTGTCTGTTTTTTTTTACATAAAAATAGAAAATTAAATCTAGCTTTGATTTTTCCGCACAAAATTATGTAGGCCTTAATTTAAACTGTAGTACAACAATTTTACAACAATTATTTACTTATAATTTTAAGATTAGTAAATATTATTTAGAGAACAATCAAAACTGATGGGGAAAAAAAGCCTTTTACAGGCAAAATACTGAAAAATAACATTGGGCCAAAAATAAACCAACTTACATCATCATCAGGTACAGCCAGTCCTGAACTATGGTCTGGTATAAAGTTGTACCTGCCTCCGTTGTACCTGGCATAGGGGGTGGCGCTGTCCCTTTAAATAAAACAAAAACACACAAGTTATATGGCAGCCATCTGGTTTATTAATCTTTCAAAGATTAAATGTGTTGCATGATTGGAAAATGGCAACTTACCAAAAGCGATTATGGCAAGTAAATGGCAACTTGGTCTGGTCAGATAAATATCTGAAATAAAAGTCCAAAACAAAAAAATCATATTGTTTTAGACCTACATAGTAAAGTATGTAGTATTCAGATACAAATGTATAATGTAATACACATATTTAGGCTAATGTAATTCTATTGATTCAATTGTTAAGGCTTAAAATAATTGGTTTCTATGCAGTTATTTTTGCAGTGCTTTCTAATGTAATGATTTACTAACTACCCAAAGATTTCTACAATTTAATAAACAATGGCTTAACTCTGGAATGTGGAATATTGGAACCCATTATTTACTCACTTGAAGCCATCAGGTATAGTCTCAGGTGTGGGTGTCCAGGTGAGCACGCCTGATGTTTTACCTTTAGCATACCACCAGGAATCATACTGAGTGTACCTGTAGGTAGATAGGTCAAAACAACGTGAACAAAAATATTCTGTGAACATGCAGAAAACCACAAGTAAAATAATAATAATTTAATTTTAATTTATTTTACACAACTTTTAAGGAAAAAAAAAACATTGGGATAGAACAAATTAAATGTAAAAAAAAAACACAAGATAAGCAGAACAGTTTTAACAGTATAAAATTAAATACTTGAATGGTATTTTCTGAGCGTTGATGTAGTTGACTGCATCTAGCATTGTCTTCTCATAGTTTTTGCCTTCTTCAGTGTGGTAGTAGTAGTAGGCACCTTAAGGGTTTAAACATTTTTTAAATTAGTAAAAAATAAATGCACGGCCCACAGGTTAAATATAATAATTTTTATTTAACAACGGCTAAGCCCAGCGCTCACCATTATCTGTCCAATACCCCATGTAATTCAGTGTAATACCATATGCCCTGTGTTCCAGATTTTTGTTGTACCAGAACTTCAGAAGTTCTCCCCATCCTTTCATAGCCTGCAAGACACAGAAAACAAAGTTTGTTGAGAACAAGTTTGTAAGATGCTTACTTCTGCCCTAATTAAATGTTTATTTAATGAACACGTTGACCTGGTTTATCCCTTGGTTGCTGTAATACACAATAAAATCTATGCTGTAGTTGCTAGGGACGCTGTCAACAAGTCCCATAATTCCATAGGACAACTCCTGCCTGACCAGTGAGATTTGGTTAGATGCTGCCATAAACTGACTCATAGGGGACACAACCAATGCATTACTTGAGTTGTCGAACAGTACCAGTGGTCCCCCTTCAATTCCTGTAGTTATTGAAGCTAACGGGTTATATCTGTAACATGAACACAAGTATTAATTGGTTTCTGTGCTTAAATAGAGTGGGTCTATGTATAACAAACAACAAATAGATATACTAGAATCAATAACAAAATAGGTCAATGTGTAAAAAATGCTAAATAATAATACATAATAAAACTAACTATTCTGACAATGCATTTATGAACAGGGCTATACAATATTTACAAACATAGTGAATTTTTAAATATCTTTTTACATATGCACTGTCAAACTATTCTAGCACTTTATAATAAAACAACATTTATTCTTTTTTTTTAAACAAAAGATTTTAAACAAAATATTAATTCTTAAGTGTTTTGTCATAAAGATGTTTAGATAACAAAAAATGTATAAAGTAATAAAAATTTAAATTTTAACATTTAAACTAATTATGAATTTAAAGGCTTTTATTTCTTCAATCTTTCATGAGTGAAAGCTGTATAAGACATGTGAACCTTCCAACACTGAGCTTGCTGTATCCAGCCATGTCTCCACCATAGGCCACATAGCCAAGATCAGCATCTGAGGTTGTTCTAAATGTCGGGAATCCACTGATGACATGCTTGGAGTCTGGGGCTGATGTTTTTGTTGCTGTGTTTTGATAAGTCTAAAATGACGAAACAAATCTAACTTTACTATAATTATATACCAAGAGTTGTGGCACAACATCACTGAATACTATCCTGATATGGCAGGTTTCAGTGTCTGTAAGGGCAACTTTTGTATACAACAGGTCATGTTCTCTTTTTTATACAACAGGTCATATTCTCTTTTGTATACAACAGGTCATATTCTCTTTTTTATACAATAAGTCATATTATCTTTTGTATACAACAGGTCATGTTCTCTTTTTTATACAACAGGTCATATTCTCTTTTGTATACAACAGGTCATATTCTCTTTGGTATACAACAGGTCATATTCTCTTTGGTATACAACAGGTCATATTCTCTTTGGTATACAACAGGTCATATTCTCTTTGGTATACAGCAGGTCATATTCTCTTTTTTATACAACAGGTCATATTCTCTTTTTTATACAACAGGTCATATTCTCTTTTGTATACAACAGGTCATATTCTCTTTGGTATACAACAGGTCATATTCTCTTTGGTATACAACAGGTCATATTCTCTTTGGTATACAGCAGGTCATATTCTCTTTTTTATACAACAGGTCATATTCTCTTTTTTATACAACAGGTCATATTCTCTTTTGTATACAACAGGTCATATTCTCTTTGGTATACAACAGGTCATATTCTCTTTGGTATACAACAGGTCATATTCTCTTTTGTATACAATAGGTCATATTCTTTAAAAAAAAAAAAAAGGTCATATTCTCTTTTGTATACAATTTGGCATATTCTCTTTTTTATTTAACAGGTCATATTCTCTTTTTTATTTAACAGGTCATATTCTCTTTTTTATACAACAGGTCATATTCTCTTTTCTATAAAACAGGTCATATTCTCTTTTGTATAATAAATTGAAATAAACATGGTGTCACTATATAGGATGGCATGGTCAGATGGTAGAGCACAATAAAAACATTCTAGAGTGCACCCAAACCCACTAGTTCAGTGTATTGAAGGTAAGGCATCTGGCCATTGTAGCTCCATAAACTCTACTTTATCTGCCTAAGTCACGGTTTACTTACTTTATAAGAACTTAAGAACTCATGAACAGTGAGCATTGAAAAAGTAATTAATATTAATGTTCAGGATTAACATTAATCATATGTGAAAACTGTTAAACATAAAGTTATCTAAAACACCAAAAAACAAAAGTTCATAAGTCTATGTGATATAAAGACATCTTAACCAACTAATATAGCAGGACAAATCTGTCTTAACCAACTTAGTTTTCCACAGTTGAGTATAGTGCTGTGTATTTCATATTTGTAGAGCAAGAGGACTGAACCCACCTGTAAGGGGACTGAACCCACCTGTAAGGGGACTGAACCCACCTGTAAGGGGACTGAACCCACCTGTAAGGGGACTGAACCCACCTGTGAGAATATAATGAAAGGAAGGTCTGGGACAGTGTAAATCTTGATGGAAGCTGTCACTGACAGGGTCCCAGCCTGGTAAATAAAATTTGTGTTCTGCCAAAGTCCGAGCCGGTCATAGCCTGATGTCGCTGTTGTGCTCATTAGCTGAGAGGTAAATAATTAAATTATTAATTGTGGTGATTAAATAATGATTTTTTCATTAGCTACAAACAAACAACAACATAATAATTCTGGTTAAAGTTGCCTGAAGCATTGAATCTTGATTTAAAAAAAATTATTTTGATGTTTAAAATCTAATATTGTAACCTTATGAGACTATAGTGAGCTACAAAAATCTAGCAATAGAGAAAGATAAATCAAAACCTTTAATGAATTGTCGGCATTGGTAAACTGTTTTTGGTCATTGTTAAAAAAGGTGGCACCACTAGTTAGCCATGCAACGCCATTGACTCGCACGCGGTAGGTTCCATTTGTGATGACATCAATAACAAGTTGTTGGCTCGCTGAAAGGGGAAACAAGAATTCTTTTTGTTGTCTGATATTAGGTGAAGATTTTTTCCAATTGTCTTAATTAGAATAATCTGTATAATTATAATTAATAAACTTAAGAAGAAATAAGATTTAAAAGATTTTTTTACTTACTGACAGCTATAAAAGTACTGAATAGTGCCACAGAAAGAAGGACTGACAGAAACATATTTCCGTTACTCTGGGATCAACTAAAAAACTGATGTCTCAGTTTCTACTAACAAAATGTAGATAGTAGATAAATGTCTCTAGGTTTCAGATATATCATATGACTATTTATCTATAGATTACTTTAAGTACCTGCAATCTCTATTCTTAAATATTATCAATACTTAAACTTTGTGCTATAATAGGTCTACTGTAAAAAAAGTTATTAGAGATAATAACTTTCTTTGGTAGTAGATAACAATATAAAGGCCAAAGAATATTGCTGAAAAGTTAGGAAATAACAGCACTCATTTACTAGTTGCATCGAGTCAGTTAATTAAAAATAATTATATTTTTAACTTTGCCCAATTGTAAAAGTTTAATTAAATTTAAAAGATTTTAAAAAAATTAATTGAATTTTTAAAAAAATATTTTAATAATTAGGCCTATTATAATTTTTTTCCTCGTCAAATCTGTAAAACAAGTGGTTACATGACAGATTAAATAAATTAATCTCTTGTTAACAATCTCCATAATTAGTCAAAGTTATTTCAAGATAAAGAATTTTATAAGATTGGTGATAAACATTGATTATATCACTCACTATTTAAGCCCCAGTCAAATTTTTAGTCAAAGAACTTTAATTGTTGACCTCTTAAAAAAAAATGCTTTTTTAAGCTAGTAAATATAAATGTTAAATGCATCATTATTTTTTTCCCTTTTATTTTCTTTAGCAATGAAAACAGCTTGTATTTTAAAACAGTTATATAAATCAAAATATAAACAAATTTTAAAATAATTTCTTTTAATACTGCATAATGTTTAAGAAAAACACAAAATCAAAGGCACATTGTTAAATTTTGTAAAAGTTTTACTAAATAAAGAATG
Organism: Physella acuta; assembly: GCF_028476545.2. Taxonomy (NCBI): domain Eukaryota; kingdom Metazoa; phylum Mollusca; class Gastropoda; family Physidae; genus Physella; species Physella acuta. Next base: position 273,548 of record NW_026732583.1, on the reverse strand, counting down.
AAGGCTGTATTGAAGCAACTATTGAAGGTAACATTTTTTCTCAACAAGACTTATAAAGCTGTGTGTGTTTGTATTGAAGCCACTATTGAAGGTAACATTTTTTCTCAACAAGACTTATAAAGCTGTGTGTGTTTGTATTGAAGCAACTATTGAAGGTAACATTTTTTCTCAGCAAGACTTATAAAGCTGTGTGTGTTTGTATTGAAGCAACTATTGAAGGTAACATTTTTTCTCAGCAAGATTTATAAAGCTGTGTGTGTTTGTATTAAAGCAACTATTGAAGGTAACATTTTTTCTCAGCCAGACTTATAAAGCTGTGTGTTGCTGGTGTGGAACTTTTGCTGTTGTCACAAACAACAGTCAGGACGGGCCCACTGTCCTGCAGGTACCTGAAGTACACAGTTTCCTCTGGGTTTACATACACACTGACTATGATGTCCTCGCTGCTTTGATTTATCCCTAAAAATCTTTTGCTGGACAGCGGAACCCACTTGTTTTCTTCACCCAACAGGATGACCTTTGAACTGATGTAAACAAAAAATGATGCAGAATATTACTTATTTAAAAAAAAAATTATTTGTAAAATGATCATTTTAAAGAATTTCAATAAAGTTTATTTAAAAAACACAGGTTAATCATAATTGAAATGAGTTAAGGACCTTGAAGAAAGCTGTAGAACTGGGGAAGTGTAGTACAGGCAGAAATTCACAGCCGAACATTCAGGACCTAACTTTAGAGGGTTGTCATCAGAAAATGTTTGCGGAGCTGGGGTTGGGCTGGTGCCTGAATAGATAACATTCTGTGGTAGCTGAAAAACAAAAAAAAATTACATTAAACTTAAGCATTACAAGATGATACTGCAGTAAAGAAGTTGATAGCAACATTTTTTTTTTAAAAAACCATTTTCAACCTGTGCTAAAGTCCAGCCGTTAGATGGTGTGAGTGAGTACTGGTTGATCATCTCCGCAGCCAGGACTATACCAAACAGGAAACCAGAAATATTGCTATATGTTGTATAGACCTCTCCTTCTGGACCAGGATAGGAAGGGAAGGCACTCTGTGGAAAAAGTAAAAAAATAAATCAGCTATAAACAAAAGTGGTAAGAGGAAAGTAAGTACAAATTTAAATTATTGAAAAATAAATATTTGTACTGTTAAAATAATTCTCATGCCTTTTTAATTTGATCATCAACTGCTGTTAATGGCTTGCTTGGCTGTAAAATTTTGCCACTAGAATCACAACACCTGAAGTTAAAGTTTTTTATCTTAGATGATGCAAAGCTTCCTGTGTTCGCTAATCCTTCATTATTTAAACAATATGTGTCGGAAAAATAAGCATAATAAACAAATTACCAAATTTGTTTCAAAGATACCAAAATGGTAAAGAGAAAATTAAAATAGACACTTTTTATAACAACATACCTCATCAGTAGAGTTTTATTTACCAAGCCAATACCATCTCCAATAGCAACTGGCCCAGTGCTAAGAGTGGCTATAAGACTATTCAACATTGTCTGCTTTTCAGTTTTGTCTTGTGGTGTTATGAAAATAAAAACAGTTTAAGAGGAGGGGTATAAAGTGTATTTATCAAAATATCAATTTTAACATTGTGTGATACATTTTAGCACAAGAGAATTTGACCATTGTCCCATTAAACTATATTTAACATCACAAGATACATTTTCAGCACATGACCATTGTCCCACCCAACAACTCACCTTTGTAAGGACTACCAGGTTGAATTTCTGTTGTCCAGAACGTGTCCTTGAAAGGTGCCAGACCAACAGCATCAGCAAACATGGAGGTGATGCCAATGTCCCATTGTTTACCTCCTGGAGAGTAATCTCTACTGACCCGTGCCTTAAAAAAAAGCAGAAATCACAAAGCAATCTAGAGTGGTGTCCCCCACAATAATGTCTCTTACACAGAAACTCTTGCAAAATTTAAAAAAGGAACTTTCAAAACTACACATCCTTTTAAAATTAAATAATTATGACAAGGTAAGTTTTGCCATTACAAATTGTTAATAATAAATATACTTGTTTATATAAGACCAAATTTTCAACCCTATTCACTCATATACTAGTAAGGGCAACAACAAAATTAATTGTCATTCAAGAATTGCATGGAATAACTAAAAGAATGAAGTCTTAGAGATTGTGCCAAGCTGTCACCTGTGTCACAGTGCCTATACAATATCCTGGATGACAGTGCCACAACCTGCATGGCAGTGCCACTACCTGTATGACAGTGCTACTAGCTGTATGTCAGTGCTACTACCTGTGTGACAGTGCTAATCTCCAATGACTGCAGAATGTGTTGACTTGTTGCTGTGCAGTATTGTATCTCAATGTTTTTGTAGGCTGAAGCTCCCCTCCCCATACCCACAAGCCAACGCCGCCCAAGCTCTAGATCAGTGAGAAGAATTTGGTTTAGCTCTGTCTCTCTGCTAAGCCAGTCCTGAAGGTAAAGAAAGACACAAATTACAAGCTAGTTGTACTGCTGATCATGGCCACTTATGTATTTTTTATTATATTTTTTATTTTATGTTTTCTTTACATACCTGTTCACTAACAAGTGTACATACATGTTCACTAACAAGTGTACATACCTGTTCACTAACAAGTGTACATACCTGTTCATTGACAAGTGTACATACATGTTCACTGACAAGTGTACATACCTGTTCATTGACAAGTGTACATACCTGTTTACTGACAAGTGTACATACCTGTTTACTGACAAGTGTACATACCTGTTCATTGACAAGTGTACATACCTGTTTACTGACAAGTGTACATACCTGTTTACTGACAAGTGTACATACCTGTCTACTGACAAGTGTACATACATGTTCACTGACAAGTGTACATACCTGTTCACTAACAAGTGTACATACCTGTTTACTGACAAGTGTACATACCTGTTCATTGACAAGTGTACATACCTGTTTACTGACAAGTGTACATACCTGTTTACTGACAAGTGTACATACCTGTTTACTGACAAATTTTTAAATATTTTTAAATGATGTAAATACTACTGCAGGCACTAGGTCTAGTATTACTAGTTATCCAAATAGTAAGCTTAAGTAAATAACATTTAATTTAATCAAATAACAAGTATTCTAATCACTTGTTCTATAATCTATTTTATAGTCCTGCAGTTGAATAAAAAAAAATTAAATCAATATTTTAAATCTGTAGTAGTAGAATTGATAATGAACTACAAATATTCTAAATAAGATAGTACTGAGTTTAAAAAGTTGTAATCACCTGCCTATACTGAGCTTTTTGTAGCCAACCATATCTCCAGCATAGCTCAGGTAACCAAGGTTCTCTGATGGCAAGGTTCTAAAGCTGGGAAAACTGCTAATGACACTGTTGACATCATGGCTTGATGTGTTGGTCGCAGGACCAATGTAAGTCTTAGAATTATATATATATATATATATATATATATATATATATATATATATATATATATATATATATATATATATATATATATATATATATATATATATATATATATATATATATATTGTAAGGGAGCCTCATAACTATTTTCTTTTCAGATTAGTTGTAAAAAGTGGACGCTATAAAGCATTACATTATTTACAGTGCAATCTATAGCATCCATCTCCAACTTTAATGGTAATTCAATATGTGAGAAATTTAAAACAAGGTGACCAGTAAATGTTTTAAAACAGGTTACAATACTATACTTTTTGTAGTATACTTGTTAAACAATTATGACTAGATCTTCTAGATCTACTTAATAATTTAGACTTAGGCCTTCAAAAAATTATAATTCCAAAAATAATTTTCTTTTAGAAAATTGTTGTGGCTAGTTATTAATTTACTCCCATTGTAAGGTGTTGTAATTTACATACTTATCAATTACATGACAGTTATACTTATTTATACTTATAAATTATTCAACTGTTGATTAATAATTTATTCACTTTAGTGATTTAGTGACACTTCTAATTTATTCACTTATTGATCTGTTCATTTTTTTCACCTGTGAGAAAATAGCAAGTGGTAGTTGAGGCGTGTCATATGTTTTGATTGACGTCTTGACTGATAACGTGCCACCCTGGTAGTCAAAGGCTGTTTTATGCCATCTGCCAACTTGATCCTCGCCAGTCTCTGATGCTACTATTAGCAGCTTACAAAACAATACAAGAGTTATCTTTCTATGACTGATCAAATATGTATGAATTATCTCCCATTGACTAAAAATGGGGTAAAAAACATTAACTATAAGTTATCCTCTTTAATGATGGATAAAATGATTTTAAGTAAAAACCAATGCAATGTTTAAATTGATAAAAGCATAAGCTTATACACACCTTGAGGGTTTGGTCAGCTGTTGAGTACTGATGGCCGTCATGACTAAAGAAAGTGTTGCCACTGACTAGCCAAGGCTTGCTGTCCACCAGAAGCCTGAAGGAGCTGGTTTTGTTATCAATGTCAACATAAAACTTGCTCTGGGTGCCATGGGCTGAAGGAGTGTAATCAGCTGTGTCATGTTACAACACATTCATAATGGTTTGAGGCAGTTATTGTGTGTATTTAGGTGTTTGTGTATAATGTATGCAATGACATTCTAGTGTAATGTGGTATTATTATTATTTGTGCCAAAGTTTCTAGTAGGTGATTTTCAGTATCTGGGGACTGTGTAGTGTGGTAAGAGACCACACAAATGTATGTTTTAAGATGCTGTAGTGTAATCCACTTTTGATGGATATACAGTTGCATATATTAAAAAGGAAAGAATTGTCTTTAGACCACATGATCCAATGGGGAGATGATAATGAGTCCATGTTTCTTGAACTCAGCATAAGATGGGATCGTGTGGTCAGCACTATTTTACTTTTCCACAAAGTAAGTCAGGTACCCATCAGAGCTGGGTGGACTCAGCGACTTCCTACAGTTAAAGGTCTGAAATGAGATCCGAACTTGAGACCTTCGGGCTAGCAGCCTTTCGGCCATACTGTCCCACATAGCCCATTGATGAAGCTCATACAAATGTACAGTTTTGATAAATGATCTAAGTTTATAAGCCAACACCTCTTGGACATTACTGTTGGCTGATGAAAAAAATTAAAACAGCTTTAACACCAGGCGTTTAGAAAAGTAGACAAAAATGTTTTCTTTGAAAAACGAATCTCCTGTTATAAAATTTCTCTGTGAATGACTTGAGAATCTAAACTTACCTGCACAATTTAGTGCTAGTAAACATAAAATCAGAAACATTGTTCTGACATTGACATCCACTAATCTGACATTGTATAGGTCAGTCATACACTTGTATTTTTATCAACTGTTGTGTTATCTTATCTTTAAAAAAATATAAATTGCTATTTTCATTCAAGGAAAAATGTATACCATATGCATTTTATTTGAGCTGTGAATATCTTGTAAGTAAACATGTATTGCTCACTACAGTATTCAAGGGATGAATGTTTGGAATTTTCCAATCAAATCAAATTTCCAGCAAATAAAAATAATTAATTTATAGCTCAAAAAAAAAAGACAACATTAAAAGTTATCAGCGATTGCAGCATTAGCAAGTCAGGTACTATAGAGATGAGCATTGTTCATTTGAGCTCATTAACTTAAAATAAAATTTCTGTCTACTTGACCATAAGAAATATAAAACAGACAACAGAGTGAGATTATTGAAGAAACCCGAACACAGAATTCTCTACATAATCATTTATTTGTATAGAATATTTAAATAACTAAATATTAATCAGACTTTTTATTACATTATGTACATCAAGCTTACTTCAGCACAACAATCATTGAATTTTTCTTCATACACACACACTGAAATGAACATGGTAAAAAGAAGCTCATACTGGCTTAGATTAAAAGCTGGGAGTTGCTGTAGAAAAATAGATATATTTAAGTATGATAAAAACAAAGTACAAGAAACATTACCCCATAGAGTAGCAAGCTGTCACACGTATATATCCTCTACATCCCATCCATCATGAGTTTTATCTCATCTATTGTTATCATTTTTTTCATCCATCATTAAAGTTTTGACAACATCAATCGTTAGCATTTTACTTCACTCATTTTATATCACATGGAACAGACTTAAATTTATTGAAAGAAAACTAAACAGACATATGATTAAAAAAAAGCGTAAGTAGTTAAAAAGATAAGGTTTTATAAATAAAAAACAATTGTACTATTTGTACCCAATTTTAAAAAGTATGTATCCTTATTGTATAAAACTAACATTTTTTCCTGTAAAACACAAAAGTTGTTTGTGTAACTATATAATTTATATAATATTCCACATATCAAAATTTAACTTACAAGAGAATGGACAAAAAAAAACATGCCATTAAGAGCATTACAGTTAACTTAAGTTAGATACCAGATCCTTACATGTACAAGTTTAATGCTAGAGGAAACAAGAAACTGCTGGTAAAATCCTACTAGAGTTGGCACAAAACTCACTGGTTTGTTGAGAAGACCAGATTTGCTTGACATCACATTTTAAAACCAAAACAAGAAATGGGAAAATAGTTGTTACCGCAGAAACATCAATATGGAAGACGTCATTATTTGGTTTTATTTATTCATTAATTTTTAACAATGTATATATATATATAAATATTTTAATTTTATTTATAGAGCAAAATATTTTGATGGAGATATATCTTTAAAAAAGATATCACATCTTACTGGCTGAGAGAGAATTTAAACAACAGACATTCAGGTAAACAGATAAACACAACTACAAAATGTAAACAATAATCTACTAGTGCTATGTAAGATAACATTTGTGAGTATAAAAAAAAACTATGCTAGGTACTTAAGTGCCTTGGACATCTATCCAGTACAGTGATTATGGTTATCAGTTGTATAAGCTGTTGGCTTGATCCCTTCAACCCAATAAATGATACAATCATTGTTTACATATAGATCAGTCTTTTATCACTACACCAGGTTCAGAACAATTAACCTTTCGTAATGCATTATTCAATGACATACATCAGAGCATGAAATTTTCAAGACAAAAAACACTTTGCCAATGTCACTTATTTTTAAAAAATATATTAATTACACTAATATTATCTATGTTTTTGTACTAAATTAAAAAATTTTTTTACACACATAAATCTAGTTTCAATTATTTAAAAAAAAATTAGTTAATTGATTGAGGGTATCAGTTCAAACCTTTACTTCATTTGTGTTATTAACTACCTAACCTCAGGATAACTCTTGGCAAAATATAAAGCTAGAGAAGAAATGCTGATTTCTTTGTCTAGTTAAGCTATACATCTTTAATACAATTCCTGTATATATATGGTCCCAAATTTCTGCTCTACATTGAACACAATGTCACATATTAGTCAGGAGGAAGTAAATCAATTCCCTGGGATAGCTTGATAACAAAAGAACATTCATCTCCCATTGTATGAGACTGACTTAATTACCTTTTATAGATAACAACATAGTTGAGTAACAGATCAGCTGCAGTATTTGGGCAATAAAGGCTTCATTGATTTATATTTGTTCAACAATTTTTATCTTAAGAGTAGATGAACTGATATCATAACCTTGTATAATAAAGTATTGTTTAAAATGTGCTTACCTTTTAACATCAAGGTAGGACATTTTATTCTCACAACCAATATTTGTTTTAAGTTATTTTAATACATAGCATCATTTATTATAAAAACAATGTGTGGAAATATCTATTTATAGATGAACACATTTTAGAGTGACATCCCTTTATTCACAACACAGGAAGTCCAGACTGTGAAAAATGTGACAAAAGCAGCATTTTACCACAGTAAAAAATTATGCTAGGCACAAATTGGTTTGTAATTATTTAAAGCTATGTATCCATATGATTTATCTGTACATTATATTATGGATTCCATAATAACTGACAGATATTTTCTTTCTTCCTTTGACTTTAGATCTAGTTAACTTCATTTTCATGAAACAATGATAAGTTACAGGACAGATGGTCACATTGCTTTTATAAAAGTAATTTTTCACTCTACACACATTATAAACTGATGACACAGGGTACACACATAAAAAGAAATCAATAAAAAAAATTATTAAGTTACCTGGTAAAATATTTCCCAAAATTCTCTTCCTTACCAGCATTTGGAATCTATTCCAGCCATATCATGGAGCAAAAATGTAGAAATTGTACAATAATAAAAAAAAGTACCAGTAGTTGATTATGTTGGTGTAAAAATCTCACATCAATCAGTTCAGTAGTCCTCAGCAAATATTACAGCAAATGTGTGTATAACTGGTGAATCTCCACACGAGGGCCTGATGAGGCTTGCCTCCTATGTACACAGTAGAAACATTAAAAAAACAATCCTGGCCTTGATAGATGTAGCTCAATGTAATCCAAGGATTATCCAGTAAATGCAATGTTTTTTTCTTCACCAGTAGAAAATTTTTTTCATTTCTTAATCTAATATTTCTATGTCACTTTTAAACGTTTGAAGTTTTAGCAGAATCAAGAAATCTTTCATGTGATAACATGTTCTGTGAACAAAAAACATTTCTTGATATTACTTTACAGAACAATGCAACACAACAATACATGAAATAGTTTACTATACAATAGGTTTTATATGTAAAACATTTTTAACATTTAAAATAAAAAAATTGTTGTATGAAGAATGAGTTAAACTAAAACAAATATGAAAGCCATGAAAACCTTTATAAAAAGCCATCATCATCTGTTTGACTAGTCAAGGAGACTTACTGTGAGTGAATTGATCTCCTGGGAATAGGCACCAATCTCTTTTGCAGCTTTTTCATCTCTCTGTTCAATGGCAATTTCAAATAGTCAAATTCAACTTATTAATTCAAGGTCTCACTAACATATTTAAAATATATTATCTCACCTCTAATAATAGCTCAATGAAAATTGTTTTAAAATTAAAGAAAACATCAGAATTTCAAAAATAACAAAATATATTTGGTTATAAATTGCTTTTAGCATGGCAATAAAAATGATACATTACGTATTGTGTTTTCAATAAAATCTGATAGATCAACTTATAAAGACTCTTAGAATCACATTGATCAAGTTTGTGGCCAAGTGAAAAGCATGAAGCACATAAAAATAAATCAAGTCTCCTATAAAAAATTAAATTGGTATTTTCTTATTTAGTTTAGATATGTCTTCATCCTATATGTATTTTCTTCTTTTAGTAAGGGTGCTGAACATTATTTAATGAATGAAGCAGTATAATTATAAGTGAAAAAAAAATATTTATTTATAAGGGTGAGGTGATGTTGAGTGCATAACATTATTACAATGCAGAAGGTAAACCCAAGTAAATGGTATAGCCCTTGGTAAAAATTGAAATTTGCATAAATGTTCTTTTTCATGACTCCAACTATTATTTGCAAATATGTTAAATATTCAATTATGCAAATAAACTCTACAATTTAAACTATCTTTTTAATTATTCCAGTATTCTTGTTACCAATTTGTTTGGGATTTCAGTGTTTCTAAAAAAATCCAAACACTTGTAACAGGCACCAACCTGTAGCAGAGGTATTGGTAAAGCCTGCACACACAACTTACCTTGCCATTAGAATACTGGCCATTGAGCTCTAGTGGACAAATGAAACCATCAGCTTCTGTTTCAGACTTTGTTCTTTTGTGGCTAAATAAAGCAAACTTGCCCTTCTGAAACACAGGACATTTTGGTGGTTAATTAAAACACAATTAATTTAAGCCATAAAACACGTTTAACTAAAGTTACATTTTTGCAAGGCATTGTATCAAAACATTGTTAAAACTTATTATAGCCTGGTCCTACAGAATTGTTTTATTCTATTGGTGACATTCACAACTTAACGATTGAACTATTTAAATTTAATAGTTTTAAAAATATTTTGTTAGTTTTAGTAGTGTTTTGTTAAAGCAAATACTAGCTGAACTTTTTCAATTGCTTTCATGTCAAAATCTGAACACAACTTGAGATATAAATAGCCTTAGAATATTCTCCAGTCCCAGTGATTGGAAACAACATAAAGTACTTCTTACCTTGACCTTGTTATTAGGCTGAAGAGGGACATAACCAGGTTGAGATTCATGTTCACGTTTGCGAGTCTGAGTTTCAGGACCAATCAAACTGATGAAGTGTGTGTTGAGGTGGCGCCGCAACAAAGTCTTGCTGGGTGGTATAGACAACAGGACGGCAAACAACTCAGAATTAAACCTCGGCTCAAGAACCTGAAAGTCATGGCAACAGCAATGTTGTAATGGCAAACTTAACTTTTTCTGGGCAGTAGTTTTAACAACTGTTTTAGAAGGGTATAATTTAAACAACTGTTTTAGTAGGGTTTTAACAACTGTTTTAGTAGGGTTTTAACAACGGTTTTGGTAGGGTTTTAACAACTGTTTTAGTAGGGTTTTAACAACTGTTTTAGTAGGGTTTAAACAACTGTTTTGGTAGGGTTTAAACAACTATTTTAGTAGGTAGCAGATAAGTGGCTGCCAAATAGATGCTTAAAGAAAAATCTGTAAAAGTACTGGATATAAGAAAATAAATAGCAGCGTCTGTGAATTTCAACACGTTTAATATTATTAAATCACCTACTTAATTTGTGTGTTCAGATGAGTATTCTATAATGCATGACTTCTTCACTTTCATTAAAATTTTGAATCAGTAACAGATTGTTAAAATACATTTAAAACTAGGGATAAATATAATCTTGTTAAAAGATTTACCATGAAACTAGGGATAAATATAATATAGTTAAAAGATTTACCATGAACCTAGGGATAAATAAAATCTAGTTAAAAAATTTACCATGAGAGCACCATGTACACCACTACCCCTCAGATTTGGAGCGTATTCTGAAAGATCTATTGTCCTTAACCACTCCATCACCCTGTGGTTAGTCCATAGCACAACCTCTCCTGGTATACCCTTCATCTGATGGGGCTGAAATATACAGTCATTTGTTTAACCAACTTCAATTTGAAAAATCTAACTTTACAACTGGATAATTTCAACATGTTCTATTTACAAAGAGTCTAATTTTACAACTGTATTTGACCACCTTCATCTGACACCAGGATTATTGTCACCCTTACCTCATCAGGTGCTGGTCTGCGCCTCAAGCAGTTTGGATTAAAATTGTTCAGACGTAGAATTTGTATGGCTCGTTTAATTGAGACATGATGGACTTCATTAAAAACTTTGAGAGCAAACAGATCTTCCTGTCAACAAAAAGTACATGTTTAGACATGATGGACTTCATTAAAAACTTTGAGAGCAAACAGATCTTCCTGTCAACAAAAAGTACATGTTTAGACATGATGGACTTCAATAAAAACTTTGAGAGCAAACAGATCTTCCTGTCAACAAAAAGTACATGTTTAGAGGTCAAGTGATCATACATGCTTAAAGAGGTATACATCTCTCAACCGATTGTTGCTATAAGAGCAGCTGTATATAAATAAATAAAACAAAACCAACAAAAATTATAAAAATAATGTGGTTTAGCATAACTTAAAGGATAATTTTGCATGAAGTTTTTTTTTTTAAATTTGGCCCTGACCCATTTAAAATGTTTCTACAGTAATAAATATTATGCAGCGTATAGAAAAATGAACTTACCACAGTGAGGTAGTTGAGCATTCTGCCATCAACTCTTGCATCATAGAAGGAATCTTTGTACTGAGGTAATCCAATGTCATCAAGCCATCCTACAAAAGCAAAATACTTGAGAAAACAAGCACTCATATCATCAAATCACAGACCTATCTTCTCAAGTCCACCCTGCTCTCTCATTGGTCCAGGATAAATAGTGTCAGGGTAAACAGTATAATTTACATTTCAACTGTTTTAACTGGGGCCAATGTATTTCCCACAGTTTACATGAATTGTTCTATTACCAAGTTACTCGCCCAAGCATCACACACACACTATTACATCAGTTACCTACTTGCTATAACATCACAGGATGCCAAAGAGCTAAGTTTTCAACTTACTTGCTACAAAGTTATAATCCAGCTCCATGAACTTGTCAATGTTCTCAGTTGCCATGGCCTGCATGGCAAGTTGAAGTTTTTTGCGATGAAGGCCATTTTTCATGCCCAACTCCTACAACCAGAAATTGTCAGTGTAAATGGTTGTTGTGTACATGTTTTAGATTATGTTGTACATGTTTTTCATTATGTTGTACATGTTTTAGAATAACTTTCTATGCTATGTGTGTGTTTTTATCACTGAATATATATGTGGTAGGTTACCTACTCTAGGCTATGTGTGTATGTATTATCACTAGATATGTGTATGGTAGGTTACCTTCTCTAGGCTATGTGTGTATGTATCATCACTAGATATGTGTATGGTAGGTTACCTTCTCTAGGCTATGTGTGTATGTATCATCACTAGATATGTGTATGGTAGGTTACCTTCTCTAGGCTATGTGTGTATGTATCATCACTAGATATGTGTATGGTAGGTTACCTTCTCTAGGCTATGTGTGTATGTATCATCACTAGATATGTGTATGGTAGGTTACCTTCTCTAGGCTATGTGTGTATGTATCATCACTAGATATGTGTATGGTAGGTTACCTTCTCTAGGCTATGTGTGTATGTATCATCACTAGATATGTGTATGGTAGGTTACCTTCTCTAGGCTATGTGTGTATGTATCATCACTAGATATGTGTATGGTAGGTTACCTTCTCTAGGCTATGTGTGTATGTATCATCACTAGATATGTGTATGGTAGGTTACCTACTCTAGGCTATGTGTGTATGTATCATCACTAGATATGTGTATGGCAGGTTACCTTCTCTAGGCTATGTGTGTATGTATCATCACTAGATATGTGTATGGTAGGTTACCTTCTCTAGGCTATGTGTGTATGTATCATCACTAGATATGTGTATGGTAGGTTGCCTTCTCTAGGCTATGTGTGTATGTATCATCACTAGATATGTGTATGGTAGGTTGCCTTTTCTAGGCTATGTGTGTATGTATCATCACTAGATATGTGTATGGTAGGTTACCTTCTCTAGGCTATGTGTGTATGTATCATCACTAGATATGTGTATGGTAGGTTGCCTTCTCTAGGCTATGTGTGTATGTATCATCACTAGATATGTGTATGGTAGGTTACCTTCTCTAGGCTATGTGTGTATGTATCATCACTAGATATGTGTATGGTAGGTTACCTTCTCTAGGCCATGTGTGTATGTATCATCACTAGATATGTGTATGGTAGGTTACCTTCTCTAGATCATGCTGGGAACAACGTAGCAGCTGCTCCCCATTCTTCACCCATCTCTTACAGTCAACCAAGTACAAGTTCAGGCCAATGTCATTCATCCACGCTGTTACTCTATCTGTGTCCCAGCGAGCAAATGGGACCTCAGAGTTTCTGGAAAGTCAACAAGTTCAAAAAGTGTTTCATGCATACACAAGAAATGTTTTTAAGTTAAATTTAAATATTCACTTATGAATTTTTGTAAAAACAATTTCAAAAAAATATTTCAAATATTTTAAATTAGAAGGGAAAATTATATTTGAATATTCTGATTTATGAATTTTTTATGATGGCATAGTACTGACCACACTATCCCTTTATGTGATGTGGTTTTGGAAGCAGATGATCTCTAATTTATATGCCCCATATATCTTAGGTACGAACAGTAAAAAGATGATTACAACAAAACAATGTATTTGAGACTAATGTAATGTATTTGAGATGACAGAATAAAACAGTGTATTTAAGACTTACATGTAAGAAAACAGTGCATTTGAGACTTACATGTAAGAAAACAGTGCATTTGAGACTTACATGTAAGAAAACAGTGCATTTGAGACTTACATGTAAGAAAACAGTGTATTTGAGACTTACATGTAAGAAAACAGTGTATTTGAGACTTACATGCAACAAAACAGTGTATTTGAGACTTACATGCAACAAAACAGTGTATTTGAGACTTACATGCAATAAAACAGTGTATTAAAGACTTACATGCGACCTTTCATGTCCCTGTTCCAGGCCAGTCTAGCAGAGGCTGTGGCTCTAACACCCCCTCTCTTAAACTCCCCATCAGGGGCCCTCTCTCTGCTCCCCTCAAAGTCCTGTGAGCTGCTGCGCTTGAGTTTGCCAAAGAGACGAAGCAGGCCCCGCTTCTTCTTGTATTCTCTGGGATCATGCCCGTAGTGTTGCAGGCCATCCTCATCATCTGTCACCACCTCGGTGTGAGCTACAGAAGGAAGTTCAACATAAGGTCACACACCAGTCAAGAGAGCTTCATATAGAGTCAATGTCAGCAGTCAAACATAGACTTTATTTACAATAGTTTTTTAAAGTATGTAGATCCTACACTAAACAAGAGTAATACATAGAATCACTAACATTTTATAAAATTATGAACTAAACTACATTGTTAAGAGTTTAAGTTAAGTATCCTATAAGAAATACTATAAAACACTTAAAAATCTAGATTGAATTTATTTGAGTCCATCACAGAATATCACCATGTTTAGAACAAAGATAAACTAAGACAATCACCACAAGTCTTGCCTGACTGAGACATTCTCTAGGTTGAACAAGTGAGAGACAATGAAAAAAAAAACGCATCTAGCCCAGCTCAACTTATAGAAAGGAAACACATCTAGCCCAGCTGAACACAGAGGAAGGAAACACATTAAAAGCCCTACCTTGCTGTCACAATGTCAAGTGGGCTAAGTATCAACAATCCCATTCAACAAAAAAAAAAAACAACTAGAGTAGACAACTGCAGCTATTTATAGACCTGTGTTGTTTTAACAGGCTAGGCTGAGATGTATTTATTTGCAGCTTTGTTAAAGAATGCCATTCAGACTGCAGGGATCTTTACTTTCAAATACACATCCATTCTACTAAGTGCTTTACACTTGGACATAAAGCAAACAAAAGATCTCTTTGTTACTTAAAATTTGTAAAGAGATTCAACCAAAGAGTATTGAGGTATATATGAGGTGAAGATTTCTCTCACCAGGGAGGGAAAGGTCATCAGGTGAGTAAACAGAATTGTGTGATTATATTAGAGACAATGGAGAGACACAGGTAAACCAGGTAAAGACTAGCACACCTGAGCAGCTATTTTGATACCAACAGGTCATAGATCACAACTCAAGGTAAAACTTCACCCAATAGGACATACTAGCAGGCACATTAAATATTGTTTAACCTGAACCTGCACACACAAAACTTGGATTTAACCTGAAACTTTTATAAAGGCTACACACTGACAGATAACTGAATTTAACACAAGCCTATACTAACACATACATTTCATAACCACTTCAGCCTAGCTGTCTTTAAGTAGATACATATTTACATAATACTTTTACATTAGGCTTATAGAGTTTTAAATACAATCATTTTAAAGTTTCATTAACATGGTAAAGACACATGAAAAATGTGTTAAATCTTAGATAAGGAGGGAGTGAGAATAGGGCTTGTGCAACCAAACAAAGGTACATTAGGTGTTTTAGATGGCAGAGGTTAGAGGTCAGGTCTAACACATACAACAAGAACTAGAGATTCTAAACAACAGGTTTTAGTGGAGAGGGCTCTCAACAACCACAGGGTCTAGTCACTCTAAACAATGGTTTAATATGGATTAGAGGTCGGAGGTTAGAGGTCAGATAACAACAGCCACATGGTCCAGAAAATCAAAACAACAGGTTTTAGTAGAGAGGAGCTGTGGACATCAGACACCAAACATGGCAGAAAAGTGATCATTCAGCTGGTTCAGCTACATCATAGCAACAAATCTGTTCTAGTTTAGTGACAAGTGGTTCAACACATCACAGTGAAGACATTCAAACAAAAAGAAATAAACAGGAGACTCAATGTATGCTAAAGTACAGCTTTGTGTACACATTGGTCAAGTGAAAAAATAGGATTAAATTTGTGTTCCTATAAACAAAATATGGGAAATTTATATCTACATTCTAAATGGGTTCTTAAATATTAAATAAGATATAAATAAACATTAAATTTTAAAGTCTTTTTTTAAGAAGTAAACAAGCAAAAATAAATTAAATGTTTTGTCTTATTATTTTCTATGAAATTATAAATTTAAGTGTCATGATTAAGCTTTTTAAATTAACTACTTAATTACACAAATACAATAAAGTATGGATGGTTAAAATATTAGATGTCTTGATCTAAGACAAATATACATGTTAGAGAATACCACCTCTTTTTTGTCTGTGTACATGTAATTAACATTTATAATTAAATTGTGTTACTTTAAGATGAAACTGATTATATTTGAGATTTGATTATATATGACAATAATAATGGGTTAGATAAATAATAGCTTACACCTATTATCTTGTAAATAGGGAATACACTTAAATGTAATAATTATCAACTTATGTGATCAATTAATTAATTGTCCAATAGCTAAAAACAATACAAATAAAAAGGTTTTTCTCATAGGAGTAAACTGATATGATTTTAAGTTGAGTTGGTTAAAACTGAAGAAAAAAAAACAACAAAATCAAAAAGCAGAGCCAAATTTGTCATCTTGACCAAACCAAAGCTACTGTGTCATGTGATCATGCTGGGTGAATTGGTTCTTTTCTTTCTGCAGTTTTAGGCCAAAAAATGTTAACATGCAGTGTCTACTTACCTCCATGACAGGAGATTTAGAGCAATATTTTATCTATCTCTTCTAAGGAAAAAATACATTTCTCAAACTTGCCACAAATGGCCAAGTGTAAATAAGCTTTAAAATGTCATTCATGTACGTGTGCTCTATTGGCTATAGGGATGTTTTAAATTCATGACATTGTGCAGTGATGCCACTTAAGTCAAAATGAGAGAAGATTACAGAATGATAAAATGTTTACAACTTAAAAGGAATCATTTACTTTATTTAATAACACAAAATACAAGGAGCGACTTGTACAAAAATTAAGCCTCAGCTTTTAGTAGGATTTAAAAAAAAACTAATTGTAAGAATTTGGTGGGTTTTTTTGGGTAGGGCAGATGAAATATGAAGAAAATATTGAATTGATTATCTGAGCGAGGCTAATGGAAACCTGTTACTGGTTATGAGAAGAACGTGTATAAATCCATATCCATGCAGGCCAGAAATGAGAAAAAGGCCAACGAATACACACAGCAGGCCAGGCGTTGCCGCCCTCTAATGTGTCACCTAGATTAGGAGCTGAGCTGCTTCGTTTGCCTGACCTAACCCTCAGGAGTGTTTTGCCCAGGCTGTGGAACCCACGGGACCTTTTACCCTCCCGAACATCTTCTTTACTGCGCTGCTTGGGTAACGTACCATATCCGCCTGATCCTGGAGGGGGGCCACCTACCGGGGACTGCTCGTCTTTCTTTCTGAATGACGGTGTCTGCAAAAATAGAAACAGAAAATATAAGCAAACCTTTTGTGTTCTGGGAGGTTAAATAAAGTGGCTTTTGAAACCTGATGTTGTACCTTTGAACCCTGATGTTGCACTTTTGAACCCTAATGTTGTACTTTTGAACCCGATGTTGTACAGTTCCATCATATTTTATAACCCAGCTACCTTTACTTCCTCCAACTATGGTAAGCTACACAATAAAACTGAGTTGACTCATGTCCAACCAAACCCTGATTTGACAGCTAAACACCCCATGCACACACAATTTAACTTTAGCTACAAATTGAGCATGAAATAAAAGCCAGCCTGCCACTGTCAGCTCACCTTTGGTTTAGATCCCGGCACCAAATGTTCACAACTGTTTGAGCGTGTCATCCCCATGGCTTGTCTAGAGTTGACAGGTATAGAGGACACAGCATTGCCACCATTAAAACTGGTGTTCAACTGATGCACTGCAACCAGACACAAAATAGCTTCATCAAGTACTGACAAATGGGACCCCCTGCTTACATTCAGGGATTCATTCATTACATGCCAGTCTACAACAAAACTGATGACTTACTAGGTGTGCTGGTAGCACTAGGTGAAGAAAGATAATGCTTGTCTGGTCGATCATCAGGATGAAACATTGGCTACAACATTGACATTTAAAAAAATATTATTAATACAAAATCTTTACTTTTTTTATTTTATGTGGTAGATAGTCTTGATTAAAAAAATCTAACTGAAAAATTAATACCAAAGATCCCAAAAAATAAAATAAGCCTTCTCTCCCCTTAACTACTCATGATTATAAAAAAGAACAAGTCAAACATAAGTAGTAGCTTCCCCTAGTAGATGCCTATTCTACCAAACAACAGACTTACATATGGCTGATCCCTGATTGCTGTCTCCCCCACAGAGGGTGTTGTGGAGGAGCTGTTGGAGCTGGTGTCACCATCTTCAATATTCATCAGCAGCTCCTCTACAGCTGCAGGAAAAATTAGGTTGGGTAATTTTTAACAAAGGAACAACATTTGTGATCAAATTAAAGTTTGATTACACTCCTTTATACATTGCCTCATTTTTTTTTTGTTATAGCATGTTTGGGTCTTGGTACTTAGTAGTTTTTTGTTTGTTTTAGTTATATGTCTCTGTAAGGTTAGCTTATTTAATTGTATCACATTCAACCCAAAGACAAGTATGTATACACACACTGACACAACAAGATAGAATAAACATACCACTCACTTTCCATAACTATATGAAGTTGACACCTTTACCAAGGAAGCAACGAGCTTGACAAAACCTTTCTTACCTTTCCGACCTTGAGCCTGTACTAATATTTCTTCCACTCTTCTGTAGCGCTTCAATAATCGTCTCATGTCTTCCAGTTTTCTCTCCTGTCAGTAGAAAATTTAAATCTTTATGTGAGAAAATATCCTGAGCTATTTTCTATGATATTGAAAGATCAACCAGCATGATTAGTTATGTGGATTTAGTGCAGTTCTCTAAATAAACGCTGTAAAAATGTCCATAAAAGCCATAAATAAGGCTAAAACAAGGTACCAATCCAATTGATTCTCAATGTTTTGTAACATGAAAATCTTAAAGAATTCTTAAAAAAAAATTAACCCAACACTTCTTCGTTAGCTATTTAAGATACTAGTATTAAAAATTATTATAATTGAGCCAGAAACCTAACCTCAGCATAACAATAATTTACCAACTGGCTTTGTACTTTGAAAAGAACCAAAACAAACCATCACCTTTTCTTCATTAGCCAGCATTAACGTATCAATAGCCCTTTTCAATTTCTCCACCTCAGTATCTGCAAATCAAACAGCATGTTGATCAGTGTCTTTCTGATACTACCTAACCTAGGTATACTACAACAAAACACATTAGCTACTTTAACACCATGTTAAAAAAACACTCAGAATAAAAAGCTCTGCCTAATGTACTCAATTTAAAATATCTGGGGTAAATGTAAAATGAAACTTACAAGTTATACTCAACATACCTGAACTATCTAGGGGTAGTGTTCCATTTCTTCCTAGCCTGAGGCGCAGCTCTGAGTTTTCTGCATCTTTCATCAACAGTTTAGCCTCCAGCTCTGTTACCTGCCTCTGTAACATGGAAAAAACATACTGTAAACTGGATGAACTATGAGGATTGTCAATGTCTTGTCAGCTTCTATTAGGGGGACTGCAACTATCAGCTTGATAAACAGTTGCAGGTTAAGCATTTTCTAATTGTTGGATAGGCAGAAGAAAAAAATAAAGATACAAAAACAATAAATCATTTTTGTTTGTAGGCTACACCTAAATTATACAAGTAAAAATAAAAAATAAAAACTCATCATACTATTAATATGTGATATTTTTTACATTAATGTTTGTGTTTCTTAAGTAAAATCTAAATTATATGCTCTTTTATTTTCTGTTGTAGATAAAATTATTTACTAGGAAACTTAAAAATTAACATTAAATATTGAAGACTTACACATTTTACTTCATACAAAAATAGTGTAGACAACAGATAAAAATTGTAATTAGTCTGGGAATAAACATTTTAAAAATAGCTATGGATTAAGTAAAATGCAATCTTAGAGTAAAATGCCATCTGAATTTTCAAACAAAAATGTTGATCATTAAGACACCGGACTTATTTTCTGGGAGAGCTTTATGAATTTGTGAGTTAACATCACTTAACAGCTGCTAAAATTTTGATGAGGCGAGCAAAAGCCTTTGAATAGCCTCTCAGAAAATGAAATTTCTGCTTACTTGAACTGCCCTGAATCTGTCATCCAGTTCTCTTCTGTCCTTCTCTGCGGATGACAGTCTCATTTTTAAATGAGAAACTTCGGCCATCAAGTCCAGTTTATGGTGTTCAAGGCTGGACCTAGTGAGCAGCTCCTGTGGAGGAGAGAGAGAATACACAAAGCTTAGAGGGCTGCACAATTTTATGGTTTGGTGGGCTGCACAATTTTATTGTTTGATGGGCTGCACCATTTTATTGATTGATGGACTGAGAATTTTGTTTGCAGTTTTAGTTGCTCACTGAATTTGTACCATTGTATAAATACATTGTGCTATTTGAATAACAATTAAAGCAGATATTTTGTTTAGTTATTGTTTTAGAAGAGTATTTTTGTCCCTATATTTCAGCCAGTAACATTAAAATGTCACTGTATGTGAGTTGGAATAGAAAGGGGAAGTAAAATAAAAGAGCTAGAATAAAATGTAATCATGGCAACTTAATACAGTTTCTGTAGGTAAACACATGCACATAAAGGAACATCCTGTGAAAAATTATTTTTATATCCTTGACCTAGTTACAGGTAAAACTCTGATATCATATTTTTATCAATTAAGTTTTGAATTCAAGAAGAAAACTCTAGAGTGTTTTGATTCCTGTCAGAATGGAAGCCCAATGAAAACATATAATTAAATCTGCTTGTCTTATTTTTAATTATTTGTGTAGATAGACAGAGGAAGTAGGATTTAAATTGTAGAAGATATAAATCCTTCACTTATTATAAAGCCAAGCCATATTTGTTTCTAAAACCTAACAGTTGTTAAAATATAATAAAGTGTACATAAAAAACCTTTTACTAGTCTTACTGCTGATTACAAAAGTGTTTAATTACTTCACAGATCATGTGTCATTTTATCAAGCCCAGAATATTTAAGTATTGTTATTTTAAAGGTTTTCTTTCATTTGACTTAGAAAACAGCTTACCCATTCTCTAAAATAATTTTTTACCCCATTCTCTAAAATATTGTTTTTAAAGTAACCATCAAACTCCCCACCACCAAGAGCAACAGGTAGATGTACAATGCCAGCTTTGTTTAAAGGAGAGATAAAAAAAAAAACAACACTTGAGATTGTAGCAGTTGATTTCCTACCCAGCCAGCCAGATCAATGTTAAAAGCTGATGGTCAATTCACACATGGCCTCACAACATGCACTCACACACTCAACACAGTTAAGTAACATGGAAATGATTTTAACAAAACAATAGTGTACACAGTTTCTCTATCTCCACCCCCCTCCCCCAGTTAAAAAAAATTACTGATGCAAAAAGTGTTTGCAGAAATATTTTTTGTAAACACATCCTATGAGAATTTCCTTTGGGTACCCTTCCAAATATCTACCCCCCCCTCACCCACCCATTCAGAGATTGGTATCTATAACACCAAGTAAACCCGCTCAACATCCAAGACAGGTGTAAAGCATTCTATGACTGGTGATCTATCTATCACTTAGCACCTAACACACCCCACCCAACAAAGACATGCAGTTTGTAAATGTATGCACATTATAAACATGTATGCTAGGCATAAACAAAAGAACGGATGGACGACTGACGTCACGTGCTATCAGCACGGGCAGGGGTTATAGGGGAAGCGTGGAGGGTCGTACAAAGAGCGAGTCTCTCCATGTTGTTACACAGCGCTGATTCGAGTTTACAACTACATCTAGTGGGCTAGTACTACGACAAGCACAGGCGCCGCTACGGCGGAAAACAAGAAGTGAAAGATAATTCTCGAGTAAAAACATTGATAACTAGATTTATTTCCCTTGAACCTGTAGCGAGGCGAGAAGATTTGGTGTATCAAGTGGGAAGATGTCGGGGGGTAGCTGGTCAACAGGGGAGCTAATCTGAGGGGGGGGGGGGGGGGGGGGGGGAGAGGAGAAAAGGGTGAGGTGGGCGGGGGCGGTACAGGCTGTAGCTAACAACTGATTTATGAAAAGCCTATGTTACTATAGGTGGTGTCCGGTTAAATACCAACATCACCGTTGTGTATCAAGGTTTGTAAATAAAATATATCAGGGTAAACAAACCCTTGGCTGCTACTACTAGGCATATAGGGATAAATACAAGAGAAATGAAAACTTACGTGAGAGAAACATGTCTGACTATTGGAGTGACGGAATGAGAATTTAAAAAAAAAAAGGTGTGTAGTGTATTTGCTTATTTTACCATTAACTCTTGTTCTTTGTAAGAGACATTTTTTTTTTTTATGTGTGATACAAGTCAAATATACGAAGCAGTTCTCGTGACTTAGTTCATAACATAAAAGACTTGTACAATACAATTACCTAATTAAAAAAAAAATATTTGCGTCACCAACTTAAGTTCCTATACAGCTGACACCCACGCATGGTTACAGAACGTGTACAAAAAGTGTGTATAAAGAATAAAAAAACTGTCAAAGATTTACCACAAGTTCCTGGAGCTTGTTTTCCCACAGAGACATGTATATCCCCGTGCTAGCTGGCCGGTGGTTGAATCCATTGCTGTAACGTGACATTGTGTGACGAGCCGACTGGAGGAATCAAGCGCTCACTCCAACCACAGCATCAATACACGGGGGTCACCGTAAGCCTTAGCTCCGTGACACCAACTACCTCATTTAAGTTCGGGTGGTACAGTTTTAGGTTTTAATTACACATCAAACGTTTTTGCAATCCGACAACTTTGTATAAGAAATCCAAATATTTTTTGAGCACACTATCACCAGTTGTAAACTAAACTACTCTGTTGAGTTGTAGAAACAAAGTGAACATGAATCAACTATTTGTACAAGCTACAGAAAGAAACAAACAGAATCCTCACGTAGAGGTGTAATAACCATGTACGTGTCAACACACCTTCACTTCCCAACATTAACCAAACACAGCCCAGCAGTAAAAACAACATCTGACTGCTAAGCCGTGCTTAAAGTAAATCCGCGTTGATGTACACGAAGCACATCTAACATTTACCAGCCCAATGTTGATTTGGCCATGATTTAGCCCCGGGGAAACCTCAAAGACAATGACAGGTAAAAACGGAGTATTCCAGCCTGGCATATAGGACGCGCACCTGCAGACATACGATTTGCTGGTCCCACAGCAAGACAATGAATGAGTACTATCAAACAGGCCAGACACACGGAATGAGTACTATCAAACAGGCCAGACTCTAACAAAGGCTCTCACACTGCTAGAAGACACCTCTATCTTAAAGAAACAGAGCCAATCAATGCGGCACACAGACGTTTTCCAAAGACCCTATTGTATTTTAAATTATTTCCTTTACTTTTTAAGGACGATAACTCGAAAAGGAAACTGTTTTTAACGCGATATTGGACGGCAGAATGAGCGGAAATCTGCGTGAGAAAAACAAACTATAAAGTCATTAGGCTAAAGCGGACAAGCAATTAAAGCCAGACACCAGTGGTCAACCATTTCATCAATCAGCAACGTATGGAACCATTCGGCCACCCATCCCAACAACTCTTCTATTTACTACATGCTGGGTTTGTTCAACTTGCAGCGAACGTCATTACATCCTACACTAACGCTTGTTAGATAAGATAAACGGCTACAAAAGACGGCAAACGAGATAAAAAGGTAGGAAACCACCGAATGACGTAACATCTCAAGCTGCTGGCAGGCTGAAGACACCGCGAGAATATTTCTAAAAGTCTTCTACCTGTCGACTCCATCCTTCCTGAACGAGTTCAGTTTGGTGGAGACTACCGCTTCTAGTAACCTTTCTCTTTTTTTTAACTTTGACACCGCTATTCAAGAGATCAATGCCACTCCATGTACCAACGTTTAAAAATGTTTAAACTCTAGCAACGTTAAGAAGACTAAGATGTGTCCGTGTGTCAGATAGCCGGCGGGGTCCAGGAAACCAGAGCCCACGTCAGCCCGTGTTGCGGGTATCAGGCGGGCCGATCCCCGCTCTGATGCCAGATAGACGGGCCACGGGTTCAAACAGGCACAGCTCACAATTGTCTGCTGACATTAACTTGGTCCTCTTCTACAAACGTTCAAACAGACCAAGACAAGTCGAAATTAGCTGTTTTAAAAAAAAAAAATCTTTTCTGCGCACTTAAAGTCGAGTCGAAACTAGCTGTTGAAATGAAAATTAAATAATCGTTTTCTCTGTTCTTCAAAGTTTTAACCAAGTTCAAACAGAGCCAATTCAAGGCTGGCTGTTGAAATAAATTTTACATTCGCCCTTTTACCGAATATGGCTGCTGAAATAAAACATTTGTCCTTTTACCGAATTTGGTTGTTGAAATTAATAAAACTTTCGCCCTTTTACCGAATATGGCTGTTGAAATAAATTTTACATTCGCCCTTTTACCGAATATGGCTGCTGAAATAAAACATTTGTCCTTTTACCAAATATGGCTGCTGAAATAAAACATTTGTCCTTTTACCGAATATGGCTGTTGAAATAAATTTTACATTCGCCCTTTTACCGAATATGGCTGCTGAAATAAAACATTTGTCCTTTTACCAAATATGGCTGCTGAAATAAAACATTTGTCCTTTTACCGAATATGGCTGTTGAAATAAATAAAACATTCGTTTTTTTTTTACCGAATATGGCTGTTGAAATTTTCTTTACATTCGTCCTTTTACCGAATATGGCTGTTGAAATACATTTTACATTCGTCCTTTTACCGAATTTGGCTGTTGAAATAAACAAAACATTCGCCCTTTTACCGAATATGACTGTTAAAAATAAATACGTCCTTTTACCGAATATGGCTGCTGAAAATAAATACGTCCTTTTACCGAATATGGCTGCTGAAATTTTTTTTACATTCGTCCTTTTACCGTATTTGGATTTAGAAATAAAACATTTGTCTTTTTACCGAATATGGCTGTTGAAATAAATAAAACATTCGTCCTTTTACCGAATATGGCTGTTGAAATAAATAAAACATTCGTCCTTTTACCGAATATGGCTGCTGAAATAAATAAAACATTCGCCCTTTTACCGAATATGGCTGTTGAAATTAATAAAACATTTGTCCTTTTACCGAATATGGCTGTTGAAATAAATAAAACATTTGTCCTTTTACCGAATATGGCTGTTGAAATAAATTTTACATTCGTCCTTTTACCGAATATGGCTGTTGAAATAAATAAAACATTCGTCCTTTTACCGAATATGGCTGTTGAAATTAATAAAACATTTGTCCTTTTACCGAATATGGCTGTTGAAATTAATAAAACATTCGTCCTTTTACCGAATATGGCTGTTGAAATTAATAAAACATTTGTCCTTTTACCGAATATGGCTGTTGAAATTAATAAAACATTTGTCCTTTTACCGAATATGGCTGTTGAAATTAATAAAACATTTGTCCTTTTACCGAATATGGCTGTTGAAATAAATAAAACATTCGTCCTTTTACCGAATTTGGATGCTGAAATAAATAAAACATTTGTCCTTTTACCGAATAGTTACAAACGATTAACGTGGTTCATCTGACAAATGATAAGACCATGACCAAAGCTGTTCAATGCGCGTCAAAAGATGTGATATATTTCTATACCACAAACACGGCTAGAAATTAGAATCTAGTAATTACCCCCAAACTATTTAGATTCGAGTAATTACCCTCTTC
Source organism: Physella acuta (assembly GCF_028476545.2). Taxonomy (NCBI): domain Eukaryota; kingdom Metazoa; phylum Mollusca; class Gastropoda; family Physidae; genus Physella; species Physella acuta. The sequence continues at coordinate 247,719 of NW_026732583.1, read as the reverse complement.
CTCCTAATAAAATAGGCAATTAATTTCTTGCCCAACGCTTCGGGTTGTAACTTATAAACTTGGGTTTAATCATCAAGCAAAAACAAAATAATTTAAAAAAAAAAATGAAGTTTATACAACAGCGATAGAGTGAGCGGAAGACCTAAAATTACTATTAAAAAAACACAACAGCGACACTATTGTTAGCATACTGTTGGTGCTGACTACAGTGTACAAGGAAATGTAGCCACGCCAGGTATTAAAACTTTAGATTTGTTTCATTTAGTCTCACTCTATATCCAGATTTTAAAGGGCACACAAAGGAGCACAAGTATGCAATCTAAACGAGACCCATAGCAATGAGGAGAGAAAGACTGCAGCATCAAAGAGAAAATGGACTACACGGCTAGTTCAATGATTCATCGCTGCCTTATAAAAGCCATGTTCAGCCCGTGACTATGAAGCTTTTATGGGAATCTATTTATTTGATAACGGTCCAGGTGCACTGATAATTTCTCTTCCACTCTTGTCAAGCCTGTCTTGGAAACAGGAGGTGGGTAGGAGGAGGCGAGGAGGAGGGAAAAAAACAACGTGAGCGGATCAGTGAGGGGTCAGTGAGCAATACCCAATGTTAGAACTAGATAATATCGCACGACTTGAAACATTTACAACCTCGCGTCTGTTTGTAGCTAGGGTTTTAAAACTGGAGGTTCTTTTCATATCAGGATGTGGGATTATTAAGAAGCAGGCAGTCAAGAAAAACTAAACCACAAAAGAATCTATCGCCATAGTTAATGAAAACGTGGCGCACTTAGAATATCAATGGCTAAGGAAGAATGTTGATAAACTCCCTGCCGCAAGGATCCTATTGGTTATTTGTACACATGGTGAACACGTGACATCATCACAGCAGCTTGAGGGTACCCCTTGATTCATTGTCAACTGTTTATTTACGGCAAAAATAGAAACTAATTTTAAAAGATCTCATTTCTAAAATACGGTACCTTGATAATGTCAACACGATATGATAAGATATATGCCCGCTTCATTAGGATTGTTGAGATTAACGGCGAAGATAATTAATTTATCTTTACCTGGGGCATCTTAATAATTGCCGCCTGCAAAATTACCTGTTTAGATCCTGAAATGTATTTTTCTAACGCTACAGTACTCATTTTTTTTTTTCAAAAGCTGATTTTTAGAGTTATGAATTTGTTTTTGCTCTAGCAACCACATTTCTTCTCTTTGCGACAAAATGGCCGATTTCCCTTTACCATAATGCTATTGAGTACATGGTTTTAAAGAAAAACATCCCTAACTTCGGGCCACGAGATTTAATCTCAATCAGAAAGACGGTAGGTCGCTCTTTGATGAATCAATTTCCACCGGAAATTTCCCAAGCCTATAGTGGATTAGCCGTATCGCCACATCGGGGTACAGGATCCCTCTAAAGGGGTCATTGGGGAATACGTAGTGGGAGGACTGGGCCTAGCAGAGAGAAAAAACAACTGGGTCACTCAGGTTTGTAACAATACCAGTACTAACACTAGTCTACAGCTGACCGGACAACTTTATACATGGGGTAAGCTCAAGGAAAACAAACAAGATTGTAACAATACCAGTACTAACACTAGTCTACAGCTGACCGGACAACTTTATACATGGAGTAAGCTCAAGGAAAAAAAAACAAGATTGTAACAATACCAGTACTAACACTAGTCTACAGCTGACCGGACAACTTTATACATGGGGTAAGCTCAAGGAAAACAAACAAGATTGTAACAATACCAGTACTAACACTAGTCTACAGCTGACTGGACAACTTTATACATGGAGTTAGCTCAAGGAAAAACAAACAAGATTGTAACAATACCAGTACTAACACTAGTCTACAGCTGACTGGACAACTTTATACATGGAGTTAGCTCAAGGAAAAACAAACAAGATTGTAACAATGTTAGTTCGAACAATAGCCCCACCAATAAGATTTGCTAGTGGCAGTAAAGAAATTCTACAAGTTTAGCAGCAGTCTAATCGTAGAATAGCTTGACTAGTTCCAGAGCAAGCAGCCATTCAACATTGCCCCCTGTAACGTCAACCAAGCACAGTAAACACAGGAAAAAGGTCAGGAGCGTTTACAGGAGAGACTTTTAGAATCCTATTTGGCCAAACAGTACTAGCATGTGGGGCCGCCTTCAGATGGGATATGTGGCTATTGAGGTCGGTCTCCTACAGAATACTAGAGGCTAATACAGGTAGAGGCTAAGTCAGAGTGGTGTAGTACAGAATACTAGAGGCTGATACAGGTAGAGGCTAATACAGGTAGAGGCTAAGTCAGAGTGGTGTAGTACAGAATACTAGAGGCTGATACAGGTAGAGGCTAAGACAGGTAGAGGCCAATACAGGTAGAGGCTAATACAGAGTGGTGTAGTACAGAATACTAGAGGCTAATAGAGGCTAAGACAGGTAGAGGCCAATACAGGTAGAGGCTAATACAGAGTGGTGTGGTACAGAATACTAGAGGCTAATACAGGTAGAGGCTAAGACAGGTAGAGGCCAATACAGGTAGAGGCTAATACAGGTAGAGGCTAATACAGGTAGAGGCTAAGACAGGTAGAGGCCAATACAGGTAGAGGCTAATACAGAGTGGTGTGGTACAGAATACTAGAGGCTGATACAGGTAGAGGCTGATAAAGGCAGAGGCTAATACAGGTAGAGGCCAATACAGGTAGAGGCTAATACAGAGTGGTGTGGTACAGAATACTAGAGGCTGATACAGGTAGAGGCTGATAAAGGCAGAGGCTAATACAGGTAGAGGCTAATACAGGTAGAGGCTAATACAGAGTGTACAGAGTGGTGTAGTACAGAAGAAGCTAATATAGGTAGAGGCTAATACAGAGTGGTGTAGTACAGAATACTAGAGGCTAATACAGAGTGGCGTAGTACATAATATTGGAGGCTGATACAGGTAGAGGCTAAAACAGGTAGAGGCTAATACAGGTAGAGGCTGATGCATGGAGTAAACGACAATAGCAGCTCTTATACAGTGTACACCAGTCACTGTGTTGCGACCAACAAAGGGGAGTTATAAAACAGTGAGTAAAGAAGTCTTTGTACCGGTAAAACACGCCAATCTTCGATGAGACGCTGACACGTCACATAAGGGCATAGAACAAGCACACGATCCCATCTGTTGGAGAACAGGGGGGATGTTTGTTGGAGAGTAGGGGGGATGTTTGTTTGGTTAAAAAATGCACACGGGACGGACCCATGCAAGTCCGTGTACAACATACGTGTCAGAGATGATCAGCAGACGGTACCTTCACACTGTACGGGGAAACCGCAGACACTCCACACTACTTCAATAGGTAGACTACATACAGCACTACAACTGGCGGTTTTAATACTAGGCAAACTGAACATATCGAACAATCATCCATTTTCAAATCTTTTTAAAACTCAATGTGTTAGTGCACTAGTAACTTTAAGTTGGAACAGAATATTAACAAGCATTCTTAATTTCAAGTTATACAACGAACAACTAAGCTGAGTCTACTAATCAGAGGTTGTGAAGAGTTGATCACCCAAACAAGAGTCAGTAGAGAACCAACAAAAGGTATGTAGTTAGCACTGGATCTGTGGGTTAACTTCAGATGGTAGAGTACAGTTGTGTGGGCGGAAAACAACAAACTCGCTGACCTTTCAGTCAGGTGCTACAGAGGTCAGATGGACTTGTGTTAGTATCAAATTACCCATCCGCCCGTCGCGCTCTCTATAGCAATATACAAATAAGATTGGGTAGAATCGAAAGCCTAAATGGATATAATGCGCATAGGGCTACGAACAACTATATTTGAAATTGTTCTTGTTGATTTCCTGGGCTGTAATACAGCTGCCAATGAGAGCAGGAACAGGCCGGTGAGGTCATAGACCGACGCAATACCGGAGTGAACGAGTGGTGGTAACATTAAGCGATGCTATCCGCCACATCACGAAATGACGCCGTTAACATTGAGCAGGACAAAGATACAACCGTATATTTTAACTCTTAGCCATATCTACATCTGTATGCCCAGGGGAAAAACCTGTAACGACTTAACAGCGCAATATACAAGGAAAAAAATCGAGAGAGAAAAGACATAAGAAATAATTGAACATCCTTATCAAAACGTGTTATTTTAAGAGCTAGAAACATTTGTATAGGAGGTTGAAGCAGATAATAGTGAAATGAAAGGTAACATAAACAGCACCCCTTCACAAGGGGCTGGCGACAGTATGAGGCCTTGAATCCATTTCATGCCCAGGGTGTATTGAAAACATTTCAGACCGATGATAAAAAGTTGACACGAAACAACGGGTGGCATAAAATTCATAATGTGGCTGTTCAACTGGAACTGTAGGGGAAGGTTTTCCGACGTTATTTTTAAATACAGGCAATAGACGCGTTATTAAAAAGTGATTTACAACTCAAAGAGCTACATTTAAATAAAAAACACAACAACATTCAACTAGATTTTCGTCAAAAGTCCAGAATACGCTTGCTTTAAAACTTTTAATTGTTGTATCATTCATATTGAGCAACTCATTGAAAAGGTACAAGTCTCCTGAAGTTTTTTTTTTTTAAATACTCCATTATTTTAAAATCATAATGATATTTTACAACAAGACTAGTCTTATTTCAACAAAAAGTGTTACCGTACATCATGTTCAATGAAACACAGATACGATTGTCCGAATGGAACCATATACGAAACAACTATTTCAGGTCACGGGACTATAATCCAACCAGAGAAGCTACTGACCACACAAGACACTAGGATAACCGATCTACGCTATAGCACACACAAAGAGAATCATCAGGTCATAAACACTATGTCCAACCAGACGACACAAGTCCGTGTATCCTTGAGAAACACCAGGAAAAAATCTGTCTCACTACGCTGCCATCTCACGCTAGGTGAGCTAACATCATTCAAACTCTCAATCGTGCATGCTCAAGGTGTGAGTACTCCACGCTTTTTTTAACGTGCGGGTGGGGCGGGCTGGGGAGGAGAGTGATAGCTCCCCTCTCCCTCACAAAACCCTCCCCCTTCTGGGGTACTCAGGTGTAATACAGTCACCAGGCTTATCATTTCTAGGCTAAGTTCTTTTGATTCCTTCAAGGCAGAAAAAAAGGTTGTAGGAGGATGAGATAGATTCAAGCTGTTGTGATCGCTGGCTTTTAAAACTGGGTTTCAGGCGTACAAGACAAGTTATTTACCCTTAGGTCAACAGCTAAACTATTAAGAGGACAATTTTCACTTGACAATATTATTGTGGGTACACAGCTATTGAAGTAGCAAATGTACAAAAAAGGAACTTGTAAGAAGAAAAAAAAACATTGAAGTTTTATTATACGCAGCAATTACAATTCAGGCTTATCTATGAGTGTGATAGATACAGCGTGACAGTTAAATGTGAACAGAAAGAGGCTCCATGACGTGTACACAGGTTTTGTGGCGTCCATAACGACGGTTAACCCATTAGTCAGAGCACGTGTTGAAGAGTTTGGTGGAGGAAGGAAGGTGTAAAACCATCTATTTGTTGTTTAAAGAAGGTACAGAAAGATCGATGGGGAACACACCCTCACGGCACAGGATAGGGGGAGAGATAAGTTCCATTATGGCATACGGACTATTAAGTATTTTATGCGCTTATATTATCTCTGAGATTAATTTTGATACCCTAACCCCAACAACAACCCTAGCAAAAAAAAAAAAAAATTTTTTAATAAATATATAAAAACCTCGATATAGTACTGTACTGCTTTGTCTGGCGTAACTAAGCATAAAAACAGTATTGTATAACAACTTGCAGCTGAAAACATACGATTTAAATAATAATCAAGTAGGTTGGGTTCTGCATTATCCAACAACTTACACTAAAAGAAAGTGTGTGATTTAGCTGAAACTTCCTGAACAGTTTACATCGCCCTTCAACCAGTGTTCCATCTTACCACAACAAAGCAAATTCAAACCGTGGTAACTTCAATGCGGGTTTTTAAAACCAACATTTCATACAAGAATAGGAAACCGTCAAGTCTGGCGGAAGCGTTTTTGGCGAGGGCAAGTAAACATGATTAGGGGAGGGGAGAAGTGCAGTCAAGTTTGGGAGAAGAGGGGTAGAACAATATTTATGAAATGAAAAAACCAGGTGTTAAAAGTTTAATAAAACTAAATACTCTTAAAATATGTTAATAATAAGGCGTTTCTTTCAGTTAATCAAGCACATATGCCTTAATTATTGACAGCTGTTCTAGTATAATTAGTAAGTTTTAAACAAAAAAGTTCGGAACAACTCAGTTTGGCTATAAAACCGTTAAAACTGCAATAGTTATTCAATTAAACTAAAACACACTACGTTAACTGAGACTTCAATTCACTCAAACCCATTTACATTTTATTCTAGTAATACCTTTAGACTTCTTGATGTAGTCTAAACAAACAAAAAAGATAGTTCTAGAAAAATATCGAACACCCTCAAAAGTTTTGGAATGCATTTAAGAGAAACACCGAATAGAGTTTCCAAAAATAGTGAAAATTGAGAAAGCGTGGATTTTTTCACCAATTCCACGTTAATCTTCTAAGATACAGAGGATGGTTTCAGGCAAGTAGCACGTGTAATCTATTAAGTGAAGAGGCAAAGTCGGATCTACAGAAAGCACTAATGTTTCATATGACCGCGCAAGTAAGTATTGCCGTTATATGAATGTAACTTTAAAACAAAATGTTGAAGAAATTAGAGAGCCGTTTATAAAGACAGCTAGCCGATTACCTGCAGATAAAAAAGTGGGAGGTGAAAGGCCTCTCTGATAAGGATGTTTGATTTATATGATTATTAAAAAACGCTCGTGTTACAGGAAGTGACTCATTCAAGGTGAGTTCACCGGGGAACCGCCTCCGTCTTTGATTTCCTTTCGGCGTAGTGGACTGGGAGCATGGAAGTATTGGGAGATTTTCAAATTCAGATACAAATTGTGTATAGACCAGCTGATACACACACCCCAATCAGATGAACAGGTCAAACGATGTGTGAATGATACACCGGTACAACGTATTCCATACTTCACCGTGGCAACAGTCGAAGGACTTCAAATAGAGACACGTTTTATTTTCTTGAATGCGCCGAAACCTAGAATGTGAAGACGTGTCTTTGTACTTAAGTCTTTCTGTAGCCACCATTTTTATCTCTCAATAAAAGCTGCGTACATAAAGATTGGGACCATTTTCCCGTCTGTGTCAAATCTTGACATTTTAACGTAATCTTCCCACTGTGTACTTGTATGTCATGCCGTGCACGGAGCACTAGACCCAGGACCTCACTAGATTGGCCGGCAGGTGCGCTGCTTGTCTGGGGATGTGAACCAGGACTTAGGGTCACACGGACTCGAACAACTCACTGGTGTGCTTGCAAGGTGGGGAGAAGGTAACCTTTACTGGCTGGTACTACCATATGGTGGTCACTCAGCAAAAGGTAACCTTTAGGTTACCACTGGCTGGTACTACCATATGGTGGTCACTCAGTTAAGGACACCCCATGTTCCGGAGAGCCGGAGTGATTTACGTCTAACAGACCAGCACACCTTAACAGGACATCTACGTACAAAGATTTGTGATTTAAATGCTTGATATAGAGGTTTCAGCATTACAAATCTCCAATTTTAAAAAAGTCCTGGAGATGTAAAACATAGATGGACCAAGTGTTTACATTAAAATCAGCTTACAGCGGACATTTGGTAGATTCCTCTACAACGCGAAGCAGCCTCCACACCTGGGACACTAAAGTCGGACCTTAGTCCATGTAAGAAATAAGAAAGTAGAAACAAAACGACTTGACTCGATTTCATTCTAAAGTGTCTGTCCAATGTACGACCTTTACAACAAACTGATACGCCGGTTATCACAATATGTCCAAAAACAACATATTTTCCCCCCTTCCAATATTTCCCCCTTCGCTATTTTCCCAAGACCTAATAATATCAACCAATCATTTGGGACCAGTGCAGATCTTCACGCTAAAATTTAAAGAAATTAAAAGATACGTAAAAGAGGTTGTACATACATAACATTTAGCCCATTTTACCACTTTCTCTCAAAATAGTCACCAAGGCCTCTCCTGCGCATATCGACACCTAGCAGACAAGACAGTCTTCCCCTAGTACAGCAAGCAGAACCCAGTCCGAGACAGTTGTAATAAACAAAAGGTGGCCAGAACAATTAGAAACAACAAAGCCTCGATCTGGCCCAAGCAGCGTTGATCTCCCCGATGATAACCGCACAGGTAAGCGGAAATGGGATCATTCTTTACCACAGGTGAACCCTGACCCCAGACATTTAGCACCAGAAAGCAACCAAAGCAAACAGGATGTTTCAACAAGCTGGATATTTACCGCAGCAAATAAACCCACATCAAGCGTATCTAGGATTGAAAAAAAGCAGTTTTTACGCTAAAATCTTAGCACGTTTGTTTAAAAAACATGATAGATTCACGGACAATAACCAATAACTCTTAAGATATTAAATGCGTTGTAATAAGCTTCTTTTAAAAATATTAAAAACTTTAAAAGTAGATGAAAAAATCGACAACAAAACCAATTTTTTAATGTAAAAAAATTCTTAGGTGTCCTGCACAAGTTATGGTCATATACATATGACTAATATTGTGATAATATTTAACATGAAAAGATTCTAAATTTTTGAACAGTACGAATAAAAAAACCTTTATTTAAAAAAAAATCTGGCAAATTTCAATGTTGTTTGGCCTATGTGAACCCTATTCGCATCTCATTAAGTCGCCAGCCAACTCTAGAGATAAAACATTTACGCTTCATTTTCCCTCATGTAAAATAAAGAAAAAAGTTGGTAATGCAAATCAGTTAGCTAGTTTATAGATGCCGACAGTGTGGGGGAAAAAATGTAGTTAACGCTGTAGACAGCTATCGCAAGTGTTCCCATGAATTAATAACGAATATTTAGGGAACAGCGCCGCTACGCAGCCGAGAAACTAATTGCCAGGGAGGCACCGGAATCAGTCTACAGCTAACACATCTATCAATAGTAAACTGTTTGCATTTTTTGTTCGGATATACATTCGTTTTTCTTTTAAATCAAACAAGCCAGATTAAAAAGTCTCGTTTAGTTTTGTAGCCGGATAATGTGGAGTTAAACTAGAATTAAAAAACATTCTTCTACTAAATGAAGCACATTTTTTGATAACATGGTAATGTTCTAACGCATTCCCGCTCTTGTAGTTGATGGCGTGGGTGCCGTGTGGCATCATCTCATTAATGTTGTTCCAAGATAAACTAGGTTAAAGAGGCCGTGGTGCATCATGAGGTGGAACAACCTACATCCACTCACAGTGGCACCAAACAGACTAGGCCAACAGCGGTAAAAATGACCTGGCTGAACTTCCTCTGGAGGAGGGAGAAAGGAAACATCAACAATGTTATGATCGTTTACCAGCAGGGCGGGAGCGCTATGGTGGGTGCTCAGGCTACAAGTAGAGACGTGAATGAAACAACCTGTTAGCGGCGATACGACTTATCGCAGACCACTATCTGGCTAGAGATTTACACATTAGGGACAAGAAATGATGCTCTTTATCACACTAAATACAGTTCCTACATCTTATCAAAGCACTTTAAAAAAAATAACCTCTTGAGGTTTCTAGTATGGGATCTAATCTTCATTTGTCCTTCAATTTATCAAGGCAAGTGATAAAGCAAGGGATAAAGCAAGTATCAGCTCTTTGCAGGTCCCATCAGGTGTTGACGGGCGTTATTTAAGTTCACGGCGGTGTCAAATTGGTCGAAACATATAGAGAAAGAATCGCTAGAGACTGGCTAGTAGAGCCTTGGTATGGTACACGGACACCCCCTCCCCTGCATACATACCAAATGTTACCATACACCTGTAAGATACCATCTGCCTCTGTGGACGGATACCTTTGAAACAGCACGAGTCATTAACCTATTAGACTTCTACCACTTCTCCAGGCAAAGAAAACAACGGCGCGAGTGTCTCCACTCTACACCAACAGAAATAAATTCCAGCGGGTGTTTAAAAAAAGCAACACAATTCAAGTGAATCACCTCAGACCTAAGCAGTCTTTTTAAGTTTAAAAAAAAAAAACGTCAAGACAATTGATAGCTGCTCGCAGTGATAAAATAAGCTCTAGCTTCGCTTTATTAGCTTGGCAAGAAACACTTTGAGCGTCAGAACGATAAAACAGGCCCACTTGTATAGAGATAATGGGACTTGCTGTAGGTAGGTCTGCTACAGCAGTTGTAGCAGTCAGGCATCTTTTGTACGGATCTAATCGGGAATTCATCAACCGACATTTTTTCATGTCGCTTCTAATACACTGATTTAAGCAAACGTGGGCTATAGGTTTCCCAGTCACAACAACTCACATTTTTTTATGGTTACCGGTACTGATTTTTTAAACACCTTTGTGTGTGTTTGGGTTGCTTAACGGAACAACTTTTTACAAAAACTAAATAACGATAGGTCTAAGTAAATTAGCGGTATTTTATATTCTAGTCATAGGGCCTAAGGTTAAAACTGAACAGCTTTTTCAGTTAAACTAAAGTCATGAATAAAAGGACATTTAAAAATGCCACACGCACTTGCAACAAACGTGTATATTAAATATGACGCACATTTAAAACAAAGCTAACAACGATCTTTATAAAAATCTATTATTACTGCATGGCTTCATGTTTAAAACAAACTGTTGAGTATCATGCCATCAAACCAAGCAAGTTTAATAGTCACAAACTCAAAAAAACATGATCAAAGTTTCGAGCAGTTAACACTGACAGGCAACATCCGGCTCAGTATACAACAGACACGGGGGTTGAGGGGGGAAGTAAGGTACTAAACTTGTTGACCCCCAGGCTCAAACTCTGGGGTGGGGTTGGAACACCTCTAGTGGAATCTAGGTCGGTCTATTTCTAGGAATTTATAGATAAATATGACATTTGCTTACCAGTAAGCTTCCTCACTGGCCGTTTCACTTAGTACAGTAAACAAATGAAACAGAAGGGGGCGTTGGGGTAGGAAAATAGTACAGGCTCTGTAGTCAGCACTTAGTCCACTATAAATATACACCAGTCTGACATCACAGGGCCGAGGGGAGAAATCTAAAACGTCTGCTTACAAGACTAGGGAGAAGCACCAAGTTCAAATACACTGGTGGCAGGTAAGAGAAAATAGTTCTGACAGTCAAGGTTGGACTGGACCAGCTGCCCTAAGGTCTGGTCATGTATACCACAAGTATCAAAGTCAAGGTTGGACTGGACCAACTGCTTTAAGGCCTGGCCATGTATACCACAAGTATCAAAGTCAAGGTTGGACTGGACGACTGGACCAACTGCTTTAAGGCCTGGCCATGTATACCACAAGTATCAAAGTCAAGGTTGGACTGGACGACTGGACCAACTGCTTTAAGGCCTGGCCATGTATACCACAAGTATCAAAGTCAAGGTTGGACTGGACCAACGGCTTTAAGGCCTGGCCATGTATACCACAAGTATCAAAGTCAAGGTTGGACTGGACGACTGGACCAACGGCTTTAAGGCCTGGCCATGTATACCACAAGTATCAAAGTCAAGGTTGGACTGGACGACTGGACCAACTGCTTTAAGGCCTGGCCATGTATCCCACAAGTATCAAAGTCAAGGTTGGACTGGACCAACTGCTTTAAGGCCTGGCCATGTATACCACAAGTATCAAAGTCAAGGTTGGACTGGACCAACTGCTTTAAGGCCTGGCCATGTATACCACAAGTATCAAAGTCAAGGTTGGACTGGACCAACTGCTTTAAGGCCTGGCCATGTATACCACAAGTATCAAAGTCAAGGTTGGACTGGACGACTGGACCAACTGCTTTAAGGCCTGGCCATGTATACCACAAGTATCAAAGTCAAGGTTGGACTGGACGACTGGACCAACTGCTTTAAGGCCTGGCCATGTATACCACAAGTATCAAAGTCAAGGTTGGACTGGACCAACGGCTTTAAGGCCTGGCCATGTATACCACAAGTATCAAAGTCAAGGTTGGACTGGACGACTGGACCAACTGCTTTAAGGCCTGGCCATGTATACCACAAGTATCAAAGTCAAGGTTGGACTGGACGACTGGACCAACTGCTTTAAGGCCTGGCCATGTATACCACAAGTATCAAAGTCAAGGTTGGACTGGACGACTGGACCAACGGCTTTAAGGCCTGGCCATGTATACCACAAGTATCAAAGTCAAGGTTGGACTGGACCAACGGCTTTAAGGCCTGGCCATGTATACCACAAGTATCAAAGTCAAGGTTGGACTGGACGACTGGACCAACGGCTTTAAGGCCTGGCCATGTATACCACAAGTATCAAAGTCAAGGTTGGACTGGACCAACTGCTTTAAGGCCTGGCCATGTATACCACAAGTATCAAAGTCAAGGTTGGACTGGACGACTGGACCAACGGCTTTAAGGCCTGGCCATGTATACCACAAGTATCAAAGTCAAGGTTGGACTGGACCAACGGCTTTAAGGCCTGGCCATGTATACCACAAGTATCAAAGTCAAGGTTGGACTGGACGACTGGACCAACTGCTTTAAGGCCTGGCCATGTATACCACAAGTATCAAAGTCAAGGTTGGACTGGACCAACGGCTTTAAGGCCTGGCCATGTATACCACAAGTATCAAAGTCAAGGTTGGACTGGACCAACGGCTTTAAGGCCTGGCCATCTAAACCACAAGTATCAAAGTCAAGGTTGGACTGGACGACTGGACCAACTGCTTTAAGGCCTGGCCATGTATACCACAAGTATCAAAGTCAAGGTTGGACTGGACCAACGGCTTTAACGCCTGGCCATGTATACCACAAGTATCAAAGTCAAGGTTGGACTGGACCAACTGCTTTAAGGCCTGGCCATGTATACCACAAGTATCAAAGTCAAGGTTGGACTGGACGACTGGACCAACTGCTTTAAGGCCTGGCCATGTATACCACAAGTATCAAAGTCAAGGTTGGACTGGACCAACGGCTTTAACGCCTGGCCATGTATACCACAAGTATCAAAGTCAAGGTTGGACTGGACGACTGGACCAACTGCTTTAAGGCCTGGCCATGTATACCACAAGTATCAAAGTCAAGGTTGGACTGGACCAACTGCTTTAAGGCCTGGCCATGTATACCACAAGTATCAAAGTCAAGGTTGGACTGGACGACTGGACCAACGGCTTTAAGGCCTGGCCATGTATACCACAAGTATCAAAGTCAAGGTTGGACTGGACCAACTGCTTTAAGGTCTGGTCATGTATCCCACAAGTATCAAAGTCAAGGTTGGACTGGACCAACGGCTTTAAGGCCTGGCCATGTATACCACAAGTATCAAAGTCAAGGTTGGACTGGACGACTGGACCAACTGCTTTAAGGCCTGGCCATGTATACCACAAGTATCAAAGTCAAGGTTGGACTGGACGACTGGACCAACGGCTTTAAGGCCTGGCCATGTATACCACAAGTATCAAAGTCAAGGTTGGACTGGACCAACTGCTTTAAGGTCTGGTCATGTATCCCACAAGTATCAAAGTCAAGGTTGGACTGGACCAACGGCTTTAAGGCCTGGCCATGTATACCACAAGTATCAAAGTCAAGGTTGGACTGGACGACTGGACCAACGGCTTTAAGGCCTGGCCATGTATCCCACAAGTATCAAAGTCAAGGTTGGACTGGACCAACGGCTTTAAGGCCTGGCCATGTATACCACAAGTATCAAAGTCAAGGTTGGACTGGACGACTGGACCAACGGCTTTAAGGCCTGGCCATGTATCCCACAAGTATCAAAGTCAAGGTTGGACTGGACCAACTGCTTTAAGGCCTGGCCATGTATACCACAAGTATCAAAGTCAAGGTTGGACTGGACCAACTGCTTTAAGGCCTGGCCATGTATACCACAAGTATCAAAGTCAAGGTTGGACTGGACGACTGGACCAACTGCTTTAAGGCCTGGCCATGTATACCACAAGTATCAAAGTCAAGGTTGGACTGGACGACTGGACCAACGGCTTTAAGGCCTGGCCATGTATACCACAAGTATCAAAGTCAAGGTTGGACTGGACAACTGGACCAACTGCTTTAAGGACTGGACCAACTGCTTTAAGGCCTGGCCATGTATACCACAAGTATCAAAGTCAAGGTTGGACTGGACCAACTGCTTTAAGGCCTGGCCATGTATACCACAAGTATCAAAGTCAAGGTTGGACTGGACAACTGGACCAACGGCTTTAAGGCCTGGCCATGTATACCACAAGTATCAAAGTCAAGGTTGGACTGGACCAACTGCTTTAAGGCCTGGCCATGTATACCACAAGTATCAAAGTCAAGGTTGGACTGGACAACTGGACCAACTGCTTTAAGGACTGGACCAACTGCTTTAAGGCCTGGTCATGTATACCACAAGTATCAAAGTCAAGGTTGGACTGGAACAACGGCTTTAAGGCCTGGTCATGTATACCACAAGTATCAAAGTCAAGGTTGGACTGGACGACTGGACCAACTGCTTTAAGGCCTGGCCATGTATCCCACAAGTATCAAAGTCAAAGTATAAGCAAACAAGGTGTAGTCTAACATGGAAAACAGACAAAGCAATAGAACTCTGCCAAACAATAAATAAAGGTTAAAACAGATAGATGTGCCTCTAAATTCTAATTTTTGCTAGTATGTGTGCTCAGACTTGAAAATCTAGCACACCGTAGCAAACAATTTCCGATGGTAAAAGCGAAGGAGCTAGCGCAACAGGTGATCACTCATCAGACTCACCTGAGCTGAGGTTTTTAACTGCGTCACTAATTCAACTTCCAACAACACGCCAGCGACTCTCCATCATAAATCAGGTTAATAGTATCATAACAAACCCGTGTACTTGACAAATGGGGCAGCACTTTGTTTTTTTCAATTTAAAATAGTGATACATTAAAGAGCCGATGTTTTGTTTATGACACGATGTTAAAAGAGTATACAAAAAGATACGACGTTGGAAGATATTTTGTGTTTTGAAATCGGAATAGTTAACTGATAAGATTTTAGTCTCAACGGTCGATGTTGGCGGTCTGCAAAAGTTGTGATGTTGTAAGAATCAACATGGATTAAGAGTAAATGACGACCACGTCAAATATTCACTTAGATGAACTCACTACTTCTTAGTTATTTGAGACATCACTCCGACGGCCGACCCAACACGAATTTCATTAAAGAAAAATGTGATAGAAACAAAAAGATTGTATGAATTTGCTTTAACCTCTACCCTCTAATCAAAGGGTATACAGCATAACCAACAGCTCTGGCCAACCCAACCATCTATAAATGTCTGGGCAGTTATTTAAAGTAGACTCCCGTAAACGCCGGGAGGAAATACTAGCTGCCTGATCTAAGGCGTCGAGCTTGGCTGGTTGTGACGTTGATGTGTCGACGTGTGGAAATAGTGGTGGGACTAACTTGTTAGAAAAACATTCACCGGCTGACCGAGATGGGTATAGCACACATCCTAGGTAACAGTAGACACGAGAGACGATACAACAAGCAATCATTTTTTAAACATGGCGATGATAGGTTTTTAACCAACGTTGACCATCATTTTTTAAAAATAAAAAATAGAAGGAAAAAATCAGACGAATTATCAAAAGATGGATCAGATAAATCATCCTTTTATTTTATTTTCACCATACACAGAATATTTTTATTTGGTAAAAAAAAAAAAAAAAAAAAAAAAAAAAAAAAAAAAAAAAAAACACTTATGTCGGTTTGAGATTTTTTTTTTTAATTTAAAAAAAAAAAGTGTGAAAAAGCAATAGAACTTAGGTAGCGCCCTGTGTACTAGAGCCTGACTGTACCTACACCGTCCTATGCCCCGCGCTAACGGGAGAGGAGCTTAATGATTCAAGCAGTAGGTCTGAAAACATAAGATTTATGACGCAGGGAGGTGGGGAGGTAGAGGCTTTACATCATACGGGGGAACGTGATTCACAGCTGGGACTAACGCGTGTAGCATGAGGGGGGGGGGTCTACGGCCCTTACATCAATTTATGATAGGTCACCGGATTATTTTTTTTTAAGAAAAAAAAATGAAAATCGCTTCTAAACTCTGAATCATAGACTTAAGCTAGCATAAAATCTGGTTAGTACGTCGCCCCCCTGCCTACCTAGACGGGGAAGAAGAAAAACGACCGTAACGTTACCCAGCAAGTGACTGGAGCACGTGCAGGTCTTATCTCCCCTTACAAGCGGCACTAGCTTATGAAATGTATCGAGTTGCTTATCTTCACCCTGGTCTTTATGGCAGCAGGAGAAACTAAAAGTACCCAGCAGGCCCCCATCAAAACATCACGTGACTGCTTGGGTCGCGGGGGTGGGGGCAGCAGGAGTCTACTCAATCTAAAATAATGATAACAGTTTAAGCATTAAAACTTATTTGAAGGTAAGCGCGAACAGATTGTAGAATTTATTCCCGTGGTATCAAGGGTAAAATACATCTTGTAAACACATTAAAATGGTTCTTTAAGTGTTATAGAAATCAAAAGTTTCTGGTCATCTAAATAGTAAGCATTTGATAATTATTAACTCAATACTAAGATATAATTTTTTTTTTTTTAAATAGGGATAAAAAGATTTTTATTACGTGTATGAGAACTAGAACTATTAATATTTATATAAAATTATTGTAGCAATGTACTACATATCTCAAATAAATTATTTATTATTTTAAATATGTAAATTTAACCCTCCCCCTCCACTAAACCCCCTTTCTTGAAAAAGAATAATAGATTAATTTCTTGAGTTAAATTGAAATGATTTTTTTTAGAAAAGGGACATAACCCAAATAAAACGAATAGAAAATATACCAGCTCGATAGCCTCCCTTAAAATGAAACTTTTTAGTGATTTATTCAGTTGTCCACCAGATAGTGCAGTAGTAATAGCAACGGTTGTTGAGTTATAAGAAATATTTAATTATTGAATGTAAATTTGAGAACTTGAGTGGGCTATTTAATTTTGTTGTGAAAATGTTCATGAATCACTTTATGATTGTTAATAAAGTAATAAAATTAATGAAGCATTTTTAAAATATACTTAACAAATACTATTGTACCAGTTCTAACATTAAAACTAATTTACATATAATTGTAACCCCTACATTTCAAATATCATCATAACCAGATTTCAGTATGAATATATGCATATAGTTTGCTAAAAAGTGTTAGCCATTGTGTCAGTGGAGGCAGACAAAGAAGAGCAGCATCTTATTCTGATCTGACCATAGCTTATATAGTGGATAGCGTGGTCAGCACTATGCCCAGACACCTTTCCTTTCTCAGACCTGGGTGGACTCGAGGAAGTACTACAGACCAAAACGCACATCAAATGTAAGTTTAATTAAACTCAAGGGGAAAATGGAATTGTATATAATGTTTATTGCTTATCTGATATTCTAAGCTGAAATGTAAACAAAACATCCCATCATCATTACCTTTACCAAAATGAAGTAACATATAACCTCTAATGTAATGCTCAATTGCTACTATAACCAAAAATTTGGCTTGCTTTAGACTAGCTTAGAGAAGAACTTTAATTTCTCATATTTTGCATTGTACAGAACTGTACAAAATATTTAAATAAAACAGCATACACATTTTTTTATTCGGTGGCTTGTATTATGATAAAACTAATGACTGTTAACATCTGTATAAAGATAGTATTACCATAAATAGAAAATTTGTATGATGAGTTTTTCTTTACGAATTATAAAAATGTATTACTTTCATATTTACAACACCAAAAATAGTACATTCTAAAATCACCAGGAAGTAAGTAATGACATTTTATTTTGTTTTCCTATCCATCCTTAAAGTTGATAGTGACAAATAAGTGACTGAGTGACTTGACTAACAAATGTGCTTATAGTAGATTGTTTTAAATGTGTCTAAAAATGACTAAACATTAAAATATGAGTGACACATTCACATGATGCAGTTCAATACAAATTTGGCAAAAATTGTCTAGTTTTTGCAGCAAGACATATTTCTAAAGAAGGTAAAATAATATTTAAATAGAATGTACTGAGATCGATGAAAATAATCACATTTTAGGGTTTTAAAAAGTAGTGAAAAAAGTGTTCATATAATAATTATTAAATAAAGTAGAAAACAGAACATGGTAGAGGTATTTTAAATGGGGGATTATTAAATAGAATTATATATCTAAACAGGCAAGGAATTTATAGAGATTTTTCAGCTGGTTTAAATTTTAAAAGTATTTCTGACAACACAGGTTCTTTTAAAACCTCTATGCTTCCATACTTTTTTTTTTTTAAATTGCTTACTATTTAAAAGCTCTTGGATGATAAATTGACAGAAAAATTTCCATTTTCTAGCATAGTAATACAAAAAAGTTAATCAAAGAAATTAGTTTAAAGCAACTTAAGGACTAAAAGTGTTAGTGATTCAAAGGAAAAATAAACCGGGAGTGATCTCCCCTAAACTTTCTCGAATATTCTAATATAACACTACGGGGGATGGCAACTCGTGACATAGACAATATTTATAATCCATTTTTAATTACTTAAACTTTTTATAATAGAATAGAATCTCGTAAAAAAAAGAATTGCACATCAAGTGAACGTCAAATAAAATGTGCATACTAGAGCGGGATATTATTTAGTACTTTATAAATTCACATGCGTTTTTTTGAGAAATCGGAAATAGCATAAATGACTACTTCCGACTGACGGAAATTACTCAAAATTTGAATGAAGAATTAGAACTTTAACTTACACGTGAAATTTCATTTATCTAACTGAAATAGTACTCAAGTTATAGGCTTTTAAAAAATTCAAAGTAGAAAAAGTTCCACTTCCGGTTATCGGAAATCGCTCAAAAGCTGATACAGATCTATGATTTTGATATAATACTATTAATACTTATATATGAAATTTCATCAAACCAGCTGTAACGGTACTTAAATAATCAAGTTTACACACACACACAAGATTGCAAAACTATGTTTTTCCGACTCAGGGAGCCCTAAAACGTCGAGATTTACAAAAATTTACAAAAAAAAAAAAAAGACCTTCTCTTTACTTCGTATATACGAGAAAGTAAAAAGAACTTTTAAAAATAAACTGCATTTGCCTTGTTCTAGTTTAAATTCAGTCAGTTGGTGTAAATAGTAATAAAACTGTTGGTACATAAGAGTAGATGATTTACTTCTATTGATCAATAACATTGATACTTAGGCTTTGCTGCTATTACAACTATTGTTAAATTAAAACATAAATGAACTGGACACTTCATTAGATATATACCTAAGGCCCTATTAATTAGTAACTACACAATAATCTGTTCTTAAGTTACTTTTTGCACAAACCCCTTCCTTTTCATTTTTTTAGTGGCTATGACCAATCAAGGTTTTATTTCAAACATGTAATATTAAACATAGTGAAAGTGGCTGTATGAAATAATGCACAAGTCAACCCACAAGTCTCACATTTGGATCCCCTTCAAATTAAGAAATCAAATTATATTTCTCCAAACATGTTTTTGACTGGCTTTTAAAATGTTTTTAATAGCACTAATCGCAAAATCAGCAAAAAAAAACTAAATATACTTCTTTCTATTTACAAAGAAAAATATTTCTTGAGCCCTGGATTATTTTTTTAGAGTAAACATCCTGTTAAAATTGCAAAAGAAACACAAGAAAGAATAACTGATAACCACATTTTAATTATCCAAACTATTGTACTTGAAATTTAAATTTTATTAATAAAAAATATGGTAGGTTGATAGTTGTTGGAGATGATTTAGATGCTTTTCCCCAATTCTATTAATTCTAAAGACTGACAGCAAATAGGCCTTTCCAGTCTATATACTTATTCCTTGTTGATTGTGAGTAAGGTTAGACATTTTTAAAAATTAACAAGCCTAGTTATGCCTAATTAATTTACATTCTAGACCAATTTACTGTATCTAGTTAGGGGAAAGTTTTGGGAGATTTCTACATTCCCCTCATCACAAAAAGCCAGCCCTCACTTCTCTTATATGACATCACACCTCAACACCCCCCCCCCCCTTCCCAATGCTGATAAGTTTTTTTAAAAGCCCAACTTCTTTCTAAAATATTTTTTGAGCTCTGTCCAATTCATGATATTAAATAAAAGGTCTAGACTTTAGGCTAATTCTAATTAAAGAAAAATGTAGATCTAGAACAAAGTAGGCCTAAAGATCTACAACTAGAATTAGATCTATTCTATTAATAATTTTAAATAGGTTAAACGATTACTAAATACTAGCGTCTAGATATATTTCTACTCTCTTAGACCTTAGTAACTCATGAGTCAAATACTCTAGTCTAGAGTAGACATGTAGTTAGTAAGCTAGTTAATAGGCCTAAACTAATTGATATATAGGCATATGCCTGAATACTGGGTAGTACTGAGAAGTTTAGTGTACATTATAATAAGAAGCATAGGGCCTATTTAATTCATTTTTCAAATAGTCTAGTATTATTCTAGTAGACTCTTAAATCTTAGTAATAGTATTGTCTAAAATTATAACAGATCCTAGAGAATGACCTAGATATTCTAGATTAGATCTAGAGATCTAGATTTTGATCTAGCTAGACCTAGATTATAAAATCAACTACCTAGGCCCTAAGTGTGTAGGCCTAATTATTACTAATTAAGTTAATAGGCCCAACTTACTAGGCCTATAGACTATAGGATAGGCTAATATAAGACAAGATTAGGCCTAAGGCCTAATATAATAACTTAATAACTAAATCTAGAACTAGATCTAGATCTAGTTACAATAGGCCCTTCTAGATCTAGATCTATAACTAATAACTATAACAATAAAATCGTGAAAGAATGAAAGAAGTTTTAAGAAGCCTTCTGCTGATGAATAATTATTAATTACTATTTAACTAGGCCCTATGATTAATTTTATTAGGTTTAATAAAGCAAATGATGACTAACATAAGTAGAGTATTGATCTGGATCTTTATTTAGATCTTCAAGATCGTTGTAACTTAAACGTTTATGAATCATACACTACACTTAACTAGCCTAGTCATTGACTGACACTATCGAGAATCGAGCTCTTCATCTTTTTGGCTTTGGTTTCGGATTTAAGCCTTTGTGTTGACATTTAATTCAGTTGTAACAAGGGCTTTAAAAATGAAGAATGAACTTTAAATGCGTAACAATACATGTGAAGCTCATTGTATTTGATATTAACGCTACATTTAACAAAGACTTACCTAACTGAGAAAGAACCTGTTAAAAAACTAACTTTTAAGTTTTTTTTTTCGGTATTCAGGCAGACTTCCTGTCACTGTGCTAACTGTAAGGTGAAGGCTGAATTCTCAGGGGGAACTACTCTTTTTATTTATATTTTTAAGAAACGATACCGGTTACGTCTCATAATACATTTACAGAAACTCAATTCAGATCTAACCTTCCCTTTGGTAAAATCGATTGCTGTGTTAAAACTAGCATTCTCAAGTTTTTAAAATTCGTATTACTATTCTACATTACCTTTTAAATTTAAAAGCTATAAAATTCGAACAATATTTAAATCTAGATGCCTTTAACAACGATTAGATAAGAAACAACCTTACGTTTTATTGTTCTAGGTTTATTAGCATACTCTTATCACACTTAATATTTTTCTTTCCTCACCTGCTGTATAACGTCATTGGCCTCAATCATTCTCTGACGATATTCCTCAATGCACATATCCATATCTCTGATTTTCTCGGCTTGCGCATCTACCTGTTCTGATAGTACAGAGACCTGGAGGTTGAGTTCAATAAGATCATTAGCCATGGTTGGTTGAGAACATTCCTTCTGCTATAGATGGGGGACTTTCACATATAGGATTATACAATTCAACAGAGGTTTTGCACAAAAGGATAACTGACTCATGTTTAATGATAATAAGTGGTTGCTAATTTAGGTCTAGATATATACGGGTCCATCGGAACAAGATTTAGGGATCGTGAACGTTTTAAATAACAGGAATGGGGAAGGCGGGTGGGGGATCCAGTTTTCTACATTGCGGGGTCGTCCATTAATGATACTTCGCATTAAGGACAACTTTGCCCCCTCCCCCTCTCCTCCCATCTCCACAAAACTTCAGACACCACTACATAAATTAACGTCACACTTCTGTCTACACCCCCAAATTGTAATATTGTGTTTATTTAATCATAAATTTCTTCCTAAAATATTAAGTGAGTTGGTTCAACATTATATTGATCAGTTTTCTTCTTATATTATATACACGATCTCTAAGACCAATAAGTTCAACATCATATTGATCGATTGTTCTTCCTAAGCTTGTGCTACATATTATGTAGACGATCTCTAAAACCAATAAGTTGACTATTGAAAGTCTATACTACCTGGCCAATGTATGTGATCTACTGTATAAGTAGGGGAGAGAATTTACATTGTGATGTTATATTGACGGCTTAGTTTTTGTGTAAAGTCTTTGGGTGAGAGTTCTGTGTTGTGACGTAATACACAACAAAACCTATGCTAGCCAGGTGCTTCGACGGGATGTGGATAGAACGTATGGGTGTCTGTGTTTTTATTGAGTTAGGGTGAACTTTCAGATGTAACTTATTCGTTTCGTGAGCATCTGAACTGTGACATATGCCCTATGATATGACATATGCCCTCTAAGATGTGACCTCTACCCTCTAAGCTGTGACTGCCCTTGACCTACCTGTAGAGACAAACTTTGCTTGTCCTCCTCAAGCCGACGTAGCCTTGAATCCCCCGGCTCTGACCGTACATTCACCTGCAAGCCAATAAGAAAAGATGGTCATTGTAAATCTGGAGATCCTAATTTTAAACGCTTGTAAACGAGATAAGTGCCATCATTCATCATCATACGTGGCCCCTGGGGAGCTAAGGGCTGCAATAACAACTCTACACCGGTGAATTTTGACTGGAAGATGTTAAGGCTACTTTGTTCAGATGGAATCAAATAGCTGCCATCATCTAGATAACACGTGTGACGCCTTTCATTGGCACTCACATAAAATAGTATGTTGGAAATTTGAGCCCTGGTATTCCGGATTATTATTAGACACCCATTAGAAGAATGTAAGGGGATTGCTTCACACCTCTGGTAAATACTTTAATTGATTATTACATTAAAAAACAATGAATTGAAGAGGATGAAATAGTGTTTGCATCATTTTAAGACCCATTTGTAAACAAGTTAACAAACATACGAACAGGAATTCTTAAAATAAATTTATAAACAAGTTGACTAAGATACAAACATGAATTTTTCAAGCGTAGTTGTGTGGCGTCAAATTTATTTTTAAACAATATTAGAACACTTCACTTACCACATTTCACCACAATACCCCGGGCCTTACCCAGCCACGAAACTCCATCTGTACACCCACATCTCAAGTTGTCACACTGCGACATTATGTCACACTGTGTCACAAACCTCACCCCACTCACTCTCTCATACTACGGCTTCTCATCCACGATCATCCTACTGGGCTAGATTTCTGTTAAAGGATTTGTGTGTTGTCTTAAAATGGAACCCAAGTCATTGATTAATTTAATAAAATCACCATCTGATAGTAAAGCCACTGTTTCAAGCATGGCAGGAACCAATGTCTTAGTTAGGCAAGTCGCAAATTGTAATGAAGAACTACACAAAGTGTGTTTTAAAATCCTCAAGAGAATTATTTTTCAAACACGTCTGGACCTGCGACCCGAAAAAATATTAACGGAAATAATAAGCTTATTATTTATCAAGTTTTTTTTAGCTTCTAAAACTTGATAAACACAAGAAAATATGTATTATTTTAAAACTTTCTGTGGAATTTAAAACAATCGTTAGCTTTTAAGGACCCTTACCTCACAGGGGTCAAAGTCGTACACGGGGGTCAGAATAGCTTCCTCAGTGTCAAGGTCGACCCTAACGTCGTATTTGACTGCCAATGTCACTGAACCAAGCCACGTTCTGCCAACTGAGGTCGCCATGTCAGACATATGGTGATGCTGTCATTACGTCATTGAGACAAGAGATTAAACCAGTTGCTAGTCCACGGCTATCACAGTTAATATTGATTCCACTGTAATGTTACACGTTATTTTAGTAAACATTGATTCCACTGTAATGTTACACGTTATCATAGAGCTTCTCATGGCTACATACACCATTAAGACTCTACTAGGCACACAGTTCGGACTAATTATATTCGTCCAACAAATAATTATAGTGACTATTAGGGACGTACTAAACACTCTTATTGAAGTTGTTGCCCCATCATATTTGTATGGGGTAACTTTTTGGCCATCTAACGCTGAGGCAAACATTTGGCCATCTAACGCTGAGGCAAACATTTGGCCATCTAACGCTGATGCAACTATTTGACCATCTAACGCGGAGGCAAACATTTGGCCATCTAACGAGGAGGCAAACATTTGGCCATCTAACGAGCAGGCAAACATTTGGCCATCTAACGCTGAGGCAAACGTTTGGCCATCTAACGAGGAGGCAAACATTTGGCCATCTAACGCGGAGGCAAACATTTGGCCATCTAACGAGGAGGCAAACATTTGGCCATTTAACGCTGAGGCAAACTTTTGGCCATCTAACGAGGAGGCAAACATTTGGCCATCTAACGCGGAGGCAAACTTTTGGCCATCTAACGCGGAGGCAAACATTTGGCAACGTAAATTTTAGACAACTATTCGGCCCTGTAACGTTGAGTCAACTATTTTGCCATCTAATGTTTAGGCAACTATTTGGCCATCTAACGTTGAGGCAACTATTTGGCCATGTACATACGGGGACATAGGAAAGGGCCAAAAAGAGAGCCAATGTTCGTATTGAGACACTAATCTTAGATCTGGAATATTGTGTGGAATCAGGTGCACAAGAGTTCTGAGGAAAGGGCGTTAACTCTTACAGTCATCTGTTTATCTTCGCGCCTGAGAAACCGATCAGTGAACATCGCGTTGAGTGCGAATGGCGCCTTCGATCTCAGGCGCCTGTCTCGTGAGCAGGTTGTGTGTACATTTTACTCAGACAGTTTCCCCCCTGGGGCTCCGTCTGGGTGAGTGCAAGAAGTGTGTAGATCAAAGAGAGAACCTGATGCTAGACAGTGCAGGTAAAATACACACCTACTGCAGTAGGCATAGGTGTTGTGGTCTAGGCTTACTGAACACGGACTCTAACGGCTACAGGACATTACCCCCCTGGATATTCCCCCCCCCCCGGACGTTCCCCCCCCCCCCCCCCGTATTTACCCCCGGAGCAATTACCCCCCTGTCAATTACCCCCTTGTCAATTACCCCCCCCCCCCGGGGAATTACCCCCCCCCCCCCTCTCAAGTTAAAATCCTAACTCTAACTAGAATTTTATACCTATATACTACTTTAATCCAAACCTTAAGAAAAAGACCAAAACCTAAGCATCCACCTTAGCCTAAAACTTCACACAAAACCAAAACCAAAGGTAGACACAACCCTAACCCTAGCCTTAACCCTAACCCTAACCCTAGCCCTAACCCTAACCCTAACCCTAGCCCTAAAACCTAACCCTAACCCTAACCCTAGCCCTAGCCCTAACCCTAACCCTAACCCTAAAACCTAACCCTAACCCTAGCCCTAACCCTAGCCCTAACCCTAATGTTGGGGGTAATGTTGGGGGGGGGGGAATATCCGGGGGGTAATTGACAGGGGGAAATGTTCCCGACTCTAACAGGACATAGGGTCTCTAGTCTAACTGGACATACGGTCTCTAGTCTAACTGGACATAGGGTCTCTAGTCTAACTGGACATAGGGTCTCTAGTCTAACTGGACATAGGGTCTCTAGTCTAACTGGACATAGGGTCTCTAGTCTAACTGGACATAGGGTCTCTAGTCTAACTGGACATAGGGTCTCTAACTGGACATAGGGTCTCTAACTGGACATAGGGTCTCTAACTGGACATAGGGTCTCTAACTGGACATAGGGTCTCTAGTCTAACTGGACATAGGGTCTCTAGTCTAACTGGACATAGGGTCTCTAGTCTAACTGGACATAGGGTCTCTAGTCTAACTGGACATAGGGTCTCTAACTGGACATAGGGTCTTTAACTGGACATAGGGTCTCTAACTGGACATAGGGTCTCTAGTCTAACTGGACATAGGGTCTCTAACTGGACATAGGGTCTCTAGTCTAACTGGACATAGGGTCTCTAACTGGACATAGGGTCTCTAACTGGACATAGGGTCTCTAGTCTAACTGGACATAGGGTCTCTAGTCTAACTGGACATAGGGTCTCTAGTCTAACTGGACATAGGGTCTCTAGTCTAACTGGACATAGGGTCTCTAACTGGACATAGGGTCTCTAGTCTAACTGGACATAGGGTCTCTAGTCTAACTGGACATAGGGTCTCTAGTCTAACTGGACATAGGGTCTCTAGTCTAACTGGACATAGGGTCTCTAGTCTTACTGGACATAGGGTCTCTAGTCTAACTGGACATAGGGTCTCTAACTGGACATAGGGTCTCTAGTCTAACTGGACATAGGGTCTCTAACTGGACATAGGGTCTCTAACTGGACATAGGGTCTCTAGTCTAACTGGACATAGTGTCTCTAGTTTAACTGGACATAGGGTCTCTAGTCTAACTGGACATAGGGTCTCTAGTCTAACTGGATATGGGTTATAGTCAACATGCACAAAGGGTCTAGTCTAACTGGACATAGGGTCTCTAACTGGACATAGGGTCTCTAGTCTAACTGGACATAGGGTCTCTAGTCTAACTGGACATAGGGTCTCTAGTCTAACTGGACATAGGGTCTCTAGTCTAACTGGACATAGGGTCTCTAGTTTAACTGGACATAGGGTCTCTAGTCTAACTGGACATAGGGTCTCTAGTCTAACTGGACATAGGGTCTCTAGTCTAACTGGACAGGGTCTCTAGTCTAACTGGACATAGGGTCTCTAGTCTAACTGGACATAGGGTCTCTAACTGGACATAGGGTCTCTAGTCTAACTGGACATAGGGTCTCTAGTCTAACTGGATACACCAAATTCTTGAATGTCCCCTTTCGTATTCTGTAAGTTACAGCTTATAATTAATTACTCTGTGCTTGTGTGAAACTAATTATTAGCTCGCACATTTAGCTCACGTCAAGAAGCTGGAGCTAAACGACGTTTACCTAACACGAGTAAGCTGTTCCTGTGATCTCGTTGGTGAGCTGGTGTTTTAAAAACCCCAGCAGGTGTAGTCTTATAATCTCGCGAGCTTTACATCAATCTTACGATCAGGTAAGACGTTAATTGCTTGGAATTATCACATAATTGGAAATGGGTTTATTTTTATATTTTAGCATCCCCGTTCGACAGTGAAAACATTATGCACTTAATTCTATATTTTTAAATGTTAGCACCTAATCTGGGAGTAAAAACTGTAAGCACCCAATCAAACAGTACTAAATTTAAGCACCCAATCCCACAGCCCACAGCCTACAACCTACATCCCACAACCCACAGCCTACAGCCTACAGCCTACAACCTACAACCTACAACCTACAACCTACATCCCACAACCCACA
Source organism: Physella acuta (assembly GCF_028476545.2). NCBI lineage: Eukaryota > Metazoa > Mollusca > Gastropoda > Physidae > Physella > Physella acuta. Next base: position 220,064 of record NW_026732583.1, on the reverse strand, counting down.
GCCTACAGCCTACAGCCTACATCCCACAACCCACAGCCTACAGCCTACAGCCTACATCCCACAACCCACAGCCCACAACCTACAGCCCACAACCTACAACCCACAGCCCACAACCTACAGCCCACAACCTACATCCTACAACCTACATCCCACAACCCACAGCCCACAACCTACAGCCCACAACCTACAACCTACATCCCACAACCCACAGCCTACAGCCTACAGCCTACATCCCACAACCCACAGCCTACAAGGTACAGCCTACAACCTACATCCCACAACCCACAGCCTACAGCCTACAGCCTACATCCCACAACCCACAGCCCACAGCCTACAGCCTACAGCCTACATCCCACAACCCACAGCCCACAACCTACAGCCCACAACCTACATCCTACAACCTACATCCCACAACCCACAGCCCACAACCTACAGCCTACAGCCTACAGCCTACATCCCACAACCCACAGCCTACAAGGTACAGCCTACAACCTACATCCCACAACCCACAGCCCACAGCCTACAGCCTACAGCCTACAGCCTACATCCCACAACCCACAGCCCACAACCCACAGCCTACAGCCTACAGCCTACATCCCACAACCCACAGCCCACAAGGTACAGCCTACAACCTACATCCCACAACCCACAGCCTACAGCCTACAGCCTACAGCCTACATCCCACAACCCACAGCCTACAGCCTACAGCCTACATCCCACAACCCACAGCCCACAAGGTACAGCCTACAACCTACATCCCACAACCCACAGCCTACAGCCTACAGCCTACATCCCACAACCCACAGCCCACAACCTACAGCCCACAACCTACAACCCACAGCCCACAACCTACAGCCCACAACCTACATCCTACAACCTACATCCCACAACCCACAGCCCACAACCTACAGCCCACAACCTACAACCTACAACCTACATCCCACAACCCACAGCCTACAACCTACAACCTACATCCCACAACCCACAGCCTACAGCCTACATCCCACAACCCACAGCCTACAGCCTACAGCCTACATCCCACAACCCACAGCCCACAACCTACAGCCCACAACCTACAACCTACAACCTACATCCCACAACCCACAGCCTACAGCCTACATCCCACAACCCACAGCCTACAGCCTACATCCCACAACCCACAGCCCACAACCTACAGCCCACAACCTACAGCCCACAACCTACAGCCCACAAGGTACAGCCTACAGCCCACAACCCACAGCCCACAAGGTACAGCCTACAGCCCACAACCCACAACCCACAGCCCACAAGGTACAGCCTACATCCCACAACCCACAGCCTACAACCTACATCCCACAACCCACAGCCCACAAGGTACAGCCTACAGCCCACAACCCACAGCCTACAACCTACATCCCACAACCCACAGCCCACAAGGTACAGCCTACAGCCCACAACCCACAGCCCACAAGGTACAGCCTACAGCCCACAGCCCACAGCCCACAGCCCACAAGGTACAGCCTACATCCCACAACCCACAGCCTACAACCTACATCCCACAACCCACAGCCCACAAGGTACAGCCTACAGCCCACAACCCACAACCCACAGCCCACAAGGTACAGCCTACAGCCCACAACCCACAACCCACAGCCCACAAGGTACAGCCTACAGCCCACAAGGTACAGCCTACAACCTACATCCCACAACCCACAGCCCACAAGGTACAGCCTACAGCCCACAACCCACAACCCACAGCCCACAAGGTACAGCCTACAGCCCACAGCCCACAGCCCACAAGGTACAGCCTACAGCCCACAGCCCACAAGGTACAGCCCACAGCCCACAAGGTACAGCCTACAGCCCACAGCCCACAAGGTACAGCCTACAGCCCACAGCCTACAGCCCACAGCCCACATCCTATACGACCAGAGACCAAACCAATTCCAGCACGGCTCTCACAAAACATGCCCTACCAGCCTGCGCGAATCACCAGCTCCGCAAACGACAAATTGAACAGAAGACATTTGCATATTCAGAAGAAAATGATTAACCTAGTCGTGATGAAAAGATAGTTTAGCAAAGATGTTTATTATTTTACCATCGGATATAGCTCGCATATTTACAACAGGCAAAACGCTCAGATACAATACATTAACTTAATTGTTTTGTTTAATCCAGGCCACGGCTGTACAAGAACTATCAAGACAGATTAGAGATAACCCTCTTCCCTCACCCACAACCCACACAGAGATAACCCTCTTCCCTCACCCACAACCCACACAGAGATAAGAAGTCGGTTTTACTTAGATTGTGTAGCCTACATGTTCAGGCTTAAGAACGGTGGAAAAGAGTAGAATAAATGGCTAAGATTACAGTGTTATGTGCTTAATGCAAAGTAAATACACAAGAAAATTACTGCGAAGACAGGCAAGAAAAAGTTTTTGCTAACAAAAACAAAAATTGCAGCACATATGGAACACCCGTAGGGCAAAAGTTGCGAATAGAAAAAAAGTCAAAGACAGGGGTAGACACAGGGGTAGAGAATGGAGTCTTGGGTTACCCCAAACAATGGAGATGTTCGCATGCCCAGGACCATGAATGTGGCTGGGGTAGAGATAAAACAAGGAGTTACAGTGGTTGAGAAGGGAGGGGGAAGAGAGATTATTCTATTTCAGGAGAAAAATAAATTTAAATTGGGTTTATTTCAAGCTTTCACTAACATTTTTAACTATTAGTTTAAAACTGTAAACATATATAAATAAGTGAACAAATAGTTTTCGTGGGCAATTAAAAGGCGAGTGGACAAATAATAAACTGGACAAATAAGTATAACAAATATGTTGAGAGGGCAAATGAGGTGATTGGACAAATGAGGTGAGTGGACAAATGAGGTGATTGGACAAATGAGGTGAGTGGACAAATGAGGTGAGTGTACAAATTAGGTGAGTGGACAAATTAGGTGAGTGGACAAATTAGGTGAGTGGACAAATTAGGTGAGTGGACAAATTAGGTGAGTGGACACATTAGGCGAGTGGACAAATTAGGTGGGTGGACAAATTAGGTGAGTGGACAAATTAGGTGAGTGGACAAATTTGGTGAGTGAACAAATTAGGTGAGTGGACAAATTAGGTGAGTGGACAAATTAGGTGAGTGGACAAATTAGGTGAGTGGACAAATTAGGTGAGTGGACAAATTAGGTGATTGGACAAATTAAGGGAGTGGACAAATTAGGTGAGTGGACAAATTAGGTGCGTGGACAAATTAGGTGAGTGGACAAATTAAGTAAGTGGACAAATTAGGTGAGTGGACAAATGAAGTGAGTGGACAAATGAGGTGAGTGGACAAATTAGGTGAGTGGACAAATGAGGTGAGTGGACAAATGAGGTGAGTGGACAAATTAAGTAAGTGGACAAATTAGGTGAGTGGACAAATGAGGTGAGTGGACAAATGAGGTGAGTGGACAAATTAGGTGATTGGACAAATTAGGTGAGTAGACAAATTAGGTGGGTGGACAAATGAGGTGAGTGGACAAATGAGGTGAATGGACAAATGAAGTGAGTGGACAAATGAGGTGGGTGGACAAATTGGTGAGGGGGCAAATTGGTGAGTGGACAAATTAGGTGAGTGGACAAATTAAGGGAGTGGACAAATTAGGTAAGTGGACAAATTAAGGGAGTGGACAAATAAGGTGAGTGGACAAATGAGGTGAGTGGACAAATGAGGTGAGTGGACAAATTAAGGGAGTGGACAAATTAGGTGAGTGGACAAATTAGGTGAGTGGACAAATTAGGTGAGTGGACAAATTAGGTGTGTGGACAAATGAGGTGAGTGGACAAATTAGGTGAGTGGACAAATTAGGTGAGTGGACAAATTAGGTGATTGGACAAATTAAGGGAGTGGACAAATTAGGTGAGTGGACAAATTAAGTGAGTGGACAAATGAGGTGAGTGGACAAATTAGGTGAGTGGACAAATGAGGTGAGTGGACAAATGAGGTGAGTGGACAAATTAAGTAAGTGGACAAATTAGGTGAGTGGACAAATGAGGTGAGTGGACAAATGAGGTGAGTGGACAAATTAGGTGATTGGACAAATTAGGTGAGTGGACAAATTAGGTGGGTGGACAAATGAGGTGAGTGGACAAATGAGGTGAGTGGACAAATGAAGTGAGTGGACAAATGAGGTGGGTGGACAAATTGGTGAGGGGGCAAATTGGTGAGTGGACAAATTAGGTGAGTGGACAAATTAAGGGAGTGGACAAATTAGGTAAGTGGACAAATTAAGGGAGTGGACAAATAAGGTGAGTGGACAAATGAGGTGAGTGGACAAATGAGGTGAGTGGACAAATTAAGGGAGTGGACAAATTAGGTGAGTGGACAAATGAGGTAAGTGGACAAATTAAGGGAGTGGACAAATTAGGTGAGTGGACAAATTGGTGAGTGGACAAATTAGGTGAGTGGACAAATTAGGTGAGTGGACAAATTAGGTGAGTGGACAAATTAAGGGAGTGGACAAATTAGGTGAGTGGACAAATTAGGTAAGTGGACAAATTAAGGGAGTGGACAAATTAGGTGAGTGGACAAATTGGTGAGTGGACAAATTAGAAAGGTGGACAAATGAGGTGAGTGGACAAATTAGGTGGGTGGACAAATGAGGTGAGTGGACAAATTAGGTGGGTGGACAAATGAGGTGAGTGGACAAATTGGTGAGTGGACAAATTAGAAAGGTGGACAAATGAGGTGGGTGGACAAATTAGGTGGGTGGACAAATGAGGTGAGTGGACAAATTAGAAAGGTGGACAAATTAGAAAGGTGGACAAATGAGGTGAGTGGACAAATTAGGTGAGTGGACAAATGAGGTGAGTGGACAAATTGGTGAGTGGACAAATTGGTGAGTGGAGCATTGCAGGTGTGAGGTTTTAGCAAGTTAAGCGTACATGGACGTACAAATAAAAGTGATTGTGATTTGATCTAAACAAAGCAACCTCATTATACAAATTGGGAGGGGGGGGGAGTGCTAAAAAAGAGAAACGGTGGAAAAAAGAAAAAAAGGAATAAACATTAAACATCATTATAGGTAAATCTGAAGGTAAATCTGAAGGTAATGAAGCGAAAGAAAAAACAAACGGGCTGAACTTACATAAAACAGATGTGTAAGACAGGTAGGCCTAGTAACATAAGGCATTGTTAGGCTTTCGCTGTCTTAGAATAAAATATGAAAAATAATGCGTTTTCTTAAGGTTTAATGAGAGTAACGATGTTATTTTAGTTTACTGAAAGTAACGATTTAATTTTAGTTTATTGACAGTCGTGATGTTATTTTAGTTTATTGAACGTTATTTTAGTTTACTGAAAGTAACGATTTTATTTTAGTTTATTGACCGTAATGATGTTATTTTAGTTTTCTGAAAGTAACGATGTTATTTTATACATGGGGCAGCATTCATTGATCACATAAGGAAATTCTATAGTTAAGATCTCGCACGTTTGGATGAGACAGTGTGTGTGTGTGTGTAACGACAAAGCAAGACGTATGTTTAAAAAAGGAGAAATAAACTTAAGAAGTTACCAAATGTGCCTTAATATAACATACATTTTTTACACTTTAAAGTTGAGAGTTACACAATTTCCAAAGAATCTCAAAGAACTTCAAAACTTGAACAACCATAGCTTGGGTATTTTTTCCTGATTTGATAAATCACAGGATGCACGTGTTGAAAAATGCAGTGAAAGAGAGGGGGAGGGGGGTCTGTGCGATCTGATACGCGCTTTAAAAAACTGTAAGTGTAAAGAGAAACTATTATTTTAAGTTGAATTGTTTTATTTTGTTGGAATGAATAATGGTCGGCATTTATGAGCGAAGGGGTAAAGATGAGATACGATAGACTTGAGAACAGAGGATTATTTGTTTCTTTTAGAATAGAAGAGCTCCATAGAAGGAAACATTGGGTATTATATATATATATATATATATATATATATATATATATATATATATATATATATATATATATATATATACATATATATATATATATATTGTTACGAACCCAAGTGATCTTTACCTGGGTTTGGTCCCATCGAGGAGGGCCAGGTAATTAAAATGAAATGCTTAGGCATGTTAATGCACTGACCAGTGCTGGTCGTGAGAACCTGGGGTTCTTGACGCAGTTGACGGCCACACCACGGATTAGATCTCACGCTGTGGGGGCGTGGCAGAATGGAAGTCTTCGGGACTCGGCTATTAACGTGGCCAGCAGCCCGTGATTTACGGCTGGGAAAACCTTCCAGATCGGACAGGGCCCAGTGGACGGTCCTGACCTGACCTGACCTGGGGGTCAGGCTCGATTAACAAGGTTCCCACACTAGTCTGGGACGACTTGAGTACTTTAGGAGGGTAGACCGGAGACTAGGGGGACACTCTCGACAGACACTCGGGACACACACACGGAGACGGACGGACGTCTCGGATAGCTAGGCTTAGAGGAGACATGGGTCGTCTCTGTGAGCTAGTGGAAAGCCACGACATGTTTTAGACTTAGGCTAGGCTAGACGGTTAGGGACAAGTAGGGTAGTCGTACTAAGTACTTTAGTTGTTGTAGTTACTTGTGTATTTTTCCTATTGTGTTCCATGTGGTGGCGGGTTAATGTTAGATGTTGTATTTTGTGGCGAATAAATAGAGATTACTGAAGTTGGCTTTTATTTATTTTATTTTTCTTCTTCTTGTTTACGATCCCCTGACTAGTTCGAAAGGATTAGAGAAGGGGGTGCGTAACAATTGGCGGCTAGAGTCCGGGATAGGACAGACAACGAGTTGAATAGTTTCTTTTGATGCCATTTTCAGTTGGGGGCTCACGAGCTTGTGTTTTAGTTTTAAGTTTTAGGAGTAGTGAGAGTAAAGTTGTTCACGGAATCAGGAGAGTTTTCCAAACATTGAGTAAGTAGCGAGCTTATCACCTTTGTATTGACACTGAGTTTATTTTGCTTGATTTTTATGTTGGTCCAGTAGAGCTGGAATTTTTTTTGTTGATTCAGTATAGCTGGAGGGATTAATGCCCAGTATACTCGAATATTTTTGTGTGGTCCAGTGGAACTGGAGTGTTCGGGTTTATTCAGTACAGCTGGAGGGTCATTCCCAGGTACGTGAATAAATTCGTAATTTTTATTTGGTTTGCTCAGTATAGCTGGAGGGTCAATTCCCAGTATACGTGAGTGAATCGTTTGTGATCCAGTGTAGCTGGATATCTTAGTTTGGTTGGCCCAGTATAGCTGGTGTCTACCTGTTTCAAGTGTCAAAGGTGATAGCCGTACTTTTAATGTTTAAGTTAAAGTTGTTTATTGTGAGCCACATTTTTAATAGTTAACCGCCACCATTTAGCTGGATAAGTTCCGTAAGTGTGAATCATGGACGTAATGAGTTTTATTGAGTGTCCAACTCTAGAAGTTTTAGACAGGTTTTGTCGTGTAGAGTTGTTGCGTCTAGTTGAGGAGCTAGGACTAGAGGTTGATGTGTCGGATAGAGATAGAGTTCTACGAGATCATATTTGTGTTGAGTTAGTGAATACAGGTAGATTAGAGGAGGAGTGCCTAGACTCTATAGAATATTATGAGATAGGACGTATTAGAGTAGAAGAAATTGAGAGAAAGTTTCAAGCTAAGTTGTTAGAGATCGCGAGAGAAAAAGAGGATAAGTTGTTAGAGATCAGGAGGGATATATTCATGTCAGAATCTTGGAAGGAAATTAACATTAAAAGTTTAGAGAAACTGTTCGGACATGAAGTTAAACTATTAGAGATCAGGAGGGAACGGGATTTACTTAGGCTATGGGAGGAGGCACAGCTTAGTGGGTTGTTTGACTTTCCAGAATCTGTCTCTGTTTTCTCTCAGGCTAGTGTAGTAGTTTCCGAGGATCGGTATAGAGATGAAGATAGTTTGTTGTCTGACAGAGTTGGTAGTGAGTTTTGTCAGTCTCAGACTAAGGCTGCCACTAGCTTTGGCTCAGTCCCTGAAGTCGACTCTAACCTAGCAGGACCAGCACAAACGGCAAAACGTGCTGATAGCTTACGAGTTGAGAGTTGTGTGCCGACAAGTACTGAAGGCATTCAGCAAGTTATTGGTTTAGATAAAATCACGGCAACCACTCTGGTGTTGACCAGTCATGAAAAGGGGCTGTCAATATCTGACCCAGTGGATACAACCACCGATGATATCACGGAAACCACTCTGGTGTTGACCAGTCATGAAAAGGGGCTGTCAATATCTGACCCAGTGGATACAACCACCGATGATATAACGGCAACCACTCTGATGTTGACCAGTCATGAAAAGGGGCAGTCAATATCAGAACCAGTGGTTACAACCACCGCTGAAATCACGGTAACCACCGAGAGAGTGAATACCCATGAGAACAGGCTGTCCTCGTCTGAACCTGAACCAGTAACTGCATCTGATCAAGACCTTACTACTTGTCATCTTGAAGGCGTCATGACCTTAACTGGAGGTCATGTGAATGGTGACCCACATCTTCAATTAGACGAGTCAACGAATCTTCTGCTAGCCTCGGTAACAGACGAAATTGTTACCCATTGTCTTGGAGGTGAGCCTAACACGGGCTGTCCTCCCATGATCCCAGCAGTATTTGATTTCTCCCCGACCAAGTCCAGCAACCTGGAGGCCATGACCTCACCTGGAGGTCACGTGGATGGTGTTTTACATCCAGAGATCGAGGAGACGGTGAATCTTTTGTCCGCGTCGGCGACGAGCCAAGTCATTACCTCTTGTTTTGGAGTTGAGCCTAACTCAGGCTTCCCTCCCCTTATCTCGGAGGTGATTTATTGTTCTCTGACCGACCCGGTCAAGTCCAGCAACCTGGAGGCCATGACCTCACCTGGAGGTCACGCGGATGGTGTTCTACATCCCGAGTTTGAGGAGACGACGAATCTTTTGTCAACGTCGGTGACAAGCATAGTTGTTACCTCTTGTTTAGGAGTTGAGCCTAACTCAGGCTTCCCTCCCCTTATCACGGAGGTGATTTATTGTTCTCTGACCGACCCGGTCAAAACCAACAACCCGGAGACGGTGACCTCAGCGGGTCACGCTACTTCTCTCAACCGAGGGTGCGTACAAGCGAGCGCACACCCCATTGCTTTCACGGAGACGGGGCGTGTACTCGTTCCCTCTTTGTGTGCCTCGATGTTCAGGATTAACATCGAGTCAAAACATGGCATTAGTGCAAGCTGTCCTGTGAAGCCACGCCTTATGTGCGAGTCGTTATTGGTGTGGACGGACAATACTTCTGTTTCTAAAATTGTGCCGCGCCGGTATAAAGTTCGGCTTAAGTTTTATGTTTACGGACTCATGATGACCCGAAAGACGGAAAACTAATTTGTGTTTCAAACCTATTAGAACTGTTCCCAAGATAGACTGTTTCATGTTTTCCCAGGACGCAAGTGTCCTAATCAAAATGAACTGTTTTCAGGCTTAAAGAATGTACCTTTTACATGTCTTGTTTGAAAAAAAAATGTGTTATTGATGTTTTACATGATGTTGAATTCGTGACAGTTTTTAATTGTATTGACAGGTTTTGTTGACTGATGACGTAACTATCAGTAAAACGAAGACTGTTGGTTTCAACATTGAGATTATGTGCGACAGTGACATATGTGTTGCAAATTTGCGGTTTTATTTACTTTGATGTCTATGTTTGATGACATTATGTTTGGGGTATTTAGTCAAACTTGTTATTGTGACTAAATCATCCACGTGTCTTATCTTTTTGGTAATGATTATGTTAAATGGATTTAGTCCCATTTAGGTTTATTCTGGGACTTTTGAGGACTTGTGAGATTGGGATGGTTGTCTAGTAAAAGATGTTCAATTAATTCACCAAGTGGCGAATTAATTTCTTGAAGGGTGGGGGTGTTACGAACCCAAGTGATCTTTACCTGGGTTTGGTCCCATCGAGGAGGGCCAGGTAATTAAAATGAAATGCTTAGGCATGTTAATGCACTGACCAGTGCTGGTCGTGAGAACCTGGGGTTCTTGACGCAGTTGACGGCCACACCACGGATTAGATCTCACGCTGTGGGGGCGTGGCAGAATGGAAGTCTTCGGGACTCGGCTATTAACGTGGCCAGCAGCCCGTGATTTACGGCTGGGAAAACCTTCCAGATCGGACAGGGCCCAGTGGACGGTCCTGACCTGACCTGACCTGGGGGTCAGGCTCGATTAACAAGGTTCCCACACTAGTCTGGGACGACTTGAGTACTTTAGGAGGGTAGACCGGAGACTAGGGGGACACTCTCGACAGACACTCGGGACACACACACGGAGACGGACGGACGTCTCGGATAGCTAGGCTTAGAGGAGACATGGGTCGTCTCTGTGAGCTAGTGGAAAGCCACGACATGTTTTAGACTTAGGCTAGGCTAGACGGTTAGGGACAAGTAGGGTAGTCGTACTAAGTACTTTAGTTGTTGTAGTTACTTGTGTATTTTTCCTATTGTGTTCCATGTGGTGGCGGGTTAATGTTAGATGTTGTATTTTGTGGCGAATAAATAGAGATTACTGAAGTTGGCTTTTATTTATTTTATTTTTCTTCTTCTTGTTTACGATCCCCTGACTAGTTCGAAAGGATTAGAGAAGGGGGTGCGTAACAATATATATATATATATATATATATATATATATATATATATATATATATATATATATATATATATATGTATGTATGTACATACGTATATGAAGTATGTGTCGCACATTGCTAGATATATTAACACACAGGAAACTATATTGGTATCGCATTGTATGGTCTATTTGAACATAGACCAACAGCTTACAAACACTGACTTTGTACACACACCAACAGTGTACACAGACCAACAATGTACACACACTGACCGTGTACACACACCGACCGTGTACACACACCGACCGTGTACACAGACCTACAGGGTACACAGACCAAAAGTGTACACAGACTAACAGTGTACACAGACCAACAGTGTACACACACTGACCGTGTACACACACCGACCGTGTACACAGATCTACAGTGTACACAGACCAAAAGTGTACACAGACTAACAGTGTACACAGACCAACAGTGTACACACACCGACCGTGTACACAGACCAACAGTATACACAGACCAACATTGTACACAGACCAACAGTGTACACAGACTAACAGTGTACACATACCAACAGTGTACACAGACCAACAGTGAACACACACCGACCGTGTCTAATAGTGTTATCTGCACTGACTCACACACGGGTCAAAGGTCACGTGAACACAGCTGTTTCCTCACGGTGCACGTTCATTGAAGACCAACAAAGCCGCCGTGTTCAGCCCTGCCCGTCAGCTAATCACTTGCTTAACTCGGCCTTTGTTAACCACTCGTGACTCGCGAGCTTATGTAAGGCAGGGTGTCAGGTGGACAGCTGACGTCATGCACGTGAATGCCTGAACTACTCACGGTTTAAGTAGAACGACTTCAATACACGATCGTGAAGAATACCGTAGAAAGCATTTAACGATTTGGCTTACACTAATCTACAGCACGTAAAGAAATCAACGAAAAATCCTCGCACATTTGATAAGTTAAATAATTCTCCGAAATCAATCGAGATTTGCAAAAGCATGGCTTATTGAATAGAAAGCTAAATTAGAGCAAAAGAAATACGTGAATGAATCAATATCCTATGAAAACGGAACACAGTGCAACTATTTTTGAGCACATCTCACAGTGGTGTTCGTTGATCAACAGACAGACTCAATATGCCAAGCCGACTGATCAAACCAAGGGGTGTGTCGTAAGGGAAGTAATTCACGTGTGGCTACCGCATGTTAGTGGTTCGGTTACTTCCCCTGTTGCTCAGCCAGCACAGGTAACATATTTTTCCTATCAAAATTTGATAAATAAAATGGAGAATGGCAACAGATGAGATAACAGTGTCAGAGATTAATGGCAGTTGGTGTCAGAGATTGATGGTAGTTGGTGTCTGAGATTGATGGCAGTTAATGTCAGGTGTCAGAGATTGATGGCAGTTGGTGTCAGGTGTCTGAGATTGATGGCAGTTAATGTCAGGTGTCAGAGATTGATGGCAGTTGGTGTCAGGGGTCTGAGATTGTCACAAATATATGACAGATGGCTGGTGTCATAAATAGATGATAGATCGAAGGTGTCATTAATAGATGTTAACATACGTTCTCAACTGAATATCCAAACATTTAATTAAATGGTGATATATATATACATATATATATATATATATATATATATATATATATATATATATATATATATATAGAGAGAGAGAGAGAGAGAGAGAGAGAGAGATAGATATATAGATATATATATAGATATATATAAATATATAAATATATATATATATATATATATATATATATATATATATATATATATATATATATATATATATATATATATATATATATATATATATATATATTGCCTCAGACATGTAATTGACAGCGTTAGTGTGCCTTGTCATGTTCGCTTTAGTATTACAGTTTCCATCATCGGCTTGTGAGGACTGATACAGATTTACAATAGTAATATTTCTTTCTTACCTGTAGCCTACTCTCATTCATTTAAGATGGTTTACTTATACATAGTTCTAATACTAAACGTCTAAATATATGTATTAAAAAATTAATAAAAAACGTTTTAATAACAAGCTTTTATGTAATAATGCACTAAAAAGTAGAAAATAAATTATACACTACTATTTAAATTACTATAAAGAAAAGCGTGGGCCACTTTAGTATCTATTAGATACCTTTACTAATATTTAGGAAGAGACCCACGCTTTTCTTTATAGTAATTTAAATAGTAGTGTATAATTTATTTTCTACTTTTTAGTGCATAAAAGCTTTTTATTAAAACGTTTTTTTTTTTTACAACAGATTTACATGACTAAAAACCATTGCGTGCCTATTGAATGTGATGACGCGCTATTGAACGTGATGACGCGTGTGGAGTAGTTGGATAGAACTGGCTACTAATTTGGTCAAAATTTTAATTAATCCATAAAAATATCATTAGGCATCTAATTAAGTGTAAGTTAATGTCACGATGCACTGTCTTCATGTCTCGACCCACGTTCCAAACACAAACCGTATCTGTCAGCTAGAGGTGTCCGAAATTTCGCACATATATTGTAATTTTTTTTTTTTTTTTTTTTTTTTTAAAATACTTTTATTTGCAATTAAAACAAGTACATCAATCAACATCAAATTTTTTAACATAATTTTGAACACCAAATGAAAACGAAAGTTTTTGCAAATGTACATAATGAATATTTACATGATGTCATGTATTTGATTATAAAAAAAATTGCAAAGGATGACAGTAAAAGGGGTGAAGGTCAAATGAAAGTGTCAGAAGTCTGGTTGGGGAGAGGAAAGAAAATTTTTCAGAGAGGGTCAATGGGACAGTGAAGCATTTTCTATGTAGGGAAACAACTTAAGTTGACTAGTTGAAAGGGTGTTGTAGTGGTCGCATTGAGTTTTCAAAAGGTTGCAGTGTGAAAGATGAGGGGAAAGAGACAAGATTTAGAACTTTAAATAAGTTCTGGATATTGATGTTGCGGTGGGTGGTGGGGTCTTTGGAACAGTTAAAGGGATTGTGGGGTTATCATGTCTGGGGGTAAAGTAGATAGAGGGGGAGAGAGGAGGGGGTAGATTTTTTATTTATTTTTATTTTTATTAATTCAATTGTTTTAAACATTTAAATCAGTAATAATAATATATTTGATAGATTTTACATAAGCGCCGATGACCAAATGTTAACCATGGTTTTTAAAAAAAAGCGTTCAATTTCTGAAAGCTCTTAGGGTAGCTAGAGGCTCCAAAAAACTAAAAGTTTTTTTTTCACCAAAATATCATTTCAGTGACATGCAACCTCCTTTACACACACTCACCTTACTGCACTCACTCTCACAAACAATTTAAAGTCCCATGCCCTGACTTAGAGGTCAAACGGTAAAGTCACATGAACTCACCCACAAGTCAAATTATAAAGCCAAACAAGCTCCCCCAAAGGTCAAAGTCACATGACCTCAGACAGGTCAAATGTTAAAGTCACATGACTTCACAGTTCAAATGTAACTTCTGCTTTTTGCCAAGACGAACCAGATTATTTTTTTAAAAAGAAATTTGGCATTGATTTCACAGAGCCCCAGTCTAAAGGTCACGTGACTGACGTCATAAGATATGATGGGATAGCGATGCACGTGATAAGTGTAGACTTTGAAGTCAAGAGCTTGGCTCGTGTTACAGGCGAGCTGGTGTTTGCTGCTGGCTGACAAAAGACACGCGCTGCTGGAACAATGCACGTGGGGCTAAAAATAGACCCAAACAATGGGAAGAATGGCCGTATGCTTGATACCAGAATCAGAGAAATGGCGTCAGGTGAATTGGAATGGCCGTCGCCTCAGGTTTTTCTGCCAGATGGTTAGTGGAGAATACATTCTGTGTATTTGAATTTTTTCTTAAAAACTTTTTATATGAAAATATGGTAGTGGCGGGGAATCTAAATAATAAACAATTTAACAATCATGTATTGGTGAAAAAGGCAAAGAGAATAAAATTTACTGCAGTTTTAAATACCGACGAGTGAACTAAGCGATTTAAAAAAAAAAAAAAAAAAAACTAATGCAGGGGAGAGAATCCAAATAATTACCTTTTCAGACAAGCAGTGGTAGAGTTATCTAAATGTAAAACTACTTTGATTGTACATAAACTTTAAAAATGTTATCATGTCGTTAGCAGTTAATCTCGTTGACACTGGTAGTTTATTACTCACAACATACAACAACATACTGGGACTCTGTTAACTCATGAACTTACATCGTGACGTAGTTGGGGTTGGGGCGGGAGGCTGACTTGGGCAGCCTATTTGACACATACAGGCATTTTCCTATGTAATGAAAATATGGCGCAGCACTGTCAATACATCCACCTGGGCTTAGAAATGTCTAGAGCCTAGGTGTGGGGCTGGGCTGACGAGTTGGGCCTGTACATTTTTATGTTGAATTTTGCGCCACCAGCTGGTGTAGTTAAGAGTTAAATTTAACAGTTTTGTAGTTAAATATATTAAGCTTACGCAATATGACCAATCTAACATATAGATCAACTAAAAGTGTTTCTAACGAAAAACTCTCCCGCGTAAAATTAGGACTGATTACTTTCGCACAGTTTACAAGGCAATGACAAAAAAAAGTTCTGAAATAGTTAAAGACCGAGTATCCTATACACGGGGTTCTGAACGAAAAGGCCCCTTCATATCAGAAAAGTTTTTTGACCAAGTTTTTATACGTACAGCTTAGGTTCTCAAACATGTGTTAAAATTTAAATTTTAAGTAGATGTTAAAATAAAATATTTACAACAGTTTTCTTTAATAAAATATGCGTGTCTACATATTCATAGTTTAAAAAAAAAATCTTTTTACATATATATTTACACGGGTGTGCTAACATTTTAAGCTTAACCCATTTCACGCAAACTGTACTCACACACATTCAACTACAGCACTCACACACATTCAACTTACTGCACTCACACACATTCAACTTACTGCACTCACTCACCTGAATACAAGCACATGCATATCACTATATTTGCTATACCGTAGTCTACTCGGTTGTCGTAGCCCTTACACATACTACATAGACTGCCGTTTTCACTAATACATATATTACAAGACAACACTAACACATACACTCACACATACACTCCCCCTACTACCTTCCCACATACATCCCCCCTCCCACATACATACTGAACTCACGTAACAGAGTGCACTCACGTTTTAACCAAACATCCATTTCATACATATCAGCCCATAGCCTACATAGGCAGGTGAGTTCACCCTACCTAACTCCTCTGCTACCTATGACTGCAGCCATCAACCATCGAGTCAAAACGAAAGTAGCCAGGTAAGTCGCATGTTTGTGTTTGTCAGATAAGGTTTCCCTCAAACAATGGCGTCGACAGATCTACGGTCTAGGTCAGGGGTCTCCAAACTACGGCCCGCGGGCCGGATGCGGCCCGCGAAGTCCTCTCATCCGGCCCGCGGAGATCTTTTTGTCCAAGGAAAAATAGTTTGTTGGTGATGGCTGAAGAACTTTGCGAATAAAAAATCAAAGACAGGCCTGGAAGAAACTGGCCCCCGAACTGAAATTTGATAGTTAATGCGGCCCTCGGACTGAAAAGTTTGGAGACCCCTGGTCTAGGTGATGACATACCAGTAATGATATGACGGCTCACTTCTTAAGGGGGAGGTTAAGTGTGAAAAGAACGTAAAACGTGAAAATAATGACAGACAGACAGACAGGCAGACAGAGAGACAAAGAGAGAGACAGACAGAGAGACAGAGAGAAAGACAGAGAGACAGAGAGACAGAGAGACAGAGAGACAGAGAGACAGAGAGACAGAGAGAGAGACAGAGAGACAGAGAGACAGAGAGACAGAGAGACAGAGAGACAGACAGACAGACAGACAGACAGACAGACAGACAGACAGACAGACAGACAGACAGACAGACAGACAGACAGACAGACAGACAGACAGACAGACAGACAGACAGACAGACAGACAGACAGACAGACAGACAGACAGACAGACAGACAGACAGACAGACAGACAGACAGACAGACAGACAGACAGACAGACAGACAGACAGACAGACAGACAGACAGACAGACAGACAGACAGACAGACAGACAGACAGACAGACAGACAGACGGACGGACGGACGGACGGACGGACGGACGGACGGACGGACGGACGGACGGACGGACAGACAGACAGACAGACAGACAGACAGACAGACAGACAGACAGACAGACAGACAGACAGACAGACAGACAGACAGACAGACAGACAGACAGACAGACAGACAGACAGACAGACAGACAGACAGACAGACAGACAGACAGACAGACAGACAGACAGACAGACAGACAGACTAAAACTCACTGGAACATCCACTTTGAAATGTAAATCCTTTATCGTCCAATACGTTTTTGTAGATAAAGCAAAATTACTTCAGGTGCAATTTAATCTTTTAAGATTTATAAATTAAATTTTTAATGAGGTAATCGAGACTTGAAAAAAGAGTTCTTTGTAGTGAATTATCTTTTTAATAAAGACATTTCGAGAGATAAACCTAACTGGCTCTACAAACGATTCTTGTGTGCTGTGGGCCATGAGGTAGGCCACTGGGTCTCCGCTTTAGTGCCGAAGTACGGTAATTCGCTTTGAGCGAAGAAATGGATTTATGTTAGTGCTACGGACATGGTCTGTAAAAGCGGTACCATAATTGTTTAAACAAATGCTTTATAAATGCGGTACCGTAGTTGGTGAAAAGATGCTCCATAAATGTGGTATCGTAATTGTTTAATTTAAACAAATGCTTTATAAATGTGGCGCCGTAATTGTTTAAACAAATGCTCTATAAATGCGGTACCTTAGTTGTTGAAACAAGTGCCCTTTGTTGATTGAGCTGAAGGTCAGAGGCGTAGCGACCCTACCCGGCGTCCGGGGACAAACTTTTCGATTTAGACCCCCCTCAAGATTTCGATTTGCACCACCCCCCCCCCTCAAACTTTCGATTTGCACCACCCTCAACCTTTCAATTTATTTTTCCAACCCATTTTGTCGCCCCTAAGGTCGGCGCCCGGGGACATATGTCGCCCCCCCCCCTTCTCGCTACGCTACTGCTGTAGGTTGATCTAGTGCCGAAGACAGACAATGTGATGTTCCGTTCGACGGTGCGGGAATTACATTGGTTGGTATGTGTGTGTATGTAAAGGACGTCAGTAGTTATATTCTCACAAACATTCGTATGATTCTATACATTTCAACCACTTTGTAAAAACACACTATTTACCTTATGGGCTATTATTAATTATCTATAAATAAATTATTATTGTTACAATAATTAACCTACAGAAATTATTCCCAGAAAAAACCACTTAAGTACGACATTGATAAATAACCCACCGGTCACTATTTAGATCTGAAGTTACCTCTTATATTTCGATTCCCCCCCCCCCTCCTTCCTACCCCCAATAAAAAAATAAAAAATAACCACCAACAAGACCAAAGGTGAGTACCTAACAAAACTTGACCGTGTTATTGTGCTAGTCAAATAACCGGAGCCATTAAATACAAGTGAGATCAGAGAAATTCAGGTACAAACTTTCTGATAAAGATGACTACAGGTAAATTTGTCTGCTCATTAATTATGTGTTTTTTTTTAATTAGGGAAATCATTTTTTTTTTCGAATTGAAAACATGTGGCAAGAACATCTACCTGGAGAGTATGTGATTTTTAAACTTAATTAATGATGAGCTTTAGGCATTACAATTTGTTTTCATTAGCGATTCTCTGTCCAAACACCAATAATTGTTTTCTGTTTGTGTAGGATTTTTAAAATGATGCGTCCATCGATGTTAGACAGCCATCAACAGTTTATTCCAGGAATTATTTGTACACACACAAGAAAACAGCGGGGAAAGAACAGACAGAACTACTTCAAACGATGACATCCTAATTTCAGAAGGGATGTTGACGTCAAATGTAAGGACAGAAACAACAGCAATAGCTTACCCTGGCCCCAGGGATGGTCCCCCAGTGCTCCTGGGTGTAGCCCCAGTATTGCCCGTACCGGTCATAACGGCGATTGTTCATTGTGACATCATCAGCACAAAGTAATCCATAATTTTAGAAAACTTGCTTCTTGACCAGGTGTATCCACTAGAATCCACTTTATACTTTATAAGCAGAACAAAGCACTCGAGAACACGTTTCTTCTAATGCATAGTTCTATCTTTTAATGTTGTATAATAAAAGATGTATAAATAAATAAACGCGCACAAAAGATAGGCCAACATGCATGTGATATACAAAGTATAGGTCAACATGTCATTACATGACATAGGTCAAAATGTGATGTGCACGACATAGGTCATATGTCATTACATGACAGGTCAACATGTGATGTTCAAGACATAGGTCAATATGTCATTACATGACATAGGTCAACATGTGATGTTCAAGACATGTCAACATGTCATTACACGACATAGGTTAACATGTCATTTACATACTATATACCAGCATGCCATATACAAGACAGGTCAACATGTCATATACAAGACAGTTTAACATGTCATATACAAAAAGTGGCACTAGTGTACAACAAGATAAAAACGGGTAGACGCCGTAGTCAAGAGAGACAACCGTGAAAATGTCACCGTTGTTTATCAAGCCGACCCTTGTGACCTCCCTGTTCATGCTTGTCAGTTATTACATTCCTTTATAACACCGGCAACAGTCCAAGTAGAGTTAAATACTTTTTTTAAACTTTAGAAATGGGAGAGGGGGAGGACTGCGGCTTGAACTTCGGAGCCTGCGTACCGTTGACCTTTTGCTCGGCAATTTGTTTTTTTTGTTTCGTTTATTCCGTTTTGAAAACATCAAACATTTTATGAATGAAACGTGGCGAGAACGAGGCTGACAGTCTACAGTCATGCGGCCCCAATGCCCCAAGCTTCAAACGTTCCTCCCAAACCCGAAAGTACCACTATGTAAGAGAGAGAGAGAGAGAGAGACAGACAGACAGACAGACAGACAGACAGATGACAGACAGAGGAGGGAGAGGGGGAGAGAAAGAAGGAAACCCAAACAGAATGTGTTCTCAGGCACTTTGTATACAAAAGCCACGACTGATTACAAGTATTGAAAACTTGTTAGAGTTAGCACTAGTCTAGAACTCTTGTTAGAGTTAGTAAAACGGGACATATGGAGACAGTCTAAAACTCGCGCCAGTAAAAATAAAATCTCTTTAAGTTTAAGCCTTGCTTCTTATACCAGGCCAACATTGTAAAAAATGATTTAACATGATTTGTTAACAATTAAAAATTACGGTTAATTTTTTTTAACAGACGATTCCAGATGTTAGCCTTGTTATCAGAAAAAAGCAAAAAGTGGTTTTTTTTTTTCCAGAACGGCGCCGCCCAAGTTGTGAGGTCGTGTGACGTCAGATGTATAGATTACTCACGATCTCGCGAGGGGCTGAAGGTCCTTGACGTGCGATCCAGACATGGGCTATTTTTAGACATTTCATAGCTCACTTGCCACCACTGTCATGTAAACAATGACCTGGTTAAAATAGCTGAGCACGCGCAAAATGGCGGCCCTCAATGTGGTCTAGTCCTGGGTATTTTAAAAATTTTCATCGAGAAAAGACGATTAGTGCCACGTACGACCTTTAAAGATGGTAAATTTATTTTATATATATATATATATATATATATATATATATATATATATATATATATATATATATATATATATATATATATATATATATGTATATGTGTGTATGTATGTATGTATGTATTTAGCAATGAAAAAGAAACCCATCTGGCAGGGTGAAGCATTGAGTGGAGATTACATGAGGGCCATTAAATGAACCACACGAGATGCAAACACGAGGGTCAACTTGGTGGATTAACTACGTTAATTAATTTCTCTGTACCCCGGATGTAGGATTAACTGATTAGCGATCACTTTCCGGTCAGCTGGCAAGGCCTCAGTATGGTATCTAATTGTTTTCATCCGGTACCAGCATTGTGCTCTTTTATTGTTATGTTAGACCATACACATTTCTATTTTAGACCATACACATTTCTATGTTACACCATACACATTTCAATGTTAGACCATACACATTTCTATGTTAGACCATAAACATTTCAATGTTAGACCATACACATTTCTATGTTAGACCATAAACATTTCAATGTTAGACCATAAACATTTCAATGTTAGACCATACACATTGTTATGTTAGACCATACACATAAATTAAAATGTCAAATGTTGGAAACTTGCAAGCCACTTTGTGCTATGATTCTTTTAATGTTTTACTTGAAATAACGGATCTCTGACACACATTTAAAAAAAAAAACAAATAACACCCAAATCTTTAAACTTTCCCCAAAGTTAAGTCGATCTCTGACGTTTTCTAACACCAAAAATAAAACCCGAATCTTTAAAAATTTCCCCATAATTAACTTAAAGGCATTCTCTGACGCATCTAAAACCAAAAATAACACCTGAAATTTTAAAACTTTCCTTTTAAGTTAACTTCTGCCAGGACCGACACCGAACGTCTGATTAAGTAAAACATTGATGTGGGATTAATTGAGGCGTGAAAACAGAGGTTTGTAAAGGTGAAGAGGGGATAGGGATAGGTAGAGGAAGAAAATCTTACAAATTTATAACTCGGGTAGAGTTCTTAAGTAACTAGAGGAAGAAAATGTTACAAAGTTATACCTCGGGTAGAGTTCTTAAGTAACTTGAGGAAGAAAATATTACTAAGTTAAAACTCGGGTTAAGTAGAGTTTCGAGGTAACTTATCACCACGTAATTGACTAATGAAACTCAGACACTATCTGGGCTCTAAGTGTACGATATGTGTAAGGTAATTAAAGACATGCTAAGTTTACGACAGTTTACAGTAATTTGATTCTTTAAACCCTAATATCTGTGGGCGCAGGGAAGTTATTTTTATTCTATTTATAGGTAAGTTTTTACAATTGTTTGCTCATATTTCAGTCGTAACAGATGGTATAGTGAACGACCTACAGTCTCACGGGGCCCATAGCTGATAGTATCACGGGGCCCATGGCTCATAGTATCACGGGGCCCATGGCTCATAGTATCACGGGGCCCATGGCTGATAGTATCACTAGGCCCATGGACGGGGCCCATAGCTGATAGTATCACAGGGCCAATAGCTGATAGTATCACAGGGCCCATAGATGATAGTATCACAGGGCCCATGGCTGATAGTATCACGGGGCCAATAGCTGATAGTATCACAGGGCCCCTAGATGATAGTATCACAGGGCCCATGGCTGATAGTATCACAGGGCCAATAGATGATAGTATCACAGGGCCCCTAGATGATAGTATCACAGGGCCCATGGCTGATAGTATCACGGGGCCAATAGCTGATAGTATCACAGGGCCCATAGATGATAGTATCACAGGGCCCATGGCTGATAGTATCACGGGGCCAATAGCTGATAGTATCACAGGGCCCATAGATGATAGTATCACAGGGCCCATGGCTGATAGTATCACGGGGCCAATAGCTGATAGTATCACAGGGCCCCTAGATGATAGTATCACAGGGCCCATGGCTGATAGTATCACAGGGCCAATAGATGATAGTATCACAGGGCCCCTAGATGATAGTATCACAGGGCCCATGGCTGATAGTATCACGGGGCCAATAGCTGATAGTATCACAGGGCCCATAGATGATAGTATCACAGGGCCCATGGCTGATAGTATCACGGGGCCAATAGCTGATAGTATCACAGGGCCCATAGATGATAGTATCACAGGGCCCATGGCTGATAGTATCACGGGGCCCATGGCTGATAGTATCACAGGGCCAATAGCTGATAGTATCACAGGGCCCATAGCTGATAGTATCACAGGGCCCATGGCTGATAGTATCACGGGGCCCATGGCTGATAGTATCACGGGGCCCATGGCTGATAGTATCACGGGGCCCATGGCTAATAGTATCACGGGGCCCATGGCTGATAGTATCACGGGGCCGATGGCTGATAGTATCACGGGGCCCAAGTGTGATAGTATCACGGGGCCCATGGCTGATAGTATCACGGGGCCCATGGCTGATAGTATCACGGGGACCATGGCTGATAGTATCACGGGGACCATGGCTGATAGTATCACGGGGTCCATGGCTGATAGTATCATGCGGCCCATGGCTGATAGTATCATGGGGCCCACGGCTGATACCCATGGCTGGGAGCCTCACGGGGCCCATGGCTAATATTATCACGGGGCCCATGGCTGATAGTATCAAGAGGCCCATGGCTGATAGTATCACGGGGCCCATGGCTGATAGTATCACGGGGCCCATGGCTAGCCGCAAGTTAACACTAACCGCACGCTAACTCTTTCATCTAGCACGCTAAATCCTTCAGCTATCCGCACGCGCGCTACTGTTGTGAGCACCTGTATCCACGTGCGCCTCCCCCTCCCTGTGTTTTACTTACGGAGAAAACAGATTCAATCACTCAATCACTCACGACTTCCGGTTTCAACAAAACTCTCGAGACGGCGCGAGCTCCCTAAAGGAATGTCTGCGTCACCCGAGCAATGCTCGGACCACACGTGCCTTTAGATTGTAGATAAGCGTCTGACGCCAGCGGCCATGTCCATCTTAGGTTCTAAATAAGTCTGTTCAGCTTATCAGATACATTGGTCGACTCGAGAAACATTCTAAATAACTCTGTACAGCTTGTCTGATTCATTGGTCAACTCGAGAAACATTCTAAATAACTCTGTACAGCTTGTCAGATTCATTGGTCAACTCGAGAAACATTCTAAATAACTCTGTACAGCTTGTCAGATTCATTGGTCAACTCGAGAAACATTCTAAATAACTCTGTACAGCTTGTCAGATTCATTGGTCAACTCGAGAAACATTCTAAATAACTCTGTACAGCTTGTCAGATTCATTGGTCAACTCGAGAAACATTCTAAATAAATCTGTACAGCTTGTCAGATTCATTGGTCAACTCGAGAAACATTCAGTCAAGCAAATCAATGGCTGAAACAGACAACAGCATAGTTAGCACTTCAGTAGACAGACAATAGAGGATGCAAGTCTAGACAGACAATAGAGGATCTAGACAGACAATAGGGCCTGCTAGTCTAGAAAGACAATAGAGGCTGCAAGTCTAGACAGACAATAGGGCCTGCTAGTCTAGAAAGACAATAGAGGCTGCAAGTCTAGACAGACAATAGAGCCTGCTAGTCTAGAAAGACAATAGAGACTGCAAGTCTAGACAGACAATAGAGCCTGCTAGTCTAGAAAGACAATAGAGGCTGCAAGTCTAGACAGACAATAGAGCCTGCTAGTCTAGAAAGACAATAGAGACTGCAAGTCTAGACAGACAATAGAGCCTGCTAGTCTAGAAAGACAATAGAGGCTGCAAGTCTAGACAGACAATAGAGGCTGTAAGTCTAGACAGACAATAGAGGCTGTAAGTCTAGACAGACAATAGAGGATGCAAGTCTAGACAGACAATAGAGGATGCAAGTCTAGACAGACAATAGAGGATGCAAGTCTAGACAGACAATAGAGCCTGCTAGTCTAGAAAGACAATAGAGGATGCAAGTCTAGACAGACAATAGAGGATGCAAGTCTAGACAGACAATAGAGGCTGTAAGTCTAGACAGACAATAGAGGCTGTAAGTCTAGACAGACAATAGAGGATGCAAGTCTAGACAGACAATAGAGGATGCAAGTCTAGACAGACAATAGATGCTGCAAGTCTAGACAGACAATAGAGGCTGCATGTCTAGACATGAGTAAACACGCAAAACAGAGTGAAACTGTCAGGATTATGCCCTGCTGTCTATACTTTACCCGCTCAAGACAGATACACAGCAGAGCTGAGTGCTCTAAGGTACGTCTTAAAGACAGGTACCAATTAGAACTGAATGGTCACAGGGACGTCCTAAAGACAGGTACCAATTAGAGCTGAATGATCACAGGTACGTTCTAAAGACAGGTACCAATTAGAACTGAATGGTCACAGGGACGTCCTAAAGACAGGTACCAATTAGAGCTGAATGATCACAGGGACGTCCTAAAGACAGGTACCAATTAGAACTGAGTCGGCTCAGTGGTTTCAGACTCTTAATTGAACGATGAAGATTTATTACAACAAAAACAACAAGAAAAGTTAACTAACAATATACAAGCGTCCCTGGTAATACAAAACCAAGTTAGTGAGGTATATAAAAAAGAAAACCGCATTAATTATAATTAAAATAATACGAGAACGCTATTTAATTACTGTGTTGAATGAATTTGTGATGATTTCTACCTGCGCGAGAAGCGGCCTAATGACAGAAGAAACTTTGTGTTAATTTCACGCTGTGCTAACGGAATAAACTTTCGGTTCCAAAACATGTTGTACTAAAAGAAGAGCCTTTCTGTTATATACACGTTATAAACATATGTATATATTATATTTCTGCTGCTAGTTAATGCCACTATGACAATAATCTTAACGTACAAAATAACTCATTAACGCGGCAATGATGATGAGAATGATTTTTTTTAAACTTTCAATCCAAACACAATTAACAAGGCAAATAGAAGTTAACAGTCACAAACAAAATTCTCCAAATGAAAACTAAATCTCCTGTACGAATGAGAATGCACAATTTTCTGCCTGATGCACGTAAACACAGGTAGCACTAGGTGTTAGGCTCAGTCAGTGAGCCCGTGAGTGGTGATACCACTGCTCACCTTCGAACTGGGTGCAACAACAAAAGTAGGATCAGTAGACCACGGAACAATAAGATAATTGTTACTGCCAAATGAATACGTTAAACACCGGCTGCCAGCACACGTCTGCTTCAAACACGGGCAGACGGGAGGCGGGATTTGAAAACTTGTAGGAGAACATGCACACGTGAGTGAGAGAGTGAGTGAGAGAGTGAGTGAGAGAGTGAGTGAGAGAGTGAACGGTGAGTTTTTTTTTTTTCTAACCTTTACAGAAGGACGGAAAGTAAATGTAAGTCAGGAAAAGATATTACGTTAGAGGTTTACTATAGTAGATTCTTCTTCAAATTTTTTATGCATGGAGAAAATTGTAAAGGGTAGTGATTGTGTGAGGGGTAGAGGGGTAGAGCGGTGGGTTTAAAGGGTCATGGGTTACTAAAACTAAGTTGAAGGTGATGATGAGATTTGAACTTTGACCTCCCATATGGGATATGATGATATTTAGGATAAAGATAACAATGATTCCAGACAGGTGTATGTCTTCATCGCCTGAAGGCAAAACGGGGTCATTAGCATGCAGGCAGGGGCGGGGTAAAGGTCAAGTTGACCTAGTTGCAGCCAGGGGCCTTCGCATTTTAGAAGCCTTAAGATGCCTCCTAGCATTGGTGCAATGTCAATAGTCATGGAGATATAACAACTAGTGACGGGGGCATTGATGCGATATAAATAGTCATGGAGATATAACAACTAGTGACGGGGGCATTGATGCGATATAAATAGTCATGGAGATATAACAACTAGACAGGGGCTTTGATGCGATATAAATAGTCATGGAGATATAACAACTAGTAACGGGGGCACCGGATAATTTTCATCCGTGGTCCCACGATAATTTTCAGACAGAGGCCCCGGATATATTTCGGCTGTGGGCCTAGGGTAATTTTCGGCTGTGGGCCCAGGATAATTTTCAGTCAGGGGCCCTGCTCTAGCTGAGTCCGCCTGTACGGGCGCCACACAATGGTGGGGTGAGTGGCTGTTCACAAGCCCGTGAGTCGGTAGAACGTGCGGACCAGGTACATATTAGGCAATTAAACAGGTAATTAGGTTTTTAAAATTAGCAGGCACCGTAACGACGGCGTGGGAGTTTGAATGTGAGTTCAACTGCTAGGCACGTGCTAGCGAAGGGGGGGGGGGGGGGAGAAGTGAGCATACCTGTGGAGGGTGAGCTCATTGTGGCTGTACCCTGTGTGTGTATGTGAGTGTGTGTGTGTGTTTATGCTAGCCGTGTATGTGTGTCGGTTCGTGGTGTTCTGTGAGTGCTAAAAAAAATAGACCATGTTTCTTCACGTGTATGGCTAGGTGTCAAAATTATAAAAGTTGTACGGCACATGCAGACACGTCTAAGTGCTCTATACGTGAGACAAAATATGTCCGCTAATTATCTTTTAACTTCATTAACACTTTTATAAAATGTCAATAAAACACACGACATCAAAAAATGCACAACTCATCAAAATACAACACAAGTCTATAAATATAGTACACGTCAACAAGTTTGGCATGTGTCGAGAAATATCAAAAACATTAACATATCTGTATTTCTCTTAAACTTATTGCTTTTAACAACAACAAAAAAGTACATACACAGTTGGTAGTTTACAAAACAGCCTAATTAAACATCAACTACTGCCAGGTAAAATGAAAACAATAATTAAATGTAGAGAAAAAAAACGAAACGAAATAAACATTGAAACGTCCATCTATAAAAATGATCTATAAACATTTCATTAGATAGAAAATTGGAACTTCAAACAAGTGATGTTTCTGTTTTTAAATATGTATTTTAAATTTCAAAAAGTCGAATTTGTGTTAATGATAAACAGAAGGACTATTTGATTTAAAATGCACATTCTTTGGGTATTATATGACCAAATTTCCATTCTGTGGGCATTGCTATATGACCAATGCCCATAGTGTGGATATTGTTATATGAACAAATGTCCATTCTGCGGGCATTGTTATATGCCCATTCCGTGGATATTGTTATATGACGCAATGCCCATTTCTGTTGGAATTGTTAAATAACCAAATACCATTCTTTGGGTATTGTTATATGATCAAATGCCCATTCTGTTGGTATTGTTATATGATCAAATGCCCATTCTGTTGGTATTGTTATATGATCAAATGCCCATTCTGTTGGTATTGTTATATGATCAAATGCCCATTCTGTTGGTATTGTTATATGATCAAATGCCCATTCTGTTGGTATTGTTATATGATCAAATGCCCATTCTGTTGGTATTGTTATATGATCAAATGCCCATTCTGTTGGTATTGTTATATGACGCAATGCCCATTCTGTTGGTATTGTTAAATAACCAAAATGCCATAGTGTGGATATTGGTACATGACCAAATGCCCATCGAATGGACTCTAAATGCAAAGTTGTGCAAGTAGGTCTTCTAAAAAAGTTTCTGAAAAAATAGCGGGAAACTGTGGTTAGAACTAGTATTGAAACAACACAAAGTTGTTGATAGATCCCTAAGTGGGCGTGGTTTAAGCAAGCTACAATACACCAGACTTCCGGTAGAGATTTCTCAGTTTAGCACACGTTGACCCCGTGACCTATTTAATTCTAAACGGATGTTCCCGAAATAACCATCCTGTGCTAAACAACAATGTGCGAGCTAATGATGTCATCGAATGGAACTCTGGGAACGGGAGGTTTTCCTGGGGTCGGGGATGAGGAACACTTCATTCATAGAACTGGCTTTAGGTGCCCCCTCGTCCCCCCACCAGCGACTTTTAACTATTTTATGTTAACTTTGTTAACTTTAGTAACTTCTTAAAACTTGACTTAGACAAGCAGTGGCGTAGACAGGAATTGAATGGGTGGGGGGGGGGGAGTTGGCTAAAAAAAGTAATTTCTCCTTATATATATATATATATATATATATATATATATATATATATATATATATATATATATATATATATATATATATATATCTAATATATAAAGCTCAGTTCTGTAACGTGTGGCAAAAAAGTTTGTCGTTGACAGTTCTATGGATTTAAGTGTTAGATTTTTTATCGTGCTCACAGTCTAAATTTACGAGTCAAAAAATTACCATTGAAAGTCTTTAAAAACAATTTTCATTCTATTTACATAGAAGAATAATTTTCAATTATGAACACGTCATAAAATTTTTAAAAAGTGTATCGACGTTTATAAAATTTCTAAAATTGTGTCGGAAATGTATTGACTGCACAGTTACTTCCCTTTAATAAAAAAAATTCTTAAGAAGAAAGAATTTACATTTTATTACTTTGTTTTTGGTGTTAAGAAAAAAAAATAATTACATAATTAGCGGGGATTGATTAAGTGCAATGTCGTTAGGTATTTTTAACACTGCCTTTTTTTTATTCTATACACCGAACATACTGTTCAATATTTTTTTTTTAAATCAATAACATTTAATAAGCCAGGTCCTACAAATCCTATATGTTTATTTCTTTCCATTTACGGATAAGCTTGGAGTATTATCATTTTTGTTCACTAAATTGAAACAGGCGCGTCCGCCGGCGCCCTTGCACGGTTCGATTTGGCACCCTGGGCTATCATGTGAGCGCTATGCTGCATAGTTTTGTTTTTAACAGTGCGATAGACTATGGGTAAGAAAGGTTACTATAGTCTTTAAGTGAATCAAATCCGGGCGTCCTCCGGCACCCCGACAGGGTGCTATTTGGCGCCCCGGGCCTTCCGGTGTACGCTATGGTATATACGTTCGCGTGAGTTCAAAAGACTATGAATAAGTTATGTACTATAGTCGTTTACTAAGTTCAATCAGGCGGTGACGTCATGGTGCGTCCTCTGGCGCCCAGACAGGGTGCTATTTGGGGTCCCGGGCCTCCCGTGTTCGGTTTCGCGCCTACGTTCATTAAAGTGAGTGCAAAAGACTATGAATAAGTTGGGGTACTATAGTCGTTTATTAAGCTGAAACAGGCGATTCCGCCCCGGGCTAGACTCTGAGCACTGTGCGTTTATGTTCGCGTTAGTGTTTTCTTTGTGTTTACGTTGGGTTTGCGTTAGTGGTTGCGTTTTGATTTGGTTCGTTTTTGTTCTTTCTTTTTTCGTTTTCGTTTGTGTTTTATTTTCTTTGCGTTTGTGTTTGTATTTGTGTTTGTGGTTGGTTTTGCGTTTGTATTTGGTTTGTTTTCGTTTGTTTTTTCGTTTGTGTTTTTTTCTTTGGGTTTGTGGTTGGTTTTGCATTTGGATTTGGTTTGTTTTCGTTTGCTTTTTCGTTTGTTTTTTTCTTTGTGTTCGTATTGGTGTTTGTGGTTGTGGTTGGGTTAGTTGTTAGGTTTTTGTTTTCGTTTGTATTTGTAATTGTGTTAGCTTTATGTTTGCGTTTCGTTGTTTTGGTTTGGGTTTGGGTGTGCAATGCCGAGTTTATGATGATTACTAAACACACAGGTAATGGTCTTTAACAGAAAGGTTTTTCACAGAAGCCAGAGCAGGGCCTGGCCGGGACGGCTAGTATATATATATATATATATAATTTAGCATTAGACAATTTTCAAAAACACCAATACATCCACATTCTTTCACAATTACAGACACGCATACACATTTATACACCTAGTTTCACCATACCACGTGATTTAGCAACTAGCCTTTTCATGAAATACAGAGGTGTCAATAGTATCATTTTTTTTCGCCCGTCGTCTAGAATCTAGATAATGATGACCACAGAAAAATAACAAGCCTCGTTTCCATTTATTTACGTTTCTTGGCCAGTCCCACATTTAAATGGGCCTACTTCTGTAGACGATAGTAGACATATACTACAACGTTACGGACCTGATGAAATTAATGCATGTCAAGCGTTTGTCGGACGCTTTTAATCACCCAACACACTGGGCATATGCCAGCAGAAGATACGACGTGCACCTTTCGTTGTTCGTACATTCGTTGTGTGAGCCACCAATATATTGGCCAGTAATACTGGACTAATTTTTATCAAAAACTAAAATCTAGAGCTTGATGAGGTAGATTATGAATACAACGGAGACAGAAGCCATGAGTATGTAAACAGCTTTAATTGTTAACCGGCAAGGTCGGAAGTACAATGCACAAGGGACATCACTCAAGATAACAATATTATAAATATAACTAATACAGAAGAGTGAGTTCCCTTGACCTCACAATTATTTCAATCTATTACATCCCTTTACCCTTAGAACACAATAACACATCTCTCAATAGAACAATTGATAGTATCCTAAAATCACCAATTATATTGTAACATGAACACTATGGTAGATTACATCCTTACAAACAATGCACAATATGCCACAACATAATCAAGATACAAAACAATGATGTCAAAGTCCTTTTGACCTTTAGAATCATAGGTCTAACTTATTTGGGACTTTGATTGTCCTGTTTGACCTTCTCAGTAGCTTTTGATTTGGTGACTCAAGATTCTGACCATCTGGATTCTCTATCTCAGGAGGTCTAGGATTTAAATCATTAACTCCAGAATTTACATTTTCTGACTCCAGACAACTTGGTTCACTCATATCAACAGAACTTGGTTGTGGAACAAACTGAGTTAGTGTGAACTGATCAGACTTGGTGGGATTGACAGATTCACACTTATTATCTGCACAAGTTATTTTTAACCTGGTATCCATTTTTCCTTTCTCCCATAATTTCTTAGATACACATTCTTATTAACACCAAATTCTCCTTCAATGAATGTTTTGTCATGATTTAATGGAACTATTTTTGAATTGGCATCTGAAAGTATTATGCTGTTATTCAGATCCTTGACTGACATAGATTTCTTTGATTGATCAATTTCCTCAGGTAATCTGATAGTGCTTTCCTGGTAACCAAAAATACTGTTTATGAGTAATATTCTGGACCATATCACTTTGCAACTGTGATCCAGTATTTGAAATGGGTGTATTAAATTGCAAAAATCTTTTTCTTCTTTTGATGTTACCCTTTTAGTTTCTGTAAGTGCTAATGATGTTAGCAAAGTTGTTTGATGATCACATTCCTTCTTACTAATGTATTCTCTTTAAATTAAAACATTTGAAATTGCCATATCACCATAATCATTTATTAAGTTACAAATACTTTGTTTAGGCAACTCTAACTGATAATGGACTACATCTTCTCCATCTTTTAGATAATCTTCACAAAGGGTTTTATTTCTTATTTTATATGGCTTTAAGTCATCATTCACAGACTCTTCAGGCCAACCATTCTTACAGTACTCATATACTTTTATTAAGCACTCATCTTTTTGTGTTTCTCTCTTAATATCATTCACATTTATATTGGAGTTATCCATGATAGTGAAGAGAACAAATACATCTTCTGGTACATAGCTCAGGCTTTGGTTTTTTAAAGGTAATCTACTAAGACTATCTGCACTATTCTCAGATCCAGGTTTGTATCTCAATTCATAATTGTATGCAGTTAGTGTGATAGCACATCTTTGAATTCTTGGTGAGGCATGCTCAGGTAGGGTTTTGTTTTCTCCAAATAAACCTAGCAATGGTTTATGATCTGTAAAGATGGTGAACTTCCTACCAAACAGAAACTTATGAAATTTCTTAACACCAAAAATGATGCCTAAGCCTTCCCTATCTAACTGAGAATAATTTTTCTCAGCCTGGTTCAAAGATCTACTGGCAAAAGCAATGGGTCTATCACCCTTCTCATCCATGTGGGACAAGACTGCTCCTACACCATCTGGTGAAGCATCACATGTTAATATAAGTCTTTTCCCTGGGTCATAGTGAGTTAGTAAGGTGTCAGCAGACAAAGCCTCTTTTGCTGTATTAAAAGCAGTATCTTGTTGTTTACCCCAGTGCCAAGTTGCATTTTTCTGTAGCAGCTTGTACAGTGGTGATAGTTTACCAGACAGATTTCCTATGAACTTTGCATAGTAATTTATTAAGCCCAAAAAAGCTCTTAGTTGTTGGGTATTTTCAGGTTTGGGTGCTTCTTTAATGGCTTTTGTTTTCTCAGGTTGAGGTCTGATACCTTGCTTGCTTAATATATAACCAAGAAAACTAATTTCTGTCAGCATGAATTGACATTTATCTTTGTTTATCTTTAAACCTTTTTCACCAACAATTTTTAATACTTTATCAAGTGTTTTAAGATGTTCAGTGTCATTCTTACCAGTTAAGTACACATTGTCAAAGTAAACACAAACATTTGGAATGTCCTTAAAAATACTGTCCATGACAGCTTGGAAAATTCCAGGGCTAGATGATATGCCAAAACATAGTCTTTCATATTGGTAGAGTCCTTTATGTGTGTTTATTGTCGTATAGACTTTTGAATCTGGATGCAGTTCTAGTTGAGTGTAAGCATGACTAAAGTCTAATTCAGTGAATTTGTCTCCTCCTGCCAAATTCAAAGAAATTTCCTCAATGTTAGGTATAGGGTACCTATTTAGCTCTATTTGCTTATTCAGTGTAGTTTTATAATCTCCACAAATTCTTATAGAACCATCCTTCTTTAACACTGGCACAATGGGTGTCGCCCAATCGGAATAGTCTACCTTCTTTATAATGCCATTAGATTCCAATCTACTTAGCTCATTTTCAATTTTATTCCTCATTGCATAAGGTGGAACTCTAGCTTTGCAGTATCTTGGATTTGTGTCTTTAATGCTTAACTTCACTGTTCTATCATTTAGTAATCCAGAGTTACCAAAAACACATTTATTTTCAGATATAACTTTATCTAGTGAAGTAAGACTAGATTCTTTTACATTCTTCAATGAACAAATACTCTCCAAATTTAACTTAAGATCACTTAACCAGTTTCTACCTAGTAATGGCGGTCCATTTCCTTCAACCACAAGAAGAGGAAGTTTAACACTTTGACCATTATAACTCACATGAACCATACACTCTCCTATTACCGGAACATTGTCACCAGTGTATGTTGTTAGACACTTGTGACATGGCTGTAGAGGCACTGATCCTCCAGTGACAGCGTCAAAATCTTTCTTTGTTATGACTGTTAGAGATGCTCCAGTGTCAAGTTGGAAGCTGATGCTCTTACCGTTGATATTAACTTGTACATTGATGGGAGCATGACTTATTGATTTAACAGAGAACAGGTTGAAATCCGGCTGCAAATCAATTTGAGCATTTTCACAGGTAGAGTGGTTCATTGGTTGGGTTAGGTAGTCTTGGTGAGAGTTAACATAGTGCTGCCTTTGGTTGCGGTACTGTCTTGACTGGCTAGATTTAGCAACAGACGAAGACTTTGCAAAGCAGGCCTTGGCAATGTGACCTTGCTTACCGCACTTATAACAAGTTGCTAACTTGAACTTGCACCGATGAGATGCATGGGGACCTTTGCATCGATGACATTTTTGATAATCATTACTAGATTTAGATCTAGGATTTGAACGAGCAGGCTGTTTAGCATAAGTTGGAATGCTCTGATGGGGTTGATGTTTATTGACTAACCTGCTGTTTACTGCATGGATCTCTGAAGGTGCTAAAGATCTCGCCGCATCTGATGACTGCTGGAATGACATTGCAAGTTGTATTGCTTTTTCCAATTTTAGATCTGACTCGAGCAGCAACTTTCTTTGAATATCAGGGCTGTTTACACCTGTCACAAACTTTTCACATAGTCTGTCAGACAGCGTATCGCCGAATTCACAAAATTCACTTAAATGACGTAAAGCAGCAACATATTCTGATATTGACTCGTTTGGTTGACGAGTCCTACTGTTAAATCTAGCTCGACATAAAAACTTTGATGGGGTAGGCGCATGGTGGTCTGTTAGCAATTTGCTCAGCTCGTTAAAGCTCTTGGTATCTGGACTAGCTGGTGCGCATAAGTCCTTTAGTAGCCTGAATTGTTGAGGCCCTATGACTGTTAACAAAACAGCTCTCTTTTTGGCTTCTATCGTCACGTCGTTTGCTTCTAGGTAAAAGCTTAACCTCTCTAGGTAATCTTGAATGATTTCATCATTCGCATCAAATTCTTTTATTTGGCCATACAGCGCCATAATTCTAGAAATAATTAGCTAATAAGCTCTAGCAAACCTCTTTTTTGCGTAAGTAGGTGCTCTTTCTAGTAGATGTTTATCCTCGTCGCCAGTTGAGGTAGATTATGAATACAACGGAGACAGAAGCCATGAGTATGTAAACAGCTTTAATTGTTAACCGGCAAGGTCGGAAGTACAATGCACAAGGGACATCACTCAAGATAACAATATTATAAATATAACTAATACAGAAGAGTGAGTTCCCTTGACCTCACAATTATTTCAATCTATTACACTTGAGAATAAAAATCTCAGGATGCAACAGTTGTCAAAATATACAGCACACGTCATTATCGAAAGGATGTATACAATATACAGACTGAGGAGGCGTAATCGTCACCATCAGAGTTTCTTCCAGGCATCTCTTCGGGGGGGGGGGGGGGGGGGGGGGCAAGAAAGTCTACCCCCCCCCCCCCCCGAACTAGATGGAATTTATATAGTAAACATATACTTTTACCAGTGTCGTCGTGCCCGGAAAATGTAGACCGCCCCCCCCCCCCCCCCGGAGAAAAAAGTCTGGAAGAAACACTGGTCGCCCAAATGAGTTTTACGGTTAATTATATATAATGGTTGCTGGAATAGCTTCCTTTCAGCCTTCGGTGTTTACAGTCAGTGTTTCTTACGGACATTTTTTCCAGGGGGAAGTGGGGGAGGGGGGCACTTTAAACTTTCGAGAAGGGGCAACGCCCCTTACTTTTTTCGAGGGCGGGATGAGACCCCAACTCCCAACTTCTGTTAACAATTAATTGCAATTTTGGCACATTGTTTATTTACAAAAATGTACACAATTTTAATCTGTCAACGATACAAACCTACGAGAATGCACAAATCCCCGACCTTAACGAATCCTTACAGCCTTCTACAGTTTTCTATCATAAAACACGAACACAAGCTCAACATTTTTGTACTAACACACATTTTGCAACAAACGTAAAAGCAATATGAAATATTATAGTGTGTAATGCTAACTTTCATAGTGTAAACGGTGGTTGCGGCCCCACCACAATAATGTAAACAAATGTGTGTCGAATTTGTCCCCTCCAACCAAAAACCTGGATTTTTTTTCAATACTTAAAAAACTGTTTCCTGAAAACATGGTCCTTCGGTTGCTTGCGTTATTTAAACCACACGTCTGAACTTTAAGCTTATTTTTATACTGCTGCAACTGCGTGGTGTTGCGCATTACACCTCGTTTTGATAACATGGGCGAGAAATGGGTCACGCACATGGGTGACAACTCACCCAACCCACGCACTTGGTTGCTGTGAACTTTGTCAGTAGTGTTAGTGTTATGATATAGCGTGGAAATAAAAACGTATTTTAAGCGCACAAAAGGCGAAATAGTACTTAAGTTGTGGATTTCAGTAGTACCATTTTACCAGTGACTTAATGCATGGCCTAGCGGTAGAGCGATAGAATGCTAACCCAAAAGTCTTGAGAAGCCGGGTTGAAGTCAGTAGAACATCCCTGAAACAACCCAACCACCCAACTCTGTAGTGGTGAGTACTTGACTCACGTAAGGGAGAGTAAAGGCGGCTGGGCATAGTGATTACCACTTTATTCCATCATATGAGAGAAACAGGTGAACTCTACCTTACTTGCCCCATGGACCGTCAGGGTGGAAAAGGGAACGTTACTTTTTTAATGCATTACACGGGTTGGAAGTAACCATTAAACATTTTTAAAATCGTGTGCAACGTTACTAAAAATGTTATTATAAAAACGTGTTAACTTTTCTACAAATTGGGTGCACTTTGTTTTGTTTTTAGAATTTCCGGTTACTAAACCAAAAAAAAAAAAAAAAAAATCAAATAGTCAAAACAATATAGGTTTTTTTCTCATGGTCACTTGGTAAATGTAAATAAGAAAAATTGATTAGCTGGATCCCAAACTTTTACTAGCATAAATTACAAGGAATCGACCAAAATGCATGCAAAACTTGAACATTGTTTTTAAATTTAGTTCATGCGTTCAGTGAGCGTAGGATGCTGACAGTAAACGTTCATACAATCATTCATAGACTCGAACCTGATTGCTTCCACCAGAAGATGTTGGGTTGGCTGACAACCACTCAGCAGAAGATGTTGGGTTGGCTGACAACCACTCCCGCAGTAGGTTGAGAGCGTCCCCCTGAATGACGTCCTTCAGCCTCTCCGGGTCATCTGACACCCGTATCACGTGGGTGAGGTCCGAGACCAGGTTGGCGATGCGCAGGGCCCCGGCCAGCCCCTGGTCCCTGACCCTGTGGCTCCGGCTCCTGGTCAGGTGGGGGCGGGGCGGGCTGCTCAGGTCACCGTAACCTTTAGGGCAGGAAATGTCGGGTGTTTTAGTATAGGGATAAATATAGGCCTATAAATGACTAGTGTTAATCTACTAAGCTGTCCTACTTCATTAATTATAATTAATTGTTTACCATCAATATAATGAAATCACTATACAAGACTTCAATCATAACTGAAATAATTATCACTTCATCTTTGATTGATTCAAACTTGATTGATTCTCTCTTACAGAGTTTCTAATGTTTATTTTTAACCAGGCTATGCTTATATTGGTTAGAATATTGAAATGTATAAAGGCCAGCATGTTGCTAGATATGTTTTATCAAACTGGTTTTAACAGCATGACTCCTATAATTTCTCCATTTCTTCACTGAGCCCAAACAATCCATGTTCTTATCATCCCGACTTCCATGTGCCCCACTAGACTACCCAAGCTATTGATTCGTTGCTTTACAAAAATACGTCAACATTTGATGCGGTCTTTCACTCACATAATTAAATCCTCCCAAGTTTTACCCTTGTGATAAAATCATTCACAGTGCTCTGCTGCCCACTATTGTTAGATCTGCAACTGATATTTTTTCAACTAAAGAAAAACTGAGATTATCTTATTGATTTCAATGCCATTGACAAATGGAGAAATTCGATATTTAATTAATATGATTACATTGTAAAAACATTTCTTACAACGCCGCGTAATACGTAATATTCGTTAATTTAAACTTTTTGAACAGTGCGTGCATATCTAGAGAGTACGAGTACATCTGTTCGTTTAGCTCATGTTTAAAAAATTAATTGAATCTTTGTTTTCATTACTTTTATTTTAAAAACTGCACCAGTCTCAGTGTTTTTAAAAATAAAATCCTGAACGGTCAAACTACAAAGATTCTTTATCAGTAGAAACACAAACACTGAATGAATTAGGCTAATATCACTTTGATAATTTTAATTATATTAGTTAATTAACGGAAATAATATGCTTATTTTGATAATTTAGAAATGTTCTAAATGTAATATTTCTTGTGATTTTATCTTAAGCTGATTTAATATTTGTAATTTAAAAATTAAGTGACCAGCTGTAGAACAAATGCTGTTATTATGCAGAGCAAGAACGATTATATATTGATTAAGTAAAGATTAATTAATCAAGGATAGATATATCGGAACAGCAATACGTTAGTGCAATAAAGTATGTCTTTTGTGGCGTGAAGGTGGAGGTGGGGGGTGGGGAGTGGCTGCTTTCCCGTTAGCAAACAAAATGTGTGTTGGTTGTCGTCAATTAGCAGCATTCAGTTTGGTTTGGCGTGGTCTTCATATTAAACAAACACTGAAAATCTATGTCAATTAATCAAAATAATAAATTAAGGTGTTTTCTAGATGTTTTAAAACGTCACTTATAATTAATTAATGGCTTAACAATGTGGTTTTCTAAATATTACAAAACCACACTGTTTTGTAGATATTTATTACAAAACGGGGTGATTCTCTAGATGTTGCAAAATTGTTACTTGTAATCACTGGATTTACAATGTGGTTTTCTAGAATTTAAAAAAAAAATGTCCCTAGTATCAATGGATTGAGGCTCTACTCACCATGCTTTGGGTCAGCCATTGCGGAAATCGTCTGCTGTAGACGTCTGGCGATCCCGACGAGAACTGGCTACGTCTGCTACTTGAGATATCAATCTTGACCAGCGACCTTCTTCCAGTAGCCACTCATGGTGGTCGGCTTTATGAAGTAATTCTCCATCTGTGGTTTTGTTTACTACACGGTGACACGACGTGACGTCACCATGTCACGTGTTTTACAACCAACAGAACTAGGATTTTGTTGCCTTCTGTTATCGTCATTCTCGTTGCTGCTTGCATCTAATTGTTTTGTGCGAATATTGGACTCCACTTGATACATTTTTGCGTTTTGTCGACACCTGACCAAGCTCACACCATCGTTTGTACGAGATAGAATAAAAAACTGACAGAGGCGGTTTCCAACAGCTGTAACTTAAGGTAAGACAGCTGTCATTAGTGTGTGTGGGTGGTGGTGGGGGGGGGGGGGGGTAAACGTCCCCCCCCCCTACAACACAACATGCATTCGCCACTGTTGGAAACCACAATCTAGGATATGTAGCAAACGATGTAGCTGTGCGATAAGAATTGGTCGTGTATGACCCCATCTCTTAGTGGTTGGACAAAGCACCTTCGTGCTAACCCTAGTCGTTGGACAAAGCAGTGGCGTAGCGAGGTCGGGTGTCACCCGGTGCGGCACTTAATGGTGTCACCCCCCCCCCCCCCAGAGGCGTAGCGACTCTTCCCGGGGACAAAATTTCAATTTACGATTAGCACCCCCCTCAAACTTTCGATTTGCATCCCCCCCCCCTCGAACTTTCAATTTGCACCCCCCTCGAGCTTTCGATTTGCACCCCCCCCCCTCAAGCTTTCGATTCACATGCCCCCCCCCTCAAATTTTTCTCTATATATTTTACTATTTTTTGCCTTGGTGTCACCCCCCTAAATGGTGTCACCCGGTGCGGTCTGCACCCCGCCCCCCCCCTCGCTACGCCTCTGGGACAAAGCACCCATGTGCCAACTCTAGTGGTTGGACAAAGCACCCAAGTGCCAACCCTAGTGGTTGGACAAAGCACCCATGTGCTAACCCTTATAGAGTTGCTGGACGAAGCACTCTTGCACCACCCCCCATAGCTCAATACTTGGATCTCATACGAATCGAGAACATTTTGCCCTATATGTGCTAAAAATGTATCCGATTGGTTAGAAACAAGTGATTTTTTAATCTATTTACACCCCCCCCCCTCCCTCCGATTATACATTAAAAATATTTCAATGTAAATTAGGGGTAATCCATAAATGACGTCACGCTGTTTTAAACGATTTTTATCCCCCCCCCTCCCCTCCGTCACACGTCGTCACAAAAAGCCAGACCACCCCCCCTAAAATGACGTCACACCTCAGCCTACAACCCCCCCTCAAAATTGCAGTTGAATTTTTATTAAACAACGATATTTTTCCAAAATCTTGTCTGAACTCTGTCAAAATAGAGTATTTTAATCAATTGTTATTACAATTTTTTTAAACAGTTTTCTAAAACGCAAAATAACGTCTAAAATTCGTTTTCTAACATTGCTTTTTTATAATGCAAAAGTGTGACGTCGCACCATCTGAACCCCACCCCCTCCCCGTCATCACACACCGTCACAAAATTACGGACCCCCCCCCCCCTCCCCCCTACGAGTGTGACGTCATTTATGGACGACCCCCTTAGCTACAATAATTGTTAAGAAAAAAAATAACGCTGTCAATTTTAAAGTATATAAACATACGAGCCGACCCGCGGCGTATCATACGCCGCTATTTAGTTGTTTTTTTTTTCTACTTTTCAATAATTCATAATTTGTGAATTCGACAGTACTAGTGCTGCCACTGAAAATATTTGCTTTAAAACACTAACACCCTCCTTTCCCCCAACTCCTGCCCCACCCCGTCGTGAAAGCAGCCTCCTCTTAGTTACCTCCCCTAAGTTTAAAATCGTTTCAAACTAAATTATCTGCCCCTAATAACCGTCACTAAAACCGTCTCTACGGTTTGTAAACATTTAGCGTGACCACAACTCACCAGACCATGTGGGGGGGGGGGGGGAGGTTGGGTGGTAGTGATAGAGAGGAAGAGAGGGGACTGCAAGACGCTTGCAGCTTGTTTTCTAATGTCTCCCAGAAGAGAATTATATATATAGATGTTGTTTTTTTAAAAATGTAATTAACCAATTTAATTGAACTAATTATCAAGTTTTTTGACGAATGGAGCAGCGTATTTGGTGTTTCTTTTTTTTTTTTTTTTTTTTTTTTTTTTTGTATATAAAAAAATTCGGTTGTTTTCGACAATGTTTTGGAACGTTTACTATCTATTTTTAGCCAAGCTTCCTAACCTTGAACTTGACAGTGTTGCCAGATCTCCTGTGACCTTTACAAACAGCAGTAACCAGAGGTTGAACAGTTGAGTTAACATCCAGATCTCTTGTGTCTAATTTAAAATTTTGCTAAGATGTCTCTAGCTCGTCAAAATTATCTGGAAGAATGCGAGGCTGGAGTTAACAAGCACATAAACACCGAGCTCAATGCGAGTTATATTTACTCTTCGATGGTAAGAAAAACATGTTCAGTAATGCACTTTTAATGTCTTTTAACTTTTAACATGTACGAAACAATGTACTTTACTACTTTAGTAGTGTAACTCAGAGTAACTCTAGTTAGATTTTACAATTTAATTTTACATAGTTACTTATTACCTAGTTAGTTAGGGCCTAGATCTAGATCTACTACTAGATCTAGAATCTAGATCTAGATTAGATCTACTTGCTTTGTTACATTTTGTTTTTGTTGTCATGTTTTTACTAGCTGTTTGCAGCTAAATTGCCTTTTCAAGTTGTAGACATAGATCTAGATCTAGACCTAGTTGTGTTTTACTTTTAGACTGTTAGATCAAAACGTAGATATATAATTTTTATATATTATATACTTATGCATAGGCCTAGATCTAGATATATCATATAGATCTAGGCCCTAAGAATAATATTTAGTAATATTTAGTATTTTGTTAGGCTAAGAAGGCAGCTATGCCTACTGTTT
This sequence comes from Physella acuta, assembly GCF_028476545.2. Lineage (NCBI taxonomy): Eukaryota > Metazoa > Mollusca > Gastropoda > Physidae > Physella > Physella acuta. The sequence continues at coordinate 178,667 of NW_026732583.1, read as the reverse complement.
TTAATAATTATATAGTGGCATATCTAGGCATTCTAGGAACACATACAATCTATGATTTATACAGTTTTAATAAATTAAATTTTTAGCTCTTTGGCCCCAACTAAAATTCCTGCCTGTAGAAAATGTTAATATATATTATTAGTAGGCCCTAAATTTATTTAAAAAAAATAGAACTAAGGAGGGGGCATTTTGATATATGTGGGTGGGGGGGGGGGGGAGTTGCAGCAAAAGAGATGTATGAGAAACTCTGCTTTAGAAAGCAGATCAACAAGCCCAAGTTTTTGTACATTCCATTTTGACTCCATATTATGTACAAAAAACTCAATTCAACTTTGCAATTAGAAGTTTTTAATGAAGTTATTTGCACTGACATTTGTGACCTGTTTGATGTGATGAGTGAATACACATCTTCCATAGGCCTTTCATTTTGAGAGGGATGATGTTGCTCTGCCTGGATTTTTCAAGTTTTTCAAGAAGCTTTCAGACAGAGGGCGAGAGCGTGCTGAAAAGTTCATGAAATATCAGACCAAACGAGGTGGCAGAATCATCCTGCAGGATGTCAAGGTCACATTTCAATCTTTTTTAACTTTTTTTAATCTAATTTGTTCTATAAACTTTATAGACTAACTATAGCTATTTTATGGCAATTATTGTTTGCCTTTAACTGAATCATAAGATAATGCTGTGGGTTGTAACTCTCTGACCTTGGTGATGTCAACATGTCTGGGAATGTAAAGCCAGCTGACTGTAATGTTTAAATAAGATGCTAAGATACATGCTGTCTCATGAGCAAGGATACCAAACTCAACACTTTCGGGTTAAGAGTGGAGCACATAATGATATTGTTCCATTTTTTCTGTGTTGATTAAATAGTTTCTATGTACCTTCTGTGGTAACAAGTAAGTTTAATTTTCCAGAAACCTGATCATGATGAATGGGGTAGTGGACTGGACGCTATGACCACAGCACTTAAGCTGGAAAAAAATATCAACCAGGCATTGCTTGACCTACATAAACTTGCTGAGACAAAATATGACACACATGTAAGTTGAAACATAGCACATGCATGAGACAAAATATGACACACATGTAAGTTGAAACATAGTGCATGCATGAGACAAAATATGACACATGTAAGTTTAAACATAGCACACCAGTGAGACAAAATATGACACACATGTAAGTTGAAACATAGCACATGCATGAGACAAAATATGACACATGTAAGTTTAAACATAGCACATGCGTTAGACAAAATATGACACACATGTAAGTTAAAACTTAGGACACTCGTGAAAATTTAGTGATGGTTTTTTAAGCTAATTACACCACAGTCATAAACATTTAGTTATCAGTTTTTTTTAGACCCAATGTAGCACAATAATAAGAATTTAGTTAACAGTTTCCACTGCAATAGTTAGCCTAGAATCTTGACAGATCTGATGAAGTAAAGTAGGTCTGTTTTAGTATTAACAGCCTGTTTTAGTATTAACAGCCTGTTTTAGTATTAACAGCCTGTTTTAGTATTAACAGCCTGTTTTAGTATTAACAGCCTGTTTTAGTATTAACAGCTTGTCTTGCCATTAGCACTACATGTTTTCCTAAAGCTGAGTCTAACAAGGGTGTCCTACTTTATAAAACATATCCATAGATTGTAGCCTTGCAATAGTATGAATTTGCCTTAAAGTTAACCATGAATAACTCTATAAGGTTAACAATCAATTAGCTTTAAAGTTAACAATCAATTAGCTTTAAATTTAACAATGGATTATCCTTAACATGACACCTATTTTAAAAAAAATTTTCACCCTTGAATATTTCTTCCAGCTTGATGAATTTGTTGAGGAAGAATTCTTGGAAGAGCAGGTGGACTCCATTAAGCTGATTGCCAGTTACGTAACTCAGTTGACCAAAGCTGGACCAGGTCTTGGTGAATATTTGTTTGACAAGGAAACTTTACAAGAGAGCTCATAAAATTTGGCTTTGTCCAGTTTCCCACCTGGTCAACCCTATGGTCACATGGTTGCAGTGAGATAAAAAAAAAATTATTTACAAAAAAGATTGTATAATCTGGGTAAATAAATACCTTATTTGGTTTTGGGTGTTTTTGGAAATTTTTGTTTTTACTAAAAAAAAATATGGCTTTGAAATACTTCGGATGAGTGCACATATATTATTTCAGATTATTATCTTCCATACCACTCTAGTTTAATAGAACAATTTCTTAATGTCTGTTACTATTACACAGATTGCTAAACACATAAAAACGGATATGCTGCCTAGGTTATGATATTAATATAATACATAAGATTTTTGCTACCAACTTTTGTTATACAGTTGATCTGTTTTTAAATTAATTACCAGGATATTACACACAATGTTGTGATTTTTATTTTTTATAATTAATTTTCTTGTTGTAATTTGAAGAGCTAAACAAAATTGTACATTATATAAATTCTAATTTTGTTATGTAATTTTGTTTAGTTTTTCAAATTTACATATTTTTTTTGCCTTTTCACAAGTGTCAGTTGACTTGAATATATAGTAGTTTGTTTACAAAAGAGATGTTAATATCAAGTTGTACATTTTACTGTGGCTGGATACAAGTTTGTATACAACTCTTCTGTTGTTATAGTACATGTGATATAGCTTGTTTATGTAGGAATACAATTAAGTAAATATATAGATAGCTTTTTTGTTTGATTGCTCAATTGAATTTTTGCTTAACTTTAAAAATAATTCCATTTGATATTAAAAACTCAGTTAAAACTAATCAACATTCACAAGCTCTTGTTTAAAGCCAAAGCTATTTGATGCAGCTTGGGCATTGTTTTATTTTATTTTGACTTTACAGTTGTCCCACACTGAAAGATTCATGTTTAAAAACCACTTTATTTCCCATTTTTTATTATCAGTTTATACAATCATACATTGTTTGTTTTGTCATTTAAGAAGAGGTTGGTGCTATTAGCCAACAGAAACAATGCTCACATGTAGAATTGTTTGAAACAAAAATAAAGCTGTGTTTTTGTAGTGAAGAAAGTGTCGGATTTATCATAGTTCTAGGTAAACATCATTCATCTCACTTAGTACTGTGATGTTTCTGTAAGTGAACATCATGTTTAAACATATTTCACATGTTGAGCCCACCTAATCATGGACCAGAAACAACAAATGTCAGGAAGTTCAATACACCAAACTTTCAAGAGTGTTACTGTATTGTAGTTAGAATACTACAATGTACAGTTCAATACACCAAACTTTCAAGAGTTTTACCGTCTTGTAGTTAGAATACTACAATGTACAGTTCAATACACCAAACTTTCAAGAGTTTTACTGTATTGTAGTTAGAATACTACACTACAGTTCAATACACCAAACTTTCAAGAGTTTTACTGTATTGTAGTTTGAATACTACACTGTACAGTTCAATACACCAAACTTTCAAGAGTTTTACTGTATTGTAGCTAGAATACTACACTGCTTATGTAGCTTGTCTGGACATTTTCATTTTTTTACTTTCTCGTATATACGAAGTATAGAGAAAGTCTTGTAATCGTGCAAAAAAAAAAATCGAGATTTTTGCAAATCTCGACGTTTTGCATCTCACTGATACGGAAAAACATATTTTTGCAATCTTGTCCGTATGTCTGTGTGTCTGTGTGTGTCTGTGTGTGTGTGTGTCCGTGTGTAAACACGATAACTTGAGTACCGTTACAGCTAGGTTGATGAAATTTCATATATAAGTATTTAATCAAAATCGTAGATCCGTATCAACTTTTGAGCGATTTCCGATAACCGGAAGTGGTACTTTTCCTACTTTGAATTTTTCAAAAGCCTATAACTTGAGTACTATTTCAGATAGATAAATGAAATTTCATACGTAAGTAAAAGATCTAATTCTCTACCTTCTATTAAATTTTGAGTAATTTCCGTTGACTGGAAGTAGTACTTTACGCTACTTCCGATTTCTCAAAAAACTAATGTAAATTTTAAAAGTAATAATAATATTGCGCACTATTATGCGCTTTTTTATTTCGCGTTCACTTGGTGTGCAATTAATTTGTCTACGAGATTTTATTCTATTTTTAAAACTTTAAGTATTTAAAATGGATTAAAAATCATGTCTTTAGCCCGAGTTCCCATCCCCTGTTATTTTATATAAGAATATTCGAGAAAGTTTAGGGGAGATCACTCCCGGTTTATTTGTTTTAACTGGTTTGAGAACACATTTAATAAGTACATAGAGAAACAAAGTATCCACTGTCTGGGTTCTGTAGGACTATGATAGGACAAACTTGAAGGACCCCACTACCCATGGTTTCTTATAATGGCAGGGACAAGTTACAAAAATAATTCTAATTCTGTTGGTCAGACCAGCACCACCACTAGCACTGTTTGGAAGACATCCATATGGCTTGCAGCGTTCATAGACCTCGGTTGTAAAAGATTAATTGATAATTTCTTAACGTATTGTATTAATACTTTTTTTTTACAAAAAATGACATCACAAAAAGAATCGAAAAAGATACCTTATATGCTTCAGTTTTTTAATATTGTTTTCTATTTCTATATTTTGGTGTGAAGAGCTTAATCTTTCCTATTAAAACCCTTTACCCTAGTTTTATTGAGTGGGTGATTTCATGTTGGTCCATAAGTGAATGAGATGAGATATTTTCTTGACACTATATAGATGAGGTTTGTTAATGGTTATGACATTTGACACTATATAGATGAGGTTTGTTAATGGTTATGACATTTTCTTGACACTATATAGATGAGGTTTGTTAATGGTTATGACATTTTGTTGACACTATATAGATGAGGTTTGTTAATGGTTATGACATTTGACACTATATAGATGAGGTTTGTTAATGGTACACATGCAGCACCAGCTTTAGATGGAGGTAGAGAAACGTTTCTTCATATTTTCTTTCTCCTCTTCCAAACAAGCCGTACTGCTGGCCTCAAACATGCGGTGATAGAGGACCTGGGGGGGTAAAGTTGATGGTCAGGTGGTGGCATGTCGTGTCAGGTGGTGGCATGTGGTGTCAGGTGGTCATGTGGTGTCAGATGGTCATGTGGGGGTGGCATGTGGTGTCAGGTGATCATGTGGTGTCAGGTGGTCAGGTGGGGGTGGCATGTGGTGTCAGGTGGTCATGTGGTGGTGGCATGTGGTGTCAGGTGATCATGTGGTGTCAGGTGGTCATGTGGTGGTGGCATGTGGTGTCAGGTGGACATGTGGTGTCAGGTGGTGGTGTCAGGTGGTGGCACGTGGTGTCAAGTGGTCATGTGGTGGTGTCAGGTGCTCATGTGGTGGTGTCAGGTGGTCATGTGGTGGTGTCAGGTGGTCAGGTGGTGGTGGCATGTGGTGTCAGGTGGTCATGTGGTGGTGTCAGGTGGTCATGTGGTGGTGTCAGGTGGTGGTGGCATGTGGTGTCAAGTGGTCATGTGGTGGTGTCAGGTGGTCATGTGGTGGTGTCAGGTGGTGGTGGCATGTGGTGTCAGGTGGTCATGTGGTGGTGTCAGGTGGTCATGTGGTGGTGTCAGGTGGTCATGTGGTGGTGGCATGTGGTGTCAAGTGGTCATGTGGTGGTGTCAGGTGGTCATGTGGTGGTGTCAGGTGGTCAGGTGGTGGTGGCATGTGGTGTCAAGTGGTCATGTGGTGGTGTCAGGTGGTCATGTGGGGGTGGCAAGTGGTGTCATGTGGTGTCAAGTGGGCTTGGGTCAGGTGGTCATGTGGTGTCAAGTAGTGTCAGGAAGGCTTGTTTGTGAATCACATCTATTATTTAAAATATCAAATATGATCAACAGGTGAGATATTTGCTGCCCCTAGAAAAGACTTCTGTAGATCCCTGGCACTCTAACAAATGTATGGATATCCATCATTTTAACAAATGTATGGATATCCATCATTTTAACAAATGTATGGATATCCATCCTTTTAACAAATGTATGGATATCCATCATTTTAACAAATGTATGGATATCCATCCTTTTAACAAATGTATGGATATCCATCATTTTAACAAATGTATGGATATCCACAATTTTAAGAAACCTGTGGATATCCACTATTGGTTGGGAACAAGTGGCTAGCCACAGGCTACCCAATTGTTGCTTTACATAAAAGCATATGCTTACATCTATTGACTAGTACTTTTACATTAAGAAAACAATGAATGCAAAAATGGCCTCTTCTAATTAGAGCCTTAGGATGTATGCCTCTATGTTTGAGTAGAGTATCCATACTTCTGTCTAGAATATTTCTCTTCTTACACCCGTCTTGTGGCAGCAAATAGAAATCTGTTTTGTTTCTTGTCTAATCTCATTAGTCTAGCTTTTAATCTAAGTTATTTTGTTTATTAACGATTGGTCTATTTAGATCTATCATATTTTAACTTGTATTGTTTCTTACTGATTTGTCAACCAATTCTGCAATAGACTTCTTGGCTCTGCGGTGGGGCCCATCATCTGAAGAGCCAGACGAAATGGTCAAGAGGTCATCATCAATCTCCGACTGGTTTTCAGTCTCTATACCCAGCTCTTCGTGGATCAAGTTCTCCATCAGTGTTCCCTCCTCCGTCATGGAGTTCTTCAGGCAGAGAAAGATAACTCGAGGCCCACTCTCAGGCTAGGTGAAACAGAAACAGATGAGACTGACATTATTTACTTGAGGAATATTACAACAGTGGATTTATTTAGGATGGATAAATGTACACAGTATAGTAATTTATCATCAGTTGGTGACAATGACAAAAATAACTCAGTCACTCCTAGACGATGTGGTCGGGCGGGTGTGATTGGTAACTCAGTAAGTCCCATGAGACTCATTAGCTGGGGACAGCAACCCATCTAGGAGGGATAAATATTAGCTGGGGACAGCAACCCATCTAGGAGGGATAAATATTAGCTGGGGACAGCAACCCATCCAAGAGAGATAACTCTATTAGCTGGGGACAGCAACCCATCCAAGAGAGATAACTATTAGCTGGGGACAGCAACCCATCCAAGAGAGATAACTCTATTAGCTGGGGACAGCAACCCATCTAGGAGAGATAACTCTATTAGCTGGGGACAGCAACCCATCTAGGAGAGATAACTCTATTAGCTGGGGACAGCAACCCATCTAGGAGAGATAACTCTATTAGCTGGGGACAGCAACCCATCTAGGAGAGATAACTCTATTAGCTGGGGACAGCAACCCATCTAGGAGAGATAACTCTATTAGCTGGGGACAGTAACCCACCCAAGAGAGATAACTCTATTAGCTGGGGACAGCAACCCATCTAGGAGAGATAACTCTATTAGTTTGGGACAGCAACCCATCTAGGAGAGATAACTCTATTAGCTTGGGACAGCAACCCATCTAGGAGAGATAACTCTATTAGCTGGGGACAGCCACCCATCTAGGAGAGAAAACTTGTAATTTGTTCTGAAATGGACAAACTCTATGCAGCAAATCCTGAAAAAAAAGCAGGCTGAACTTGGTGCCAAGATGTTAACACATAGTTAACTGTAGGAGGTGATCCCCTTTAATATTACAGTAAGTCACAGTGATGAAGAAACAAGTGACCAGTAGATTCCTAAAGAAAAATTGAAGACACTGGAAAATGTACAAACAGCCAAATTACCTCTGTGACAAGTTTGGAAATGTAGTAAGGGATTATACATGGTCCCAGAAAGCGAGCTTCACTGAAGTAATTTTTGGCATAACCTGCAATACAGATGGAAGGGATTTTATGTACTGTCCTAGGTAGTGGGCTGAACTGAATACATCAACTTGGCTCAATAAATAGGCCCACACAACAGGTCTAATTGGTTTATCATTTAGTTACAAAACTTCCCACAAAATATCATGGAACAAAGGTTAGAATTTGAACCTGATCACAGATCTAAAGGAGAGTTGAATGGTGGGGAATTGGCTAATTAATTTAATGTTTTACAGACACAAAGATTTCACAAAACAGAGAACGACCTTGTACATAAATACAGATTAAGAAACAAACAATGAAACAGAAACCAACCTGGTACACACAGACAATGAAACAGAAACCAACCTGGTACACACAGACAATGAAACAGTAACCTACTTGGTACATAAACACAGACAATGAAGCTGAAACAAACCTTGTTCATAAACACAGACAATGAAACAGAAACCAACCTTGTACACAGACAATGAAACAGAAACCAACCTTGTACACACAGACAATGAAACAGATACCAACCTTGTACACACAGACAATGAAACAGAAACCAACCTTGTACACAGACAATGAAACAGAAACCAACCTTGTACACACAGACAATGAAACAGATACCAACCTTGTACACACAGACAATGAAACAGATACCAACCTTGTACACACAGACAATGAAACAGATACCAACCTTGTTCATAAACACAGACAATGAAACAGAAACCAACCTTGTACACACAGACAATGAAACAGAAACCAACCTTGTACACACAGACAATGAAACAGAAACCAACCTTGTACACACAGACAATGAAACAGATACCAACCTTGTACACAGACAATGAAACAGAAACCAACCTTGTATGAGGATGACAGCAGCTACCTCTGTTGGTACAATGTCAACCACCCTGGTCATGTTACCATCTATAATGTAGGAGTCTGACATCCTATTGTAGATCAGCATTCGAGACAAGCTCTTGGGAAATAAATTATTTGGCAACTTGATTTCACAACAAATAGCAACAAATTGGCTGTAGGCTAAATGTTTATAGCCGATCATAACCAAATTCATGTGTTCATTAACTTGAACTCATTTTATTTGGCAATAAACATTCTCATCAGATAAATGCCAGTAACATTTTTAATGTGAATTCAGTGCTTGTGTTTACTTAACAATACGACAGTTGTCTTCCTAATTAAATGAATAATGTATGTATCCATATTTAGCCTATTCCATTTACTTAAAAATCACAGGAAAGAATATCTAAATGAGTAAATTTAACTTTCTAATATACACAGCTTTAGGAACAATTTAACTTTGTAATATGGACAAATTTAAGGACTTAAGTTAACATTCTAAAAATATGAACAGCTTTAGGGACTAAGGCTGACCTTCTAAATTTAACTTTCTAATATTGACAATTTTAGGGACTAAAACATTTACAGTAGTGTGGGAAGTTGAGACATCCAAAGGTATTTTATAATTTTGTTCAAATTTTAACAAACAGCAGAGTAGGTCATGTGACTTACCCCACTTGAAATTTCACTGAGGATAATGCGCACAGCTTGTCTAATGGCCACTGTTCTCCAGAGTTTCATCTCCAGGTCCCGCATGGGCCGCCTCTCATCTGGCTCTCCCTCCATCAATTCAATCAGGTGAAAATGGCTGATGAAGTAGGTCTGCAATCACATTTTTTATTCTTTTAAAATCATTTGTTAAAATAATAGTCCATTAAAAATATGAGTGAATCCTGCGAGCTTTTAAAGATAATTTGACATGTTTTGTCTTCTCATGTTCATATAAGCCAGGGGTCTCCAAACTACGGCCTTTCATCCGGCCCGCGGAAATCTTTTTTTCCACGGAAAAAACATTTGTTGATGATGGCTGAGGAACTTTGCCCAGAGAAATCAAAGACATGCCTGAAAGTAACTGGCCCCCGAACTGAAATTTGATAGTAAATGCGGCCCTCGGGCTATAAAGTTTGGAGACCCCTGATATAAGCTATCAATCGTTTGTTTAAAAATATTGTTAAAAATAATTAAAATAACTTGACAAGCCAAAATAAAAATGTTTGAAATCTAGTTTGGTCAGCACTTGACCTCAACATAGGTGGCACATCTGTAGGTTTTGTGGCCAGGTTTTCCCGTCAGTGTAGACATCTCGCCAATGACGCCTCCTCTGACTAGAAAGTCTTTGAGTTCTACCTTGCTGTCATACAGTGCTGCTACTTTGTTAGTTAAACTTTTCACGAAGTAGGAGGCTGAAATTAAATGTTCAACATGTGTCCAGTTGTTCTCATACATTGTTGTTCTACCAGTGTACTACAACAATCAAGCTAACAATGATATACAGCATATACATTGTATATACATGCAACTTTCAAGTTAACTAATCATTTGTTTCTTATAAAATATCTTTTACTATTTATCAAACAGTCCACTTTTCCTGTCATCTATATTTTGCTGTATATCAAAGAACTTACTTTTCCTTTCCTCCATATTTAACTGATTATCTATGAAAACACGTTTCCTGTCATCTATATTTTGCTGTATATCAAAGAACTTACTTTTCCTTTCCTCCATATTTAACTGATTATCTATGAAAACACGTTTCCTGTCATCTATATTTTGCTGTATATCAAAGAACCTACTTTTCCTTTCATCTATATTTTACTGATTATCTATGAACCCACCTTTCCTTGAACTTTCATTTAAAATTCTTTGGCTAACTTCGGCCTGTTCGTCCTCTTGCAAGCTGTCTCGACCAAGAATACTTTCCACCTAGACAAAAAGTTGTTAGCATCTTACAATTCTAATCAAAACTTGAGGGTTGAGAGTTAGACATTACTGAGATGTTTTCAGGTGATTTGATTTTTATATTAATAGCCTAATAATATGTCCTTATTAAAATATTATTAGCACCATAATATGAAGTGTGAATATCAGGCTGGGAATAAACTAGCTAGGTTAGCAAAATAGCATATACTAATAGGCTAGCTGTTCTTGAAAAACTGTTGTTTTGTTTAATCTGTAAGGTGGTAATTCTCTTGTGAAAATACATAGTAATGTTAAATGTAAATATATTTATAGGCTAGAAAAAAAACCCTATAATTTTCATTTTTTAAGTAATAGGCTTTTTCTTTCCTGAAGAACAAAATATTTTGGCAATTAAACACAATTTAGAAATTCAGATTGAAATTTTTTTTTAAATAGGGGGTGGGTGGTCTGTAAATAACCAGAAGGAAACCAATATTTTCTTCTTTATTCTTAATGTTGGGCAGGATTACCTACAACAATCAAATATTACGTATCAACATGTTATACGTCATATAGGCAGATGACTCTGATTTTAGCCTGTTTTCTTTTTGGATTTGCTTCCATAGCCCTTGTCCATCAAAGGACAAACTATAAGGCAGCAGTTGTTTAATTTTGGAGTTGTCTCTCTTAAAAGAGTTACTATCCCAGCTGTCCAGCCTCGTCTGCCTGTGTGTTTGTACCCTTGACTTTACAGTTGAGCAGCTACGAGCTTTACAGACTAGACCATGCTGACATTGAGCAATGCTAAGTTTAGCAACAATGATACCCAGGGTGTACTCACCCTGACCAGGCCATTGAGAATGATGAAAATGCCTCCAGGTTTGTAGCCTTGAGTCACTATGATGTCATTAGGGTTAAAAAGAATTGCATGGCCGTTTTCCTGGTGAAGGAAAGATGGTAAAATGTGGGGTTCAAAGCAGTTGGTTGAAAAATAATCTGAGAGTGATGTCAAAATATACATAACAATCTGACATTGATGTCAAAATATGCATAACAATCTGACACTGATGGCAAAATATACATAATAATCTGAGAGTGATGGTAAAATATACATAATAATCTGAGTGTAAGGGCAAAATATACATTTAATATAGTCTTACTGCTTTAATAGTTTATAGGTTCTAATATTAGCAATACTAGTCTAGCTTAGATAATTTAATAATTTTTAGGTTCTAATATTGGGGAAAATAATTCTAGTCTAGCATAACTAATTCAACAATTTTTAGGTTCTAATATTGTGGAAGAAGGTCTAGCATAACTAATTCAATAATTTTTAGGTTCTAATATTGTGGAAGAAGGTCTAGCATAACTAATCCATAATTTTTAGGTTATAATATTGTGGAAGAAGGTCTAGCATAACTAATTCAATAATTTTTGGGTTCTAGTATTGTGGAAAAACAATTAAAATGCAACCAAAAAGTTTCAGAACCCTGACACAGTGAAACTGATTTACTTACAAATTTGTCAAGTTTTCCTTTCACAAACCCAGACAACCTACACAGCAGTATAAATACAGATATTAAAAAAAAAAAAAAAAATGTACGGATATGACATGACCTCTATGTAGTTGGCAACTTTCACATTCCCATCAACCCAGGGCAGGTGAAGCAGAACTGACTTGTGTCCCAGGGGGTCAATGCTGGAGGGGAAGTTCTGGGCCTGGACCATTTTGCTCTCAATTTTCTGAAGGATAGAAATCATTTCAAAGATGGCCACAGAACTACTGGAGGTGGCCAAAGAATGTACAAAAGGTGGCCAAAGAATGTACAAAAGGTGGCCAAAGAATGTACAAAAGGTGGCCAAAGAATGTACAAAAGGTGGCCAAAGAATGTATAAAAGGTGGCCAAAGAATGTACAAAAGGTGGCCTCAAGAATGTACAAAAGGTGGCCAAAGAATGTACAAAAGGTGGCCAAAGAATGTACAAAAGGTGGCCAAAGAATGTACAAAAGGTGGCCAAAGAATGTACAAAAGGTGGCCAAAGAATGTACAAAAGGTGGCCAAAGAATGTACAAAAGGTGGCCAAAGAATGTACAAAAGGTGGCCAAAGAATGTACAAAAGGTGGCCAAAGAATGTACAAAAGATGACCACAGAACTACTGGAGATGGCCAAAGAATGTACAAAAGATGACCACAGAACTACTGGAGATGGCCAAAGAATGTACTAAAGATGACCACAGAACTACTGGAGATGGCCAAAGAATGTACAAAAGATGACCACAGAACTACTGGAGATGGCCAAAGAATGTACTAAAGATGACCACAGAACTACTGGAGATGGCCAAAGAATGTAAAAAAAAAGACCACAGAACTACTGGAGATGGCCAAAGAATGTACAAAAGGTGGCCAAAGAATGTACAAAAGGTGGCCAAAGAATGTACAAAAGGTGGCCTCAAGGATGTACAAAAGGTGGCCAAAGAATGTACAAAAGGTGGCCAAAGAATGTACAAAAGATGGCCAAAGAATGTACAAAAGGTGGCCAAAGAATGTACAAAAGGTGGCCAAAGAATGTACAAAAGGTGGCCAAAGAATGTACAAAAGGTGGCCAAAGAATGTACAAAAGATGGCCAAAGAATGTACAAAAGGTGGCCAAAGAATGTACAAAAGGTGGCCAAAGAATGTACAAAAGATGACCACAGAACTACTGGAGATGGCCAAAGAATGTACAAAAGATGACCACAGAACTACTGGAGATGGCAAAAGAATGTACTAAAGATGACCACAGAACTACTGGAGATGGCCAAAGAATGTACTAAAGATGACCACAGAACTACTGGAGATGGCCAAAGAATGTACAAAAGATGACCACAGAACTACTGGAGATGGCCAAAGAATGTACTAAAGATGACCACAGAACTACTGGAAATGGCCAAAGAATGTACAAAAGATGACCACAGAACTACTGGAGATGGCCAAAGAATGTAAAAAAAAGACCACAGAACTACTGGAGATGGCCAAAGAATGTACAAAAGGTGGCCAAAGAATGTACAAAAGGTGGCCAAAGAATGTACAAAAGGTGGCCAAAGAATGTACAAAAGGTGGCCAAAGAATGTACAAAAGGTGGCCAAAGAATGTACAAAAGGTGGCCAAAGAATGTACAAAAGGTGGCCAAAGAATGTACAAAAGGTGGCCAAAGAATGTACAAAAGGTGGCCAAAGAATGTACAAAAGGTGGCCAAAGAATGTACAAAAGGTGGCCAAAGAATGTACAAAAGGTGGCCAAAGAATGTACAAAAGGTGGCCAAAGACCTCATTTAAGTGAAAACAAAGCTAAATAAGTTCAACAAAAACGCTCAGGTGTCCTGACTCCAACAAAACACTGGTGTCCTGACTCCAACAAAAACACAAGTGTTCTGACTCCAACAAAAGCACAGATGTTCTGACTCCAACAAAAACAATGGTGTCCTGACTCCAACAAAAACACTGGTGTCCTGACTCCAACAAAAATACCCAAGTGTCCTGACTCCAACAAAAACACTGGTGTCCTGACTCCAACAAAAACACCCAAGTGTCCTGACTCCAACAAAAACACCCAAGTGTCCTGACTCCAACAAAAACACAGCTGTCCTGACTCCACCAAAAACACCCAAGTGTCCTGACTCCACCAAAAACACCCAAGTTGTGACTCCAACCTTCTGTATGATTTGAAAGTCCTGGTCACCTAACAGCCCCATTTCTTTGATCTCCAGTAGTCTCTGCTCTTGAGCATTCAGGGTCAGACGTATGGCGGTCTTTGACTTGAGTGCCAGCATAACACCTGGGTTGTCCACTTGGCACAATCCTGAGGAAGTAGAGTCAGAGTCAGAGTCAGGCATATCACATAAAACCAAAGCTGGCACAATCCTGTGGAAGTAGAGTCAGAGTCAGGCATATCGCATAAAACCAAAGTTGTCCACTTGGTACAAGCCTGAGGAAGTAGAGTCAGAGTCAGGCATATCACATAAAACCAAAGCTGGCACAATCCTGTGGAAGTAGAGTCAGAGTCAGCATATCGCATAAAACCAAAGTTGTCCACTTGGCACAAGCCTGAGGAAGTAGAGTCAGAGTCAGGCATATCACATAAAACCAAAGCTGGCACAATCCTGTGGAAGTAGAGTCAGAGTCAGGCATATCGCATAAAACCAAAGTTGTCCACTTGGCACAAGCCTGAGGAAGTAGAGTCAGAGTCAGGCATATCACATAAAACCAAAGTTGTCTACTTGGCACAATCCTGAGGAAGTAGAGTCAGAGTCAGGCATATCGCATAACACCAGGGTTGTCCACTTGGCACAATCCTGAGGAAGTAGAGTCAGAGTCAGGCATATCGCATAAAACCAAAGTTATCTACTTGGCACAATCCTGAGGAAGTAGAGTCAGAGTCAGCATATCGCATAAAACCAAAGTTGTCCACTTGGCACAAGCCTGAGGAAGTAGAGTCAGAGTCAGGCATATCGCATAACACCAGGGTTGTCCACTTGGCACAAGCCTGAGGAAGTAGAGTCAGAGTCAGGCATATTGCATAAAACCAGGGTTGTCCACTTGGCACAAGCCTGAGGAAGTAGAGTCAGAGTCAGGCATATCACATAAAACCAAACTTGTCTACTTGGCACAATCCTGAGGAAGTAGAGTCAGAGTCAGGCATATCGCATAAAACCAAACTTGTCTACTTGGCACAAGCCTGAGGAAGTAGAGTCAGAATCAGGCATATCACATAACACCAGGGTTGTCTACTTGGCACAATGCTGTGCAAATGGCAGGAAAGATAAGAGCTTTTTTGTTTCAATTATTCCATTCAGGTGTTCCATTATCGCTTTAATACACTGTAACATAGGACCCAGAAAAAAAGATTATGGGGTTGGACAAAAAACTAGTGGGGCCCTATTGATAGGTACACTTGATCAATGGTATTATCAGGCTTTGTCATTTTTTACAGACACAGCTATATATTGTCTATGCTTTTCTATAATGTAAAGTTTTAGAATGTTTTACCCAAATGTTGAGCTAGGATCAAGTGACACACACCACTTACCCAAATGTTGAGCTAGGATCAAGTGACACACATCACTTACCCAAATGTTGAGCTAGGATCAAGTGACACACACCACTTACCCAAATGTTGAGCTAGGATCAAGTGACACACACCACTTACCCAAATGTTGAGCTAGGATCAAGTGACACACATCACTTACCCAAATGTTGAGCTAGGATCAAGTGACACACACCACTTACCCAAATGTGGAGCTAGGATCAAGTGACACACATCACTTACCCAAATGTTGAGCTAGGATCAAGAGACACACACCACTTACCCAAATGTTGAGCTAGGATCAAGCGACATATATGACAGGTATATTTTAGTTTGCTGGAGATACTAAGATCCTCCACAATTCTGTTAGCCTGTACAGATATAAAACATTTACTCTTCAGAAAATCAAACAATTACCAGGAAAAAAAATGAGTCAAACGAGAATTTTTCATTTGGGCATTTGTTCATCAGCCAATTACACAAGAGTATCCATCACAGCTGGGTGGTCATGTATGTCTTATATATATATATACTAGGCATACTGCCTAGCTTCGCTTAGGTTTTTAAAAAACCATTTGAGAATTTGAATACTTAATTATTTAGCGACGGATTGGGTATGGAGTGCTTTAATTTAAACAGTAATGCTAACTTAAGTTTTTTTTTTTTTTTTTTTTTTTTTTTTTTTTTTTTTTTTTTTTTTTTTTTTTTTTTTTTTTTTTTGAGCTCATCTGTGGAGTTTTATTTTACCTGATGTGTTTTTTTAACATCTAATACAATTGTTTCATTATAAAATTGGATTTTACGTTGAAATTCTTGTCACATTTCCAGTGCGGAGTGTCACATTTCTAAAGTTGTCCAAAAAGGTGTGTATAATTTCTACAGAGATATCAAAAGTCTTATCACATTTTCAAAGAGGTTTATACACGTAATCAAATCCTATGGTGCAATGTGTGAGTGTACATCTAGGGTTGGTCCATGTGGGTTGTTCCTTGTGGGTTGGTCAATGAGGGTTGGTCCTTGTGGGTTGGTCAATGTGGGTTGGTCAATGAGGGTTGGTCAATGAGGGTTGGTCCATGTGGGTTGGTCAATGTGGGTTGGTCCATGAGGGTTGGTCGATAAGGGTTGGTCAATGAGGTTTGGTCCATTGTGGGTTGGTCCATTGCGGGTTGGTCCATGTGTGCTGGTCCATGTGTGTGGGTCCATTTGGGTGTATCATGTTCAGCAGTGTTTCAGAAGACTTGAGCTGTGGTCTACGGGAAAAGAATGGGGATAGTAATTAGATCCGAGCTTGGTGCTCCAGCAGAGTTCTGGATTGCTTTGTCCATGTCTGAAGGTCGATCAGCCTTTAATCTAAACAAATTTTCGTCTTGTCAAGTTCGCGCCAATGAATAACTTGTCAACAACTTAGTGCCAACAAAGTGCCAAGTCTGTAATCAAAGGGTCAAGTGAGTACCTAGTGAGTGTGATGTGCAATATCGCTGAGATCTTTAACCTGACCAGCAGATTGCTAACTTAAGAAAATATGTTTTTGTTAGTCATTTAAATTCCAATAGCAGAGAAATATTGGAAAGTACGCAATCTATAACTAAAATGGAATTAGAACTACAAAGGTTCCATGAACAGTATATATCATAGTTTATATTACATTGCCTTTTGAAATTAATAAATTTATTTAATTAGGATACGTAACTGAGTTAACAACTTAATTTTGAACAATAACAAATTCTATACTTCGTCATTTTCTGTTTCTGTTTAAAATAGTATACAATTATTTGAAAAATAATAATTTTAAAAACGTTACCTCCCTTGAAAACTGAACGTATGACGTATGTCTCTGTTTACTTTTTTTTTTTACAAACAGTTGCTATGCTTATATAAGAAATTACGGTATATGAACATATTTAACGACTATAATGGCTGTTTCCGACGGGAATAAAGTTTTTTTGTTACCCTCCAGGGTCGGTCTACGACGTCATATAATATTAAGGGGATCGTTCGTCAATTTTTTAAATATATATATATATATATATATATATCTCATATAAGGAGAATTTCACTCACGATCATCTTTTAGCCCTCGTCGAGGGCTTTTAGTCAGACCAACGGCTTTTCCATACGGCCTAGTCATCAATAGTAGTGTATGCAAAAACTTAGCATGATGTACAGACGTTAAGTAACCTAAAAATTGTGTTAAAATTTCCCTGTTTTTGCCATAAAATACAAAGATTATATAGGGAAATACGACAGGTCAGTTTTGACACATTTCCCGATTTTTCCAGGACATGGCGAGTTTTTTGTGACACCCCAAGGCCTTCTTCTACCACCTCACAAAATTTCAAGGGGGGTCGACGGAGGAAATTTTTTTGCGTAATAGAGCTCATATAAAGAGAATTTCACTCGCGGTCACTGTTTAGCCCTCGTCGAGGGCTTTGAGTGAAACCGACAGTTTTCCCTAAAGGGCAAGCCATTGACCTAAGAGTATATTTATATATAAATAAATAAATAAATAAATATATATATATATATATATATATATATATATATATATATATATATATATATATATATATATATAAACACACATGTATAATTTTTTGCAGATGGGGGGGGGGGGGGGGGGGGGTGGGGTTAGAGTGCCACACCAGATGACACCTGACCAACCTAGTGACACCACTGATAAGTACACGTACATATGTGTCTAAATCCTAAGCCATTTTAACCCATATTATCCCAAGGTCTCAAATTTTGATAATTTTTTGATATGGTTTAGCTTTTGGGCACTGAATGAAGGAATGACTATGGATTTTTTTTTTAAATCAATACTTTTTTAAATATCGATTTTTTAAAAAACGTCCCATAAATGGGACGCTAGCAACGAACGGCCCCATGTACATTTATTGAAAAATAAAATCATTTTTCACGAAATATGGCTAATCACGCGAAAATTAAGCTGTATACTGATTTTGTATTGTTAGACCAATGATTACATTGTTTAGGACAGCTAAAAATACTGATAATGATCAATTGGGTTAGCCATACCATGGTCTAAAATGCAGAAATTATGTCCAAAAGTCTAGTTTTCTTTCAATCTAGCATCCATCAAAGTGAACAACACTTGGAAATAAGTAAAGCTGTGACTAGTACATCTAATTATACACACATGATCACAAATATTGTTATTATTCATCGTAATTGTAATATATTTAAATATAAATAATTGATTTTTTGGGGGGCGTACTTGAAATTTTCAGCGATGGGGACTTAAATTTCAGGGAAAGGGTGGACATTGGTAAAAGTATGTTTTGTATATAAATTCCATTTTGTTCTGGGGGCAGAGCCCCCCCCCCCCTCCTCCGAAATGATGCTTGAAAGAAACTCTGCCCTCAGTGAATTTGCAAAAGTCGATCCTGTCCAGTCCCAGATGTCATCCAGCCATCTTCTCTTTTGTTACCCTCGCTATCCCCCCCCCCCCTCACAGGCATACATTAGGACATCAGACATCTTATTTCTAGGGCACGGATCCGTCTCTGGGGGCTTGTATTGAGTCTTCATGGCTCTCATCCATGTATGCACCTCACTATGCACACAGCTCCCAATCTAACACCAGGAATCTCCTTAAAAAGTTAACAAAGTAAAGCTGGTATCGGTAACCTTTGGAGGGGAATATTATTGGGGCATGACAACTGTACACAGCTAATTCACATTTCTGCTATATGTAGCTTTAAGCTCTCTTATATGAAGAGAGTTAACCAACCCTCATGACTGAATCATTTCACCTAAATCGTGGCCATTGTTATTATTCTGGTTTGTTATAATTTTAATATCACGCGCTAGTAAATTTACAGCAATACTAAATTAGTTTGTATTCAATGGTATTAAATACTTCAGTAAGTGTAATTCTGAAAACTTAAAAATAAAATGTAAGTTTTTCAATATTTGCAATTTTTAAATACAATAATATATAAGAAAATATAGCTCAAGGTCATAATTAAATATCTATAAATACTACTTAACACCCCAAAGTCAACAGTTAACAAAGTAAACAATTGTTTCACCATAAATAACCATTTAACATAAATATTTGCATCTGTGTTTCTCGCTAGTGTCCAATAAATGTGACGTTTGTGCAACAATCTGCATAAATATAGGTCAAGGTCATAATTAAATATCTATAAATACTACTTAACATCCCAAAGTCAGCAGTTAACAAAGTCAACAATTGTTTCACCATAAATAACCATTTAACATAAACATTTGCAACTGTGTTTCTCGCTAGTGTCCAATAAATGTGACGTTTGTGTAACAATCTACATGGGGCCATTCGTTGCTAGCGTCCCACTTATGGGACGCTTATTGTACACTTGATATAACGAAGTAGTAAAAAAAAATTGTTATTCTTAAATTTTTATCAGATAGAAATATGGTACTGCTACAAGTTTCAAATGTATTTTGCACTTAAAATGTTAATATTTTAGAAGATATGCATTTTCCTGTGCGCATGTTTTCTTTTTTCCGCCATTTTGACAAGTCCTGCAAATCCGGCACTATAACATTTTTCTAAATTAATTTTTTTCACAAAACACACACAAAGTCAATAGTCTAGCCATTTTCAAATACAATGAAACATAATTTGTGTTTTAACTAGTTTTTAATAAATTTTAGCAATTTTTTTTTACAAGCGTCCCATAAGTGGGACGCTAGCAGAATATGGGTTAATGTTACCTTTCTTAATGTTTCCATAGCCCCTTTGATAAATCCTACAGACATATCACATCCAATAAATATCTTCTGTTCCATTTTCTTGGTAACTATTTCTAAAAGTACTTTTTGCAACAGCTGCAAAGATACAAAGTTGATGTGAGTGACATGATAGCTGCAAGGATACAAAGTTGATGTGAGTGACATGATAGCTGCAAGGATACAAAGTTGATGTGAGTGATATGTTAACTGCAAGGATACAAAGTTGATGTGAGTGACATGATAGCTGCAAGGATACAAAGTTGATGTGAGTGACATGTTAGCTGCAAGGATACAAAGTTGATGTGAGTGACATGCTAGCTGCAAGGGATGTATGTTTGACATGTCTTGACAGCAACGTTTCTTGTCAAAAAGCAACTAATACCACTGATCATGGTGATCTTTTGCATGTAAATTAGCCACAGTGTGTTTTATCTTTCCTTCCTTTTCTCTCTGTAAACCTTGTCACTTGACCCATATAAATAATCTTATAATATGCCTACATGTTACCAGCTTCTTCCCCCATCAACTGTCAGCTCAATTTCCCTCCTATTTCAATACACTCCCCACCCCCCACTTCTGTCAATATACCCCCCCCCCACATCTGTCAAAATACCCCTCCTGTCAGTATGATGTCTGTCCCACAAGACTTACAGTGCTGAACCTGATGATATGAAACAAGCGGAGAAGTCTGGTACAGGCAAACAATTCTTGTATGAAGATAAAAGTTGCTAATGTCTCTTGAGAATTGAAGTCCCAAAGATTTTCTTTAAACAAAAACTGGGATTGACACACAAAAAAACTATTGAAAGCATTTACAAATAAACATTGGAATAGTTTACACTACCAAATGACACTAGTGTCAGTGTCAAATCAAACTTAAGTTAGTGGAACCACTCATGTCAGTCTAGTCACAGCTTCCACCAACCGCAGTCCATCCACCAAACTCACCCCATCCACCAACCTCACCCCATCCGCCAACCTCACCCCATCCACCAGCCTTAGTCCATCCACCAACCTTAGTCCATCCACCAACCTCACCCCATCCACCAACCTCACCCCATCCACCAACCTCAGTCCATCCACCAGCCTTAGTCCATCCACCAACCTTAGTCCATCCACCAACCTCACCCCATCCACCAACCTCACCCCATCCACCAACCTCACCCCATCCACCAACCGCAGTCCATCCACCAACCTCACCCCATCCACCAACCTCACCCCATCCACCAACCTCACCCCATCCACCAACCTCACCCCATCCACCAACCTCACCCCATCCACCAACCTCACCCCATCCACCAACCTCAGTCCATCCACCAACCTCAGTCCATCCACCAACCTCAGTCCATCCACCAACCTCAGTCCATCCACCAACCTCACCCCATCCACCAACCTCAGTCCATCCACCAACCTCAGTCCATCCACCAACCTCACCCCATCCACCAACCTCACCCCATCCACCAACCACAGTCCATCCGCCAACCTCACCCCATCCACCAACCTCACCCCATCCACCAACCTCAGTCCATCCACCAAACTGAGCCCATCCACCAACCTCACCCCCCATCCACCAACCACAGTCCATCCGCCAACCTCACCCCATCCACCAACCTCAGTCCATCCACCAACCTCACCCCATCCACCAACCTCAGTCCATCCACCAACCTCAGTCCATCCACCAACCTCAGTCCATCCACGAACTTCACCCCATCCACCAACCTCACCCCATTCACCAACCTCACCCCATCCACCAACCTCACCCCATCCACCAACCTCACCCCATCCACCAACCTCACCCCATCCACCAACCTCAGTCCATCCACCAACCTCAGTCCATCCACCAACCTCAGTCCATCCACCAACCTCACCCCATCCACCAGCCTTAGTCCATCCACCAACCTCACCCCATCCACCAACCTTAGTCCATCCACCAACCTCACCCCATCCACCAACCTTAGTCCATCCACCAACCTCACCCCATCCACCAGCCTTAGTCCATCCACCAACCTCAGTCCATCCACCAGCCTTAGTCCATCCACCAACCTCACCCCCCATCCACCAACCTCACCCCATCCACCAACCTCACCCCATCCACCAACCTTAGTCCATCCACCATCCTCACCCCATCCACCAACCTTAGTCCATCCACCAACCTCACCCCATCCACCAGCCTTAGTCCATCCACCAAACTGAGCCCATCCACCAACCTCACCCCATCCACCAACCTTAGTCCATCCACCAACCTCAGTCCATCCACCAACCTCACCCCATCCACCAACCTCACCCCATCCACCAACCTCACCCCATCCACCAACCTCACCCCATCCACCAACCTCAGTCCATCCACCAACCTCAGTCCATCCACCATCCTCACCCCATCCACCAACCTCACCCCATCCACCAACCTCACCCCATCCACCAACCTCACCCCATCCACCAACCTCACCCCATCCACCAACCTCACCCCATCCACCAACCTCAGTCCATCCACCAACCTCACCCCATCCACCAACCTCACCCCATCCACCAACCTCACCCCATCCACCAACCTCACCCCATCCACCAACCTCACCCCATCCACCAACCTCAGTCCATCCACCAACCTCAGTCCATCCACCAACCTCACCCCATCCACCAACCTTAGTCCATCCACCAACCTCACCCCATCCACCAACCTCACCCCATCCACCAACCGCAGTCCATCCACCAAACTCAACGCATCCACCAACCTCAGTCCATCCACCAACCTCACCCCATCCACCAACCTCACCCCATCCACCAGCCTTAGTCCATCCACCAACCTCACCCCATCCACCAACCTTAGTCCATCCACCAACCTCAACCCATCCACCAGCCTTAGTCCATCCACCAACCTCACCCCATCCACCAACCTCACCTCATCCACCAATCTCACCCCATCCACCAACCTCACCCCATCCACCAACCTCAGTCCATCCACCAACCTCACCCCATCCACCAAACGCAGTCCATCCACCAACCTCAGTCCATCCACCAACCTCAGTCCATCCACCAAACTGAGCCCATCCACCAACCTCACCCCATCCACCAACCTCAGTCCATCCACCAACCTCACCCCATCCACCAACCTCACCCCCCATCCACCAACCTCACCCCATCCACCAACCTCACCCCATCCACCAACCTCACCCCATCCACCAACCTCAGTCCATCCACCAACCTCACCCCATCCACCAACCTCACCCCATCCACCAACCTCACCCCATCCACCAACCTCAGTCCATCCACCAACCTCACCCCATCCACCAACCTCACCCCATCCACCAAACGCAGTCCATCCACCAACCTCAGTCCATCCACCAACCTCAGCCCATCCACCAAACTGAGCCCATCCACCAACCTCACCCCATCCACCAACCTCAGTCCATCCACCAACCTCACCCCATCCACCAACCTCACCCGCCATCCACCAACCTCACCCCATCCACCAACCTCACCCCATCCACCAACCTCACCCCATCCACCAACCTCAGTCCATCCACCAACCTCACCCCATCCACCAACCTCACCCCATCCACCAACCTCACCCCATCCACCAACCTCAGTCCATCCACCAACCTCACCCCATCCACCAACCTCACCCCATCCACCAACCTCACCCCATCCACCAACCTCAGTCCATCCACCAACCTCACCCCATCCACCAACCTCACCCCATCCACCAACCTCAGTCCATCCACCAACCTTAGTCCATCCACCAACCTCAGTCCATCCACCAACCTCAGTCCATCCACCAACCTCACCCCATCCACCAACCTCAATCCATCAACCAACCACAGTCCATCCACCAACCTCAACCCATCCACCAACCTCAGTCCATCCACCAACCTCACCCCATCCACCAACCTCAGTCCATCCACCAACCACAGTCCATCCACCAACCACAGTCCATCCACCAACCTCACCCCATCCACCAACCTCACCCCATCCACCAACCTTAGTCCATCCACCAACCTCAGTCCATCCACCAAACTGAGCCCATCCACCAACCTCACCCCATCCACCAACCGCAGTCCATCCACCAACCTCACCCCATCCACCAACCTCACCCCATCCACCAACACTATCTCAAAATTAAAAAAAATAAAAAACCAACTTACAAATGGAACAGCAGTAAACATCAGATCAATTAAAAGGCAAAAGAGAATTGCACGTTGAATCATATTTTTAAAACCAGTGGATGAAAAACTTCGGGTTTGTATCATCTTGCAAAAAAACACATTGTTACTTTCTATATACACGTGTTGATAAGATATTTATTTTTGTAAAGTTTTGTAATTAGAAGATTATTTGCTCTTATTTTTGACAGATCTTGTAATTTTTGCAGAACACTTTCAGATATCCCTTAATTTCAATTCTATTTTACTCAGTGCTTTTGTTTTAACATTCTATAAATAGCATCTTCATTGTGGTACAATTTACATGTCTTAAATAATCTAATTTTAAACCTAAATGAATCAGATGCAAGGTACTCACAGTTATAATCATGCTAAAAAAAAAGAAGAAGAAGACAATGATGTTGTACAAGTTGATGAGCAGCTGTCTGAGGAAGTGGGTGCTCTCAAAGTAGTGCGCCAGGAGTGAGTACACCACAATGATGAAATCAATCAGGTGAACAATGGTCACCACACATTTGGTGAACACAGGGGCGGGTTTGGCGGCCATTAACTCATATAGGTCATGTTCCTGAAGGTCAAACAGATCAAACATTGGTTTATCTCAACCCCAAGATACAAACAGATCAAACATTATCTCACCCCAAGATACAAACAGATCAAACATTATCTCACCCCAAGATACAAACAGATCAAACATTATCTCACCCCAAGATACAAACAGATCAAACATTATCTCACCCCAAGATACAAACAGATCAAACATTATCTCACCCCAAGATACAAACAGATCAAACATTATCTCACCCCAAGATACAAACAGATCAAACATTATCTCACCCCAAGATACAAACAGATCAAACATTATCTCACCCCAAGATACAAAGTGATCAAACATCTCACTCCAAGATACAAACAGATCAAACATTATCTCACCCCAAGATACAAACAGATCAAACATTATCTCACCCCAAGATACAAACAGATCAAACATTATCTCACCCCAAAATACTAAGTGATCAAACATTATCTCACTCCAAGATAGAAAGTGATCAAACATTATCTCACTCCAAGATACAAACAGATCAAACATTATCTCACCCCAAGATACAAACAGATCAAACATTATCTCACCCCAAGATACAAACAGATCAAACATTATCTCACCCCAAGATACAAACAGATCAAACATTATCTCACCCCAAGATACAAACAGATCAAACATTATCTCACCCCAAGATACAAACAGATCAAACATTATCTCACTCCAAGATACAAACAGATCAAACATTATCTCACCCCAAGATACAAACAGATCAAACATTATCTCACCCCAAGATACAAACAGATCAAACATTATCTCACCCCAAGATACAAACAGATCAAACATTATCTCACCCCAAGATACAAACAGATCAAACATTATCTCACCCCAAGATACAAACAGATCAAACATTATCTCACCCCAAGATACAAACAGATCAAACATTATCTCACCCCAAGATACAAACAGATCAAACAT
Organism: Physella acuta; assembly: GCF_028476545.2. Lineage (NCBI taxonomy): Eukaryota > Metazoa > Mollusca > Gastropoda > Physidae > Physella > Physella acuta. The sequence continues at coordinate 152,729 of NW_026732583.1, read as the reverse complement.
TATCTCACCCCAAGATACAAACAGATCAAACATTATCTCACCCCAAGATACAAACTGATCAAACATTATCTCACCCCAAGATACAAAGTGATCAAACATTATCTCACCCCAAGATACAAAGTGATCAAACATTATCTCACTCCAAGATACAAACAGATCAAACATTATCTCACCCCAAGATACAAACAGATCAAACATTATCTCACCCCAAGATACAAACAGATCAAACATTATCTCACCCCAAGATACAAACAGATCAAACATTATCTCACCCCAAGATACAAACAGATCAAACATTATCTCACCCCAAGATACAAACAGATCAAACATTATCTCACCCCAAGATACAAACAGATCAAACATTATCTCACCCCAAGATACAAAGTGATCAAACATTATCTCACCCCAAGATACAAAGTGATCAAACATTATCTCACTCCAAGATACAAACAGATCAAACGTTATCTCACCCCAAGATACAAACAGATCAAACATTATCTCACCCCAAAATACTAAGTGATCAAACATTATCTCACTCCAAGATAGAAAGTGATCAAACATTATCTCACCCCAAGATACAAACAGATCAAACATTATCTCACCCCAAGATACAAACAGATCAAACATTATCTAACCCCAAGATACAAACAGATCAAACATTATCTCACTCCAAGATACAAACAGATCAAACATTATCTCACTCCAAGATACAAACTGATCAAACATTATCTCACCCCAAGATACAAAGTGATCAAACATTATCTCACCCCAAGATACAAACAGATCAAACATTATCTCACCCCAAGATACAAACAGATCAAACATTATCTCAGCCCAAGATACAAACAGATCAAACATTATCTCACCCCAAGATACAAACAGATCAAACATTATCTCACCCCAAGATACAAACAGATCAAACATTATCTCAGCCCAAGATACAAACAGATCAAACATTATCTCACCCCAAGATACAAACAGATCAAACATTATCTCACCCCCAGATACAAACAGATCAAACATTATCTCACCCCAAGATACAAAGTGATCAAACATTATCTCACCCCCAGATACAAACAGATCAAACATTATCTCACCCCAAGATACAAAGTGATCAAACATCTCACCCCAAGATACAAAGTGATCAAACATTATCTCACTCCAAGATAGAAAGTGAACAAACAATTGGCCTTCTCCTAAATGTTTACATTTTACTCAGTAACTAATTTGTTTCTTACAATTCTGCAGATGAAGTTGTTCTTGTTTGACATAGCTGATATAAAACTGAAGGGGTTTACTAGTCTGTAATGAAAAAATATGAATTGGGTAATTAGGGAAACCCAGTAAAGCCATTACCTTCAGATTGAAAATAAAACAATGACAGAAAGAATTACGATAACTTAGCATTAAAATAATGAAAAAACAAAGTCACAAGAAACAAATTCTAGGCATCGCAATGTTAAAAATAAACATTATAGGCCCCTCTAAACCATTTGCAACTGTGCTGGTTGCTCTCAAATAATTTTTTGATAATTTTCTACATGGTTTGCACTGGTGTTGTATTTATGCATGGTAGCCCACAATGCATCATTCCATATTCTGTTGAATGCCTTCTTTAGTCAACAAAGACATAGTAGATATAGATCTAGTAAAGATGCTGCTGGGGTTGTAGATATTTTTTTCAAAGTAACCTAAGATTAAAGATCTGCTCAGTTGTGCTGTATCCCCATCTAAAGCGTGCCTCTTACTAAACTAATATCTGTTCAGCTTGTGGCGTTAGTCTGTTGAGTATTATCTTTAGCATGATTTTCCTTGTGTGACTTATTAGACTAACAATGCGGTAGTTTTGGCAGAGTTGTAAGTTGCCTTTCTTGGGGTTGGTGATGATAAGAGATTGGGTTCACAACTTGGGCCATTCTCCTGTCTGCCAGATTTTGTTGCAAATATTTAGCAGCACATCTGACATGATTTCTCCTCCTGCTAATATTAATTCAGCTGGCAAACATATCTGTATGCAAATACGTTATTGGACACACATCTGTAGGTAAATACGTTATTGGACACACATCTGTATGCAAATACGTTATTGGACACACATCTGTATGCAAATACGTTATTGGACACACATCTGTAGGCAAATACGTTATTGGACACACATCTGTAGGCAAATACATTATTGGACACACATCTGTAGGTAAATACAATGTTATTGGACACACATCTGTAGGTAAATACAATGTTATTGGGCACACATCTGTAGGCAAATAGGCCTACAATGTTATTGGGCACACATCTGTAGGCAAATACAATGTTATTGGACACACATCTGTAGGTAAATACAATGCTATTGGGCACACATCTGTAGGCAAATACAGTGTTATTGGACACACATCTGTAGGAAAATACAATGTTATTGGACACACATCTGTAGGCGAAGACGTTATTGGACACACATCTGTAGGCAAATACAACGTTATTGGACACACATCTGTAGGTAAATACAATGTTATTGGACACACATCTGTAGGCAAATACAATGTTATTGGGCACACATCTGTAGGTAAATACGTTATTGGACACACATCTGTAGGTAAATACAATGTTATTGGACACACATCTGTAGGCAAATACATTATTGGACACACATCTGTATGCAAATACAATGTTATTGGGCACACATCTGTAGGCAAATACGTTATTGGACACACATCTGTAGGCAAATAGGCCTACAACGTTATTGGACACACATCTGTAGGCAAATACAATGTTATTGGGCACACATCTGTAGGCAAATACATTATTGGACACACATCTGTAGGCAAATAGGCCTACAACGTTATTGGACACACATCTGTAGGTAAATACAATGTTATTGGGCACACATCTGTAGGCAAATACATTATTGGACACACATCTGTAGGCAAATACATTATTGGACACACATCTGTAGGCAAATACGTTATTGGACACACATCTGTAAACAAATACAATGTTATTGGACACACATCTGTTGGCAAATACAATGTTATTGGGCACACATCTGTAGGCAAATACGTTATTGGACACACATCTGTAGGCAAATAGGCCTACAATGTTATTGGACACACATCTGTAGGTAAATACAATGTTATTGGACACACATCTGTAGGTAAATACAATGTTATTGGACACACATCTGTAGGTAAATACAATGTTATTGGACACACATCTGTAGGCAAATACGTTATTGGACACACATCTGTAGGCAAATACAATGTTATTGGACACACATCTGTAGGCAAATACGTTATTAGACACACATCTGTAGGCAAATACAATGTTATTGGACACACATCTGTAGGCAAATACAACGTTATTGGACACACATCTGTAGGCAAATACGTTATTGGACACACATCTGTAGGCAAATACAACGTTATTGGACACACATCTGTAGGTAAATACAACATTATTGGACACACATCTGTAGGCAAATACAACATTATTGGACACACATCTGTAGGCAAATACAATGTTATTGGACACACATCTTTAGGTAAATAAAATGAATTCTTACTGTTTGAGTTTGATTGCCTCATTGACCTGAATCATAAGATTGAGCACTGACTGTCTTGAGAGGACGCCTTCTTCAAACTGGCGTATGTAGCAAGTCTGGAGTAAATGAAAGTCAATGATAACATGTATACATTAGGCCTATTTTTATAATTGAACTTGGTTAAACAAATTATACCATATTGTAAACAAATATTGATTTGTTATAACATTTTTTTTAGTAAAAACGTTTTAATAACAAGCTTTTATATAATTATGTATTAAAATAAAGAAAATAATAATGTACCACTAAATAACTAAAAGAATGGCCTGGGTCACTCATTAAATTTTAGCATTTTTGTCAAGGTATCCTAAAGATCCAAATACACAATAGTGGTCAATGGTGTATATTGTAGCATTGTATTTAAATATATAACATCCCCACATCACCCTAACTCTACTAATCCAAATAAAAAATAAAAATGATTGCTAAATTACTATTATATTTGTTTGAAAATTTGTAGCTATAATAATGTGGAAGTCATTTTGCACTTAACACAAATGTTTTGAAGATTCAATTTTGGTTGAAAAATATGCTTTCTGGCAACAAACATTTGGAACCAGCTTTTCAAGCCTAATGCATGACTAAAAACAATTGCACACCAAACAAACGTGAAAAATGTGTGTATAATAGTGGGGTAAATGGCACTTTATATAGAAACTTTAATTAATTTATAAAAATTTAATTAAGCATCTAATTAAGTCAAATTTGATGTCACATTGCATTGCCATCAGGTCTTGACTCATGAGCCAAGTTTTAAAGAAATCGATTAGTTAGAAGTGGTCGGAATTTTGCTAGCTAGTTTCAGTCCATGATGGCAAAATAAAATGAGGAAGCAAGTTAAATAAAAGCTTGTAAGAATATACATTGTTTGAAATGTTAATTTTTCTTGGGTTGACTGGGAATTCAAAATATTAGTGCCTGAAAATATTAGGACCTACACAAGATTAGGACTTAGGCCTAACATTTTAGCATTTAAACTTATGCCATAGCTTTTAGACAAATTGTTAGGAAATTTTACTTTTCTTACAATACTTTCCAATAATAGGACAACTTGATATTTTAGTTACAATTACTTTTTATAAAATTCTTTTTTTTAATTATCCACATTTTCATCAATACTTACTTTTTCAGCAGTATCTGCTATATACAATTACAGCAATAGGCTACCTACAATTTCAGTAACACACTAACTACAATTTCAGCTATAGGCTAACTACAGTTTCAGCAATATGCTCCCTACAATTTCAACAATAGGCTAATTACAATTACAGCAATAGGCTACCTACTTTTTCAGCAACAACCACTTGCTTGATAGCCTGTAGCCTCACAGACTCCAAATCATGTATCAAACTTTGACTACCCTTTGTCATCAGCTGTTCATTAAGGTAAGTGATTAACTGAATACAAATCTAATGGATACATTATACATAAGTCATCATACTGACATGTGTAGAACTGCTATTTTCCCTTAATGTTTATTTAAATTGTATCTAGTTGTATGTATTTGTGGAAAAGCCAATTGTTGTGGTATGTTTTACACAACAAATGCACAAACTCTGTGCCTTAAAAATAAAAAGTATATGCATAAAATGTACTAACTCTATGCACACAAAAAATATTTAAAACTCAGTTTGTTTTGTCTGGTTGTTTAAACATTCAAATGTACATAAATAGAAATTTGTTCTTACCACATTTGCCCTTTATATTTGTTAATAAAATCTTACCCAAGTCTTCCCTTTATATTTGTTCATCAAATCTTACCCAAGTCTTCCCTTTATATTTGTTCATAAAATCTTACCCAAGTCTTCCCTTTATATTTGTTAATAAAATCTTACCCAAGTCTTCCCTTTATATTTGTTCATAAAATCTTACCCAAGTCTTCCCTTTATATTTGTTCATCAAATCTTACCCAAGTCTTCCCTTTATATTTGTTCATCAAATCTTACCCAAGTCTTCCCTTTATATTTGTTCATAAAATCTTACCCAAGTCTTCCCTTTATATTTGTTCATAAAATCTTACCCAAGTCTTCCCTTTATATTTGTTCATAAAATCTTACCCAAGTCTTCCCTTTATATTTGTTCATCAAATCTTACCCAAGTCTTCCCTTTATATTTGTTCATAAAATCTTACCCAAGTCTTCCCTTTATATTTGTTCATCAAATCTTACCCAAGTCTTCCCTTTATATTTGTTCATAAAATCCTCCTTGAGTTTTGTGTACTGGTTCACTGTGTTCCAATCTGCATCAGCTGTAAACCTGCCAGACATTGAGAATAGAATCTGAGTGCCGATACAGACATTTTTCTTCATCAGAGCTAACTTATGGGCCATAATTTCTCTCCATCAGAGCTAACTTATGGGCCACAATTTTTCTCCATCAGAGCTAACTTATGGGCAACAATTTCTCTCCATCAGAGCTAACTTATGGGCCACAATTTCTCTCCATCAGAGCTAACTTATGGGCCACAATTTCTCTCCATCAGAGCTAACTTATGGGCCAGAATTTCTCTCCATCAGAGCTAAATTATGGGCCACAATTTCTCTCCATCAGAGCTAACTTATGGGCCATAATTTCTCTCCATCAGAACTAACTTATGGGCCACAATTTTTCTCCATCAGAGCTAACTTAAGGGCCACAATTTCTCTCCATCAGAGCTAACTTATGGGCCAGAATTTCTCTCCATCAGAGCTAAATTATGGGCCACAATTTCTCTCCATCAGAGCTAACTTATGGGCCACAATTTTTCTCCATCAGAGCTAACTTATGGGCCACAATTTCTCTCCATCAGAGCTAACGTATGTGCAGGTACTGTACCATGTAATTTTTCAATTTAATGGCGTGCTATTATTGTTTAGTCCTATTATTGACGTGAATTGAGTCAGTAACCAAGTGTATTACAGAATGTAATTGCTAGCAATTATTTAATCCTTTTACTCACCCAACTCACTGTTAAAACTCATTAAATCCCATTAGTAATTACAATTATAAATTATTGTAAAAGTGATTTGGTTATGTTACTAACTCTTGCCACAGGAATGCGTAAAATTGTTACTGTCACTAGAAATTATCTTTCCTGTTTGATAGCAATGAATCATCTTCATTCATCAAATATCCTAATTGTAGTAGATAATGATAGTTACATATCAAATAGGGCAGTGTAAATAAGAGTAGTGAAAACATGAATGAAATCATTACATTGTGGTTTTAAGAGAATGACTTGTAACAAGCTTGAGGTCCTGAAGCAATTTGGCAGCCTTCTCCACCATATGAGCTTTTTCAGCACTGAGGGTCCTTCTGTCTGCATAACAGAACATTAGAGAGCATTACAGTATTATAATATTATATATATATATATATATATAATATATATAATAATATATATATATATAATATATATATATATATATATATATATATATATATATATATATATATATATATATATATATATATATATATATATATATAATATATATATATATATATGTATATAAATATATATAAATATATTTATATATATATATATATATATATATATATATATATATATATATATATATATATATATATACATATACATATATATATATATATATATATATATATATATATATATATATATATCTATAATAATAGTTTCGCTGTCTGTCTATCTATCTATCTATCTATCTATCTATCTATCTATCTATCTATCTGACAAGAACGCTCTAGAGAAAAGACAAGCAATTTAAAAACATGCATAGTAATTCGAAAAACGAAGTATGACGTCGACACATTTAGCATAGAGTTGAAAATAATCTCGCAGTAATATAATGACGTCATTGATTCTGGCGTAAACATTGAATAAAGAGGAAATGTTGTCTAATCTAAGTGGTTTGCGTGAAGAGTTTCTTGCATACAATTCTTCGGGTAGGGGCGAAGCCCCACCCCCCGCGTAAGAACGTCTGAGCCCCTCCCCCTCCCCAACTCAAAAGAAATTTCTTCATCGATACTCTATAATAAAATTACCGCCTAATTAATGTGTCTAATCTCAAAAGTGGTTTTCTTGCAATTTCTTTAATGCAATTCTTCGGGTAGTGGCTAAGCGCGACACCAGTGTTTCTTTCAGACTTTTTCCTCCCCGGAAAGGGGTGGGGGTAATTGAAATTTTCGGGGGCGGGGGTAGAATTTTCGGGGAGGGGGGCGGACACTGGAAAAAGTATATAATTATATTTCGTTGAATGGGACGGTAGACATGTTTTTTTTGGGAGTGGGGGTGGGGGGTGGGGGGGGGGGGGTGGGGTGGGGGGGGGGGGGGGGTGGGGTGGGGTGGTTTCCTCATCGATACTCTATAATAAAATTACCGCCTAATTAATGTGTCTAATCTAAAAAGTGGTTTTCTCGCAATTTCTTTAATGCAATTCTTCGCGTAGTGGCTAAGCTCGACACCCAGTGTTTCTTTCAGACTTTTTCCTCCCCGGAGAGGGGTGGGGTACTTGAAATTTTCGGGGGCGGGGGTAGAATTTTCGGGGAGGGGGCGGACACTGGAAAAAGTATATAATTATATTTCGCTGAATGGGACGGTAGACATGTTTTTTTGGGGGGTGGGGGTGGGTGGGGGGGTGGGGGTGGGGGTGGGGGTGGGGGTGGGGGTGGTGTGTGTGTGGGGGGGGGTGGGTTGGTTTTAGTTTAGAGAAAAGAGACAGCACTATCAACCTAGCGCCCGGTGTATCCTTCCTCAACGGGCCATTTTTCTCGTATATATATATATCTATAATATAACGCTGCTGGTAGTGTGTCAGTCCTTCCTTCCTTCCTTCCGTCATCGCTATAGCTTTTGGAACCATAAAAGTAAACATCGCGCCATGAAGTGCTTTTCAGTGCACCGCAGTGTCTTATTATAAGTATTAGAGTAGGGTTTGTTTATATAGCGGCATAGAGCTATTTTATAATTTCCACTGTTTGTACAATTTTGCATAACGTAAAGAGAATATTAAATACACGCACATTGCTAAAACATATTAAAAGGATCAATGTCAAATATAGTTTTCGTTAATATTCCTAGACAAAGTGGATACATTTTAATAACATAATAACTGTAGGTTAGAAAAATCAAATGAATTTAACTCTTTTCTAATTTTGACAAAGGAGGTAATTTAAAAATACATTAAACTCACGCTAATAAAAAATGTGAATGCAAATATACGTTCGTCATAGAAGGAATTAGTGTTGCAATAATATAATCAGCAAAATGTGAATGCAAATTATTCGGATGTGTAAGAGGAAATTATTGTTAGAAAATTATAATTAGCATGGATTGAGAAAAGGCAATCTTTTATTTATTTTATTCACTGAATGTAGGCCCTACTGTTTATTACTTATAATTTTTAATCAACTATTCAGCACTATTATAGACGCGTCATCACGTTCATTAGGTGCGCAATGGTTTTAGTTATGAAACTCTATTGTAAATTTTTAAAATTTAAAGTACTGGAAAAAAAATGCGTGAATGGATAAAGTGAAATATTGTAGGTAAAACACAGATATTTTAAATACTGCCTATTATTTATACTGATTTCTAATTATTATTCTATCTTTCGGGTTTTATAGGAGAGGCGTAGCGAGGGGGGCATATGTCCCCGGGTGCCGACCTTAGGGGGCGCCAAAGTGGGTTGGAAAAAATTTGCGAGGGGGGGGGGGGGTGGTGGAAATCGAAAGTTTTAGGGCGGGGAGGGGGGGAAGGGGTGCAAATCGAAAGTTTGAGGGGGGTGCAAATCACCGGAAAGGGCGCGATTTGGCGCTACGGGCTAGACTGTGAGCAATATGCCTGTATGATTGCATTTAAATTGTGTTTATGTTATGAGTGTTATGTTTGTTTTTTCGTTTTTTTTTTTTTTTTTGTTTTTTTGCGTTCGTTTGTGTTGTGTTTAGTTTTGTTCTGTTCCCAAGTTAGTACATTTAAAAAGATTTACCGTGGCGGAGCACGGGATGCAGCTAGTATATATATATATATATATATATATATATATATATATATATATATATATATATATATATATATATATATATATATATATATTAGTGAGCTCCTCTCTGCGCTTTGCTGCGTGGCTAGAAGAAAGTCTGAGGTTAGCCCAGGCAAATCATGGACGCGCCTTATTCAATTCAGTGAACAACCATAGCACCCCATCTTATCCTTAGTCTATCACACTGTTTAAAATGAACAAAGGCACCATAGCACTCAGGGGAAAGCCCTGGGTGCCAAATCGCAACCTGCTGGCGTGTGAAATTGAATTTTTTTTCTTAGATACCTCCCCAGGATTATTCTCAACAACTTCCCAAAGTTTCATGTCATCGGATGTAAGGTGTAGTAATGCATAAAAGACAAACAAATGCACACACACATGCATTGCTTTTCATACATAGATAAAGAGAGATATAAAGACTACTTGTTAGTGTAATTACTCACTAATGACATTGATGACATAAGTTGCCAGGGCATAGTTGACAATGCAGGAAATCAGGATTTGTATTAGAGTCACAGAAAAAAGCTGGCAAGAAAAAAATGTACATATAGAATATGAACTGATTATATATTAGGCCATGGGTTGTTAAGGGGGTTAGATGCCTTTGTATGCATATGGGCACGTGTGTATATGTGTATGCATAAGCATATGAGTGTGTGTGCATTAGTGTATATATATATATATATATATATATATATATATATATATATATATATATATATATATATATATATATATATATATATATATATATATATATATATATTATTTATATATTTATATTTATATATATAGACTACTCATCTATACATTTAAAGTTTTAAAAAAGTGTCTGAAATGAAAGCTCACAATTTTGACACTTGTAGTTTGTTCTCTTTGTAGCACCAAAAATGCAAACACACATGAGTAAGTTGTCCTGAGGTGACAGGCACACATTATGTAGACATGAGACCAATTGTGTAGATAATACCTGGACAAGGGGTAGGTGGCAAACAGTACCATTGCCCTGGTAGAAAAATTAAGTTAATTGTTTTACATCATTGTTAAAGTATTATAAAGTTGGTATTTATACATCATTGTTAACCTATTATAAAGTTTGTATACTTTTATATTTATTTGTGTTTGGACGTACCGAAGCAGTGAAGACAGGATGTAGAAACCAACAGCAATAAAAAATGTGTTTGGACGTACCGAAGCAGTGAAGACAGGATGTAGAAACCAACAGCAATAAAAAATGTGTTTGGACGTACCGAAGCAGTGAAGACAGGATGTAGAAACCAACAGCAATAAAAAATGTGTTTGGACGTACCGAAGCAGTGAAGACAGGATGTAGAAACCAACAGCAATAAAAAATGTGTTTGGACGTACCGAAGCAGTGAAGACAGGATGTAGAAACCAACAGCAATAAAAAACACTTCAAAAGTGATGACAGTCTGGACTACAGTGGCAAGATAAATTCCTGCCTGCACTGCTGCCACACATGTAAACATAAACAGTGACAGCTCCATAAATCTGGGGAAAAAAAGTTTTTTTTTTTAAATAAAAAATCTCTTCCCTGTAAACAAACATACATTGGGTTTTCTTTCCTAATTTTATTTAATTTTATGAAGAAAATTATTTCATGCTTTTCAAACATCTTCAGACTTTTAAAAACTATAAAATTTTACAACAAGTTTTAATTAAACAACATTATTGTAATTATCAAAAGGCAATACATTTAAAACAAGTTAATAAAAAGTCTAGTGACAATTTAAGCGCAATTTCCTTAATTAATTTTTTGTGACTGAACGAATCACCCGTAGATGTTTGCACCCCTTTTCGTTTCTATCTACGCGAGCAGAGCTAGTCCCCGCCCCCTCGCAAGATCTGCGCGAGTCTGGCCAATGGCAGCGTGACGTTACCTCTCACTAGCGACTGCCTCAGCCGGTGTGCTTGTGGCAGAAATATTTGTATATTCTTAGTAATCTTAGCCAATACAAATTAGAAGATATTAATTTTTTGTGACCAAACGAAAGGATATTTTTGAAAACTTTCTTCGGCAATATTGTTCAAAATTATGGAAGGAATCGATTGGTAAATGTTTCAAGTCGCTAAGTGGTCTGGTTGCCGAGATATGGGCCAAAAATTGCATTTTTTCGAGGATTTTTTCGAGGTTTTTTGGCTTTTCCGGGAAATCCAGGAAGGAATTCCGGGAATTTTTTTGGGCTACAATCATCCTCGGAACTTGCTTAACATATTTGCTTTTGGAAGTAGTCCTCGATATTGCTTCGTTGAGGAGGAGATACGATCTAAAGCTGCGCACATCCATCCATCCATCCATCCATACGGAAATGACGAGTTAATAATCGCAATTCCTGTAAGGAAATTGCGCTAAAAAGATTTAAATAGATGAAATTGAAAAAAATATAATAATTTTTTAACAATAATTACTTGTTGAGAATGGTGATAGACTGAGTTGTCATACTGGCCCTTTTGTGTGCCAAAACTAAAGCCATGGTTAGCATGCATATCAAGCCTGAGACTTTTAGTAAAATACCTTAGCAAAAGATAAAGTATTCATTTCATGACATATATAAAACACCAAGTCAAAAAGATTGTTTTTAAAAACAGATACAAACAACTTTTTTTAACATTTAAGTTAAGACAAATTTTAGCTCAAAAATCTAAACATGAATTTACATTAAATTGCAAATAAATAAATAAATTAGCATTAGGTAAAGGACTTAGAAAACTCACATAAGGCATATGATGAATAGATAAAGGCTAAAACAATTGCTGTTTGATTTACATGATCTTTGAAGATCTTACTGAGCCAAAAGATCATAATCTTGCCAATAATGATTCCCAAAATAAATCCAAAACAAGCATCAAAGAAGAAAGGTATCAGGTTGAAAACTGCATTGTGGGAAAGCAAAGGTCTAAAATATATTATCATAGGAATATGATAAATCAGCATAGGTCTAAAATATACTATCATAGGAATATGATAAATGAGTATATGTTTTTTTTCAAAAACTTTCAAATTTAAAGTATTTTTAATGAATTGTTTAATATAAAAAATAGTTCATATGATCGATTAGCATATGCCTTTTCAAATTTACATTATTTCTAATGTATGGTTTAATAAAAATAAAGTAAAAACATAATTAACATACTCAACTCTCCTGAAAATGCTACAGAGCAAACACATCACAACACAGCAATAAACAATGATGCATTCGCAATGATACAACTTCACCATACAAGTAACTTTTACCACAACCTTCAACTACACACCCTCCATCACATATAAATACTGACCATAACACAAACACTCCATTACAATACTTCTACCACATTCCTTACCACACAAACCATCTCCAACACACTCTTTACCACACATGCTCACCACAAAAATGACACCACAACACGTACTCACCACCACTCAATTTCTTTTCACCACTCACACACTCTTCACCACACTATATTATAGAAACGCTCTTTAAAAAAAAATTCTCCAACACAACAGATTTTTTTTTGTACATCTTACATTCAAATAGCCATAGGTAAAACTTTTTTTTAACTTCCCTAGCTGTTGCATGCAGTTCATAATACGACTCATCATTTGTTATTTATCTTTATTTATCTATTACATCATTTTTTATTTATCTACTATCTAATGACAGGAACAGCATTGCTTAGTTGCTAACCTAATTTAATAAAAGTTTTTTTAAAAGTGAGGTTACAATTCAATAACAAAGTTAGTGTTGTCTTGAGATTTTAAACTTACAATTTCTTAAAATGGTGTGAAGGGTTATAAATCTATAGAGAGTGAATCCCAGTATGTTGCCCAGTATGGATTCTGAGTCCAGCATCATCTTAAGGTCATGCTCTGCACCTGTAGTAGGAGAGCTCTTTGTATAAGGAAGTTAAATAATTCAAATCTCATAATAATATGTCTGATAAAGCAAGCATGGGCTATATTTATACAGGCCAATTAGTGACTTCATATTGTGAATGTCATAAAATAAACTATTATAATACTGTTTTTTAAAAATGGTACTTAATATTTCATGTAACTAATGCACACACACACAAATACACTCAAACTCATATTTTTGTAGAACCCCACCCATATTCGCTCAATGAAGATTTAATTTTATTTATATTTTTTTAACCCACTAGAAAAGTGTCCCACCTTTTTCACCTGACAACTTCTTTCATACAATAGTCCGTGACCACTAATTTTAATTTTCTTTTACATTATGAAATTATTTAAAATTCAAGACACCATTAAAGTAAAAATTTCATTATGGTAAATATTTTTTTAAAATTTACTGTGACCCCCAAAAAAGACCCGTTATGACCCACACTTAAATTGGGAACCTGTGTACCAGTGTTTGGTTTAAATGACAACATTGGTAGCAACATCCATTTCAGTTCAATAAAATATTGAAGGTGTACATATAGAACTTACTCATTGATGAAAGAAACCTTTTGGTCACTTGTGGCCCACTGGTCATTGTCATGGAGACCATCATAATAAAGTCTCCAGTATTCCAGTCTAGGGGTAGCAAGTAGATCCCAATGCATGTCACAATAACTGATGTCACAACTGAAATCATTCAAAAATCTCTGGTTATGTCACAATAACTGATGCAGTGTTTCTTCCAGACTTTTTTCTCCGGGGGGGGGGGGCACTTGAAATTTTCGGGGGGGGGGCGGTAGACTTTCTTCGGGGAGGGGGGGGGGGGCGGACACTGTTAAAAGTATATATTTTCTATATAAACTATATAAATTTCATTTCGTTCGTGGGGGGTGGTAAAATTTTTTAAGAGATGCCTGGAAGAAACTCTGAACTGATGTCACTACTGAAATCATTCAAAAATCTCTGGTAATGTCACAATAACTGATGTCACAACTGAAATCATTCAAAAACCTCTGGTACTTTTTTGAACAATAGTTATTCATCATAAGATATATGATTTTATCGTTCTATTAGCTACCAATTGTCCAATTGTAAAAGTGTACTGAATCAAAAGTGAATACATTTATTTACAACTCTTCAAGAACTTGCATTTGAAGTTAATTACAGTGAATGATAATACAAAAAAAATCTCCAATCTGATATTTATATACATCTAGAGCGATATAAATGTTTCTGGCTAAAAAATGTTCTTTTTTTTAATCACTTTGTTTCAGTAACTGGCGTCACCAGTTTTTGATGTGTTTTCATTGCTTTATTTCATAAGCTGTAATTATTTTCATATCATTAGCTGACTGACCTAAGTTGACCAGAACAAGTGTGTATGCTATAACTCACCTAAAGTTGACCAGACCAAGTGTGTATGCTATAACTCACCTAAAGTTGGAATCACCACCAAGACAAAATGATACACCATCACTTTGAGATAGTGAACCTCAGCGTTAAAGGTCCCGTCAAATATCAGAAGTGGAATGTACAGGTAGAAGAAGCGGAGGGGTCCAATATGATTGATCAGCATAGGATCTTCAAGCCTTGGGAAGTAGTAGGACAACTCCCCTTGATAGAGAACAGGGATAACATCTTTTACATCATGTAGTAACATCTTTTACATCATGTAGTAACATCTTTTACATCATGTAGTAACATCTTTTACATCATGTAGTAACATCTTTTACATCATGTAGTAACATCTTTTACATCGTTTACACAATTTGTATTAGTTTAAGAGAATTGTAGGCCTATCAAACTGATACTAAGTTTAAGACCACTCATATTGTACCTACCAATGATGAATAAGACCACTCATATTGTACCTACCAATGATGAATAAGACTACTCATATTGTATCTACCAATGATGAATAAGACCACTCATATTGTACCTACCAATGATGAATAAGACCACTCATATTGTACCTACCAATGATGAATAGGACCACTCATATTGTACCTACCAAAGATGAATAAGACCACTCATATCGTACCTAACAATGATGAATAAGACTAGTCATATTGTACCTACCAATGATGAATAAGACCACTCATATTGTACCTACCAAAGATGAATAAGACCACTCATATCGTACCTAACAATGATGAATAAGACTACTCATATTGTATCTACCAATGATGAATAAGACCACTCATATTGTACCTACCAATGATGAATAAGACCACTCATATTGTACCTACCAAAGATGAATAAGACCACTCATATCGTACCTAACAATGATGAATAAGACTAGTCATATTGTACCTACCAATGATGAATAAGACCACTCATATTGTACCTACCAATGATGAATAAGACTACTCATATTGTACCTACCAATGATGAATAAGACCACTCATATTGTACCTACCAATGATGAATAAGACTACTCATATTATACCTACCAAAGATGAATAAGACTACTCATATTGTATCTACCAATGATGAATAAGACCACTCATTTTGTGCCTACCAATGATGAATAAGACTAGTCATAATATACCTACCAATGATGAATAAGACTAGTCATATTGTACCTACCAATGATGAATAAGACCACTCATATTGTACCTACCAATGATGAATAAGACCACTCATATTGTACCTACCAATGATGAATAAGACTAGTCATATTATACCTACCAATGATGAATAAGACTAGTCATATTGTACCTACCAATGATGAATAAGACTACTCATATTGTACCTACCATTGATGAATAAGACCACTCATATTGTACCTACCAATGATGAATAAGACCACTCATTTTGTGCCTACCAATGATGAATAAGACCACTCATATCGTACCTAACAATGATGAATAAGACTAGTCATATTGTACCTACCAATGATGAATAAGACTACTCATATTGTACCTACCAATGATGAATAAGACCACTCATATTGTACCTACCAATGATGAATAAGACCACTCATATTGTACCTACCAATGATGAATAAGACCACTCATATTGTACCTACCAATGATGAATAAGACTAGTCATATTATACCTACCAATGATGAATAAGACCACTCATATTGTACCTACCAATGATGAATAAGACTAGTCATATTATACCTACCAATGATGAATAAGACTAGTCATATTGTACCTACCAATGATGAATAAGACTAGTCATATTATACCTACCAATGATGAATAAGACCACTCATATTGTACCTACCAATGATGAATAAGACCACTCATATTGTACCTACCAATGATGAATAAGACTACTCATATTATACCTACCAATGATGAATAAGACTACTCATATTATACCTACCAAGGATGAATAAGACTACTCATATTGTACCTACCAATGATGAATAAGACTACTCATATTATACCTACCAAGGATGAATAAGACTACTCATATTGTACCTACCAATGATGAATAAGACTACTCATATTGTACCTACCAATGATGAATCCTGCAATGACAATCGGCACATGATGGTTGAGCGGATACTGCACCAAAGAGCAGAGCATTCGACTGGTAACTGTATCAAAAGGGGACGTAATAATGAGACTAGTTTGTTAAATAAACAGTTAATTCCCCTACATACACCAATTTAGAACAGAAGATCGCGATATTTTAATTTTCAATTGCGGTTGTCCATATGACGTCATGCCATGTGGACATATTTTACCCTCAGCCTCATTTGTCGTTACGAAAAGCCAGACCCTCTTAAAATGGCACATTATAGCTGCAATCCAACCTAAACACACCCTTAAAAAGTTATCCCAATTCTAACCAAATGTTTCTAACAATATATTGGGCTAATCTGTGTATAATTAATAATGATGTTGAAACAAAGTGTGTGTGTGTATAATTATGTTGAAATAATGTGTGTGTAATGGGCCCTACTGTAGGGGGTGGGGACGGATGTCATAAGACCAGAAGAAAAAAAAACGAGTACAAAATTGTCCTAACATTTGAGTAAAGCCAAATAAACAAATAAGTTTTACAGGAGAGAACCCCACCAATCAAACAGGGGTCAGCGACCCCAACAGCAGTCGCCAACCCCATTGTATTGGTGACGGCATCCAGGATTAGCCTCGAATCTACAGCTGCTCGGCCTCTACTTTTCAATAGCCACCGGAGCTGTTGACATGTTATTGTGACGTTAGGTGAACGTGGACGGGGAGGGAGAATAGCCACGCCCCAACGAACCCACCCCCACCCCCGTCCTGCGTCTATCCTGACATCTGATGGGTCGCGGGATGAAATGTCTCAGCAAAAGTCAATTCACCAATGTCTTGTCTTCTGCTGCCACGTGTCTTGCTCCACGTGCACATGTGCAGTATCAGCTGATACCCCCACCCCTCCCCCTCCACGTGTTGGAAGTGGCTATTGATAACCGCTGGATCGGATTAGCACGGGCTTTTCATCCTTGTTGTTTAGTGGGGCCCGCCACCTTGCGACACGCGGCTTACAACGTATCACGTGACACAACATCACCCTGTTCAGTCCTAGGCTCGAACACACAACACACACACGCGGGGTTAACAACTAGAACTAATGCCTGTAATCAATAAAATAACAAAAAACCTCTACAATGAACAGCCTTTGACAAGTGTTACGATAGTTCAAATCAAAACAATAGCGCGTATCAGCTTCAAGTATATGTGTGTCGCCATTAGTATCGTGTGTATAACCATTAGTATCGTGTGTGTGTATAACCATTAGTATCGTGTGTGTATAACCATTAGTATCGTGTGTGTTTAACCATTAGTATCGAGTGTATAACCATTAGTATCGTGTGTGTGTATAACCATTAGTATCGTGTGTGTATAACCATTAGTATCGTGTGTGTGTATAACCATTAGTATCGTGTGTGTATAACCATTAGTATCGTGCGTGTATAACCATTAGTATCGTGTGTGTATAACCATTAGTATCGTGTGTGTATACCCATTAGTATCGTGTGTGTATAACCATTAGCATCGTGTGTGTATAACCATTAGTATCGTGTGTGTGTATAACCATTAGTATCGTGTGTGTATAACCATTAGTATCGTGCGTGTATAACCATTAGTATCGTGTGTGTATAACCATTAGTATCGTGTGTGTATACCCATTAGTATCGTGTGTGTGTATACCCATTAGTATCGTGTGTGTATAACCATTAGTATCGTGTGTGTATAACCATTAGCATCGTGTGTGTATAACCATTAGTATCGTGTGTATAACCATTAGTATCGTGTGTGTATAACCATTAGTATCGTGTGTGTATAACCATTAGTATCGTGCGTGTATACCCATTAGTATCGTGTGTGTATAACCATTAGTATCGTGTGTGTATAACCATTAGTATCGTGTGTGTATAACCATTAGTATCGTGTGTGGATAACCATTTGTATCGTGTGTGTATAACCATTAGTATCGTGCGTCAGAAACGTCTATGTGACACCAAGTTAAGTGTACATGTACCGCATCCAGAAAAGTCGGTATCACCACTAGAAGAGTGCGTGTATCACCATTAGATGTGAGTGTATCACCATGAGATGCGTTCATGTATAACCTTTAAATAGGTGCGTGTATCGCCGTGTAAAATATGCCTGTATCACCGTTAGAAATGAGAGTGTATCCCCTTTCAATGCTTGCATCACCATGAGAAGTGAGTGTGCGTATATCATCATTATATGTGTGCGTGTGGTCAGCGTAAGTGTTCGTGTATCGCCTGTAAATGGGTGGGTATGTCTTGATTTTAAATGTGCGTGTGGCAGTGTGTCTTGTGGCCTAGTTACTTTGACCGACAATTAAATTTAACAAAGTCACGAGACCCTAGCAGTTCATTGTCCTAAATGGCCTAGAATGTTAACTGTATTACAGCTAGGCGATTGCGTCAATAGGAGCACAATGAATACAACATATCAAACCTAATAAGACCAGTGATAATGTAAGCCAAGAAAAACTGGACCAACGAATGCTTCAGACAGCCTATTGAATACGTGGGAAACATCCTAAAAAAATATCTGGCGAATACAAACACAGAGCTGCTTCTTGTTTCTTATGAAATACAGAAAAACCCCATAGAACTAGAACTTTGTAAAATAAAGGAACTCAGTGAATCACAGAGGAGATAGTGTACGACACGAGACAGTGTTTCTTTCAGGCATCTCCTCGGAGGCCCCTCTTCTCTCCCCCCCCCCTCACTCCCCGAAATAGAAAGTATATAGACGTTATATACTTTTACTAGTGTTCCCTCCTCCCCAAAAATTTATACCGCCCCCCCCTCACCCCGGAGAAAAAAGTCTGAAAGAAACATTGAAGACAGAGCTACGTCAAAACGAGTTAGCGCCCTCTATGGGCTGTAGAGCCTTGGGATGTAAGATGGTGGCGAAGTTAGTTAACCAAGTAGATAGAGTCAGATATAGTCAGGCTACTTAATATAGCCGCCTAAACAATCCGGCTAAGGTGTGAATGTCTTTCTTGAAGCGCAAGAGGCCTCTCACGTGTAAAACTAACACAATCAGAAAACTTTTTAGGTGAACTGCACTGTATAAATATAATACAAATACCCGCTCAGATGTTACTTGCAGCAATCTCTCGGGAGGGAGGGAGAGGGGGGGGGGGCTAAATAGAGTGAAAAAAAAACAAATCTAAATACATAATATATACTTTAACCATTCTTATAATCCCCCCCCCCCCCTCCGGGGAGAAAAAGTCTAACAGAAAAATTCCCAGCCACAGCTGTTTCTTGAACCAAAGATTGGTTAGGTTGTACTGTAAACCATCAATGGGAGACACATCTTGAACCAAAGATTGGTTAGGTTGTACTGTAAACCATCAATGGGAGACACATCTTGAACCAAAGACTGGTTAGGTTGTACTGTAAACCATCAATGGGAGACAGATACAACATCCTAGTGAATGGGGTGAATACTTACATCCCACGGAATGGGGTGAATATTTACATACCATGGAATGGGCTGAATACTTACATTCCATGGAATGGGATGTGGTTACATCCCATGGAATGGGGTGAATACTTACATTCCATGGAATGGGGTGAATGCTTACATTCCATGGAATGGGGTGAATGCTTACATTCCATGGAATGGAGTGAATACTTACATCCCATGGAATGGGGTGAATGCTTACATTCCATGGAATGGGGTGAATGCTTACATTCCATGGAATGGAGTGAATACTTACATCCCATGGAATGGGGTGAATGCTTACATTCCATGGAATGGGGTGAATGTTTACATCCTATGGGATGGGGTGAATACTTACATCCCGTGGAATGGGGTGAATGGTTACATCCCATGGAATGGGGTGAATACTTACATCCTAATGAATGGGGTGAATGCTTACATCCTATGAAATGGGGGAATGGGGTGAATACTTACATCCCATGGAATGGGGTGAATGCTTACATCCTATGGAATGGGGGAATGGGGTGAATGCTTACATCCTATGGGATGGGGGAATGGGGTGAATGCTTACATCCTATGGAATGGGGGAATGGGGTGAATACTTACATCCCATGGAATGGGGTGAATGTTTACATCCTATGGAATGGGGTGAATACTTACATCCCATGGAATGGGGTGAATGCTTACATCTTATGGAATGGGGTGAATGCTTACATTCCATGGAATGGGGTGAATGCTTACATTCCATGGTGTATACATCATTTATTACATCCCACCTGAGGTGATAAATAGTAACGTCGAATGGGTGGTTGTGAATGAACACTTACGTCCAATGATGAGGAAAATGAAACCATAAAGAATTATCTCCAAAGCCTCTTCTTCGTCTACTTCACGGTTCGCTAACACAACTTGTTTTTGATGTGTTGTATTTCCTGGTGATATATATATATATATATATATATAACCTATATATGTATATATGTTTATTATTATTATAATTACAAATAAATACAAATTTTAGTCTATGTAGGCCTACCAATGGACACAAGCGAGAAAAGTCTCAAAGGTATTTGAGAGGTGCATAAATTAATTTAAAAATCTTGCACGGCGTAGTTACAATTAATATGGTTATAAAATCCTGTCTGTCTGTTTTTTTCGGACTTTACTAAAGATTGGACGTATTTGATGTTTTTAATATTTTCGGTAACTAAATAAAAATTTAAAAACAAGCAAAAACAATTTGGTTTTCACGTGTAATGGCGACATAAACAATGGCATCCTGCTATTGGATAGGCCGACATACATTTTATTGTACACATTGTAAGCTAAAAATAGAAAACTAGGTCATGGGGTTTTAAATTTGCATTGTTATTTAAAAACTTGATCTGCAAAGTTTTGTAAACAAATAGTTATCGATCACTAAGTTACTGTACAGCCAATCAATATTTGTCTTACGAAAGTGAAACATCCGGTTATAACTTAGGCTTGATGAAAATAAATAGAAATGTAGCCTTAAACTCAACAATTTATTTTCAAGTTCACTGGATTTGCAACTTTTATAGCATTTATTCTAAAAATATAAAATTTCTAAATTAATTTTAGGCTTAAGTTTTTATTTTTTATTTTTTTTACGGTCTAAATCTAAAAAGCACGTTTTTATTCCATGTCAACAACACTATGGAAGGAATCTCGTCAACTCGCTTGTCTCCATTTAGATCTAGATCTAGTGCTGTGTACACTTCTATAGATTCTTGTAGTCTATAAAATTTATCGTTATGTAATTTTTGTAATTTCTCTATTAAGATATTAACTTTATTTCTGTGGTATACTGTGAACAGCAAACATAATATTTTAAAAGCAATTTATACTAATGATTTAAAATTTACCATCCATTTTAATTTTCTAATGTCAGTTGATCTTTATTGTAATGGTTTCGTTCTCGACATTGTTTACACACCATGTGTAAAACGTCATAATTGGTGCGCACAAACTGTATACATTGTTTGCACGTCGTGATACCTTAAGGAAACAAATATAACACAACATATTTGACCTCAGCGAGCTGCATTATCAGAGCTTACAAAACTATAATAGCTGGGGTAGCTTACATACAAGTGTCCCATGTGGTTCTAATCGATTGGTTTTAATCGCATTTGTGCAGGCTAGAACAATGTTAAGCTTGGGATTGAAGCTACTTAGGTTCAGGTGTAAGCCTACGCTTATAGAAGTTAGAAGAGATTTGAGGTTTGGGTGCGTTTGCGATCGTCGATACTCAACACAAATATGCGGGTATGGCTAATCGATGAGAATCACAATGCACAAAAGCGAAGCCCCCCCCCCCCCCCCAAGAGATGCCTGTAAGAAACTCTGGATTGGTGGGTTTGGACTTTTGTGATGATGTGTGACGAGGTGAGCGTGTTGAGAAAGATGATGTAACTTTAAAAAAAATACATTCAGATCTATGTTGTATTTCAAAAGAAGTGTTTGTTAATTGTAATAAAAGTAGATCAGTATAGCTGATGTTGTCTCAGCTCAGATAATAGTTTAGAAAGAAATCGCTTTAAAAAAATCAGTGGGGGGACTTCATTTATGAACGCCCCCCCCCCCCCCCCACATACCTAAACCTTTTCATGTAGACTTGTTGTGAGCTGTTGGCTCTACCAAACCAAATGCGTAGGCCTGAGTTTCAAGAAAAAAAAAATAAACAGATAATCAATACATGAGTCTCCAGAAACATTTTTAAAAAATGTTTCAGACATGTTTATCCTTTACGGGATGAGATTAGGCTGACTCAGTGGCGTAGCGAGGTCGGGTGTCACCCGGTACGGCACTTAATGGTGTCACCCCCAGTAGCGACCTTTCCCGGGGACAAACTTTCAATTTTCGATTAGCACCCCCCCCCCCTTCAAACTTTCGATTTCCCCCCCCCCCCTCAAAATTTCGATTTGCACCCCCCCCCCCCCCTCAAAATTTCGATTTGCACCCCCCCCCCCTCAAACTTTCGATTTGCACCCCACCTCAAACTTACGATTTGCACCCCCCCTCAAATTTTTCTCTATATATTTTGCTATTTTTTGCCTTGGTGTCACCCCCCCCCCCCCTTCCCGGCTACGCCTCTGGACTGACTACTCTACATGCGTCTTGTTAAGCACACTTTAGCGACATTTCGTTGTAAACAAATGTTATTTCATTATTTGGTAAAAGTCTGTCTGTACGATTACAAGACAAAGACCGTAAAGTATCAATACAGACTCATAGGGATCCCATACCGACTTCACATAATAAATGAAGAGGTCCGTGAAAGTATCACTGATGTGATTGGTACATTTGAGAACTTACTGAACAGAGGCGTAGCGACCCTTCCCGGCGCCCGGGGACAAACTTTCAATTTGGCGCCCCCCTCGGGAGCAAATTTTCAATTTGCATCCCCCCTCAAACTTTCAATCTGCACCCCCCCCCTCCCCTCAAACACCAAAAATGCAGCTAAAATGACATTTCAATTTGTTTTTACAACCCATTTTGGCGCCCCCTAAGTTCGGCGCCCGGGGACAGATGCCCCCCCCCCCTGCCCCCCATCGTTACGCCTCTGACTGAACATAGTCAAAACAAGAAAACTGAGATTGTATGGGATTATCAGAAACATTATTTGCCAGGAGGGAGTAGACGGGAATTTCAAATTAATTAAAAATAAATAAATACATAAAAACAAACAAAACAACAACATAAGAACAATCGAACACGCGACAATTACTTAACAAACAAAGCTTCTGTGTTTCTATTCGCTACTTTTGACCGGCTTGAAGATGAAGCTACACTTCTCACATATTTTGGCTGCATACGATGAGATGTAAACGTTTTTAAAAATCGAATAGGCTACTTCAGACCCGAAATGAGCTTATTTCTGTGTGGTTTGTTGTCTCATGATGGATATACTTTGTAATGAAATAGAAAAAATTGCTAAATTAAGAAATTGTTTAACTT
Organism: Physella acuta; assembly: GCF_028476545.2. Classification (NCBI taxonomy): domain Eukaryota; kingdom Metazoa; phylum Mollusca; class Gastropoda; family Physidae; genus Physella; species Physella acuta. Next base: position 128,302 of record NW_026732583.1, on the reverse strand, counting down.
AAAATTCAGTGAGACAATCTACCAATCTAAGGGGTGATACCAGGGCAAACAATTGCAAAAAGTGCAGAAAAGATGCCTTTTGCCAGTTCCATTTATGATTAATTAAAGTAAAATAGCATTTTAAGTACAAATCGACAATTATTACAAGAGGGTGGTGGTGACACCATGACGTAAACGTGCTAACTATAGAGAAAACAATGCTACATCCAACTGTATTATTAACAGACCATAGATAAACATCGTCACTATTACGTCTGCAGTGACTAAAGCTTATACACATACATGTAAGCGTAGGTCGCATATATTTAAATTATAGGCCGACACATTCATACAGCCAATATATACATATACATATATATATATATATATATATATATATATATATATATATATATATATATATATATATATATATATATATATATATATATACATACATATATATATATATATATATATATATATATATATATATATATATATATATATATATATATATATATATATATATATATATATATACTTTGTTTCTTGGGGGGAGGGGGGCACCACGAAGTGCCGCACCGGGTGACACCCGACCTAGCGACGCTACTGGTTTTCTCTATAGTTTACATGTTTACGCCATGGTGTCACCACCCCCTTCCTCCCCTTGTCGGGATCGTAATTATGTACTTAAAATACTTTTCAATTCTAATTAACCTTTCATTGAATTAGCATAAAACATATTTATTCTATAAATGTTGCATTTTTTTCTTGGTGTCACCCCCCCCCCCCCAAGGTGTCACCCGGTGCGTTCCGCACCCCCGCCCCCCCCCCCCCCCCTCGCGACGCCTCTGTATATAGGGGGCGAAATTATTTGCTAGAGGGTGGCCTTTTTTCTAGTCCCGCCATTGATAATAACCATAGCCTACACGCTGGCTACTTATAAAGGCCCTACTTGTAGGCCTATATCCCAGTGGCGTAGCGAGGTCGGGTGTGACCCGGTGCGGCACTTAATGGTGTCATCCCCCCCCCCCCCAGGGACGTAGCGACTCTTCCCGGGACAAACTATCAATTTTTTATTTGCAACCCCCACCCCCTCGAACTTTCGATTTTGCACCCCCCCCCCTCTCAAATTACTATTTTTTGCCTTGGTGTCACCCCCCCCCCAAGTGGTGTCACCCGGTGCGGTCCGCACCCCCCGCCCCCCCCCCCCCCTCGCTACGCCTCTGCTATATCCTAAAGCAGGGGTCTCCAAACTACGGCCCGCGGGCCAGATGCGGCCCGCGAAGCCCCCTTATCCGGCCCGCGGAGATCTTTTTGTACAAGGAAACATCGTCTGTTAGTGATGGCTGAGGAACTTTGCCCAGAAAAATCAAAGACATGCATTGAAGAAACTGGCCCCCGAACTGAAATTTGATAGTTAATGCGGCCCTCGGGCTGAAAAGTTTGGAGACCCCTGTCCTAAAGTACTGTCTACACAAGTACGCATCCACATAATCTTGGGCCAACAAGGAGATCTCTAAGTTTTAAAATAGCTGGTGCACAAGTCTATGTGTGTTTTTTGTTTTAATTATGAGGCATCGTCGGGTCGTTTGAAAAGACCAATTGTTATTTGAAGAAACCGCCGACACATCTTCATACTAGAACACGGAGCTTATAGCCTAATAACGGATCGTGCACTTACACAAAGAGAGGGGGGGGGGCGAATTCTCGTACGTTTTGTTTGTTAAATTGTGTTAGATCTATTTATATAAGGTTAGATTGTATAGAGTTGGCCTAGAGTTATAAATAGGCCAAGAGCCCAAGTGCCTAGTGTTAGTTTTTAAATTCTATTTGCGTCAAATGGCTGCTGTCTTACTGGTTGGATTATAAGTTAACACAGTTAGCTTACACACTCTTTGTGTCAAACATATCGGCCTATACGGCCTTTCTTGTCAGTGTTTCTTGCAGACTTTTTTTCTCCGGGGGTGCACTTAAAAAAAAATAAAGTGGGGGGGGGGGGGGGGGGGGGGCGGAAGAGATTTTCTACAGGGTGAAGAGATGCCTGGAAGAAACTCTGTTTTTTTGTGTGTCAGAGATCATCCATTGGACGTCACGCTTTTTAAAACGATTTTTACCTTCCCGTCCCCACAAAAACTCTAAAATATTTACTGAGTTTGGTCAACGCTAAGTAGCCAATATCCATTTCTAATGCAATTTACCACAAAAAGGTATATTGAAAACTTGAAATAACGGCTAAACATCAATTAACATTACTTTTTAAAATGCAAAAGTATGTCGTCATACTCACTTACTCCTCGTAACACATTGTCAAAAATTGCGAACTTCTCTCCCCTAGATTAGTAGTGTAACGTCCTTTATGGGCTACCTATTATGAACTATTTATTTTAACGTTTTTAATTTTAAAAAAAATACAAGCAGTTGTTTTTAAATAACAATTAGATCTACATTGTAAACATCAATAAGAATAGGTATAAAATTTTACTCTGACTAAAAAGTTGCATAAAAAGTATTCATTTTTGCGTGTTTCCTCACTTTCCACTCAGTGTTTCTACCAGACTTTTTTCTCCAGGGGTGGGGGGCATTTGATGTTTTCGGGGGGGGGGGGCGGACACTGGTAAAAGTATGTTTTCTATATAAACTCCATTTCGTTGGGGGGGGGGGGGGTAAAAGAGATGCCTGGAAGAAACTCGGTTTCCTCTCCACATCAGCAATCGACCAACAATAAGAGGTTTTACCGTAAAAATAGAAGTTAGACAACTCCAATACACTTTCGGCTTATAATCTCTTTGAACATGGCTGCCTGCGGGAACGTGCTTGTCAAATTTTTTCTCTCTGCCTGATGATAGATTATAACTTCCCGAAGTTATTTCAAAATTAGGTAGGCCATTCTCTTTTTCTTCGATATATCCATTATTCCATATTCTTAGTATTTATTTAGATTCTAGATCTACATTCATTACTCTAGAGACGACTTTTTGTTAGACCCTGGCCTAGATCGAGATCTATCTCAACATTCTCAACTAGATCTAGATCTAGATTTCTAGATCTATCTGATTCTAGAATCTAGAAGTCTAGATTTAGATTCTAGATCTAGATATCAAGATCCATAAGATCTGCTTGATATTTTCATTGTCATCTGTAAACGGCTGCTTTCACCTGGGGGGGGGGGGAGGTGGAAGGCAGGTGGGTTGGGGTAGTGTCAAATTCACAAATTAATTCAAATTATAAATTAATATTGTTGATAAGTAGAATCTAGAGATCTAGTACTATTAAGTAGAAAATAAAACAACAAGATAGGACGTATGCTACTTGCTACGTCGCGGGTCAGCTCGTGATACTATAAATTTATAAATTTACTTAATACTTAGTAGATCTAGATCTAGATTCTAGATCTAGTTCTAGATCTAAAATCTAAATGAACTCACAATGACCCTAACTAGTAACTATAGTAACTAAGCCCTAAGCCAGGCTTGAGGCTAAGCTATGACTTTTAGTTATGATGACTATGCTCAGACTCAGCTGCTGAAAATTAAAGTGTATGTGAACTCACGGTGAACCTTTGACCTATGTAGAGATTTTTTCTATTTAATTGGAACTGTACTGTAATGCTTATTTATGATATTTTTTACCTTTTCTAATTAAAACACATTTTTAAAAAAAATAAGTAGATCTAGATCTATATCTAGATCTAGACTATCCTCTAATGATTCTATTCCGAGTGTTTTCCTAACATTTTTGTGTGTTTTGGTTGTGTTTATAAAAAATACGCTGAACTGGAGGTGAACGTGAAGCGGGGAATAAAATACGCTAAAATTGAGTTTTACATTAGGTAGGCCTACGTAAAATCTGCCGAGGCTAGTAATGTGAAAAAAGTGTGACTCATCAAATTTTTGTAATTATTTCACATTTTTAGAAAGATTTATGTTATAAAAGTTACAGAAATGTTTCAACCCTTTATTCATATATATATAATATATGTTTTTAAACAATTGTCTTAAAACTTTTAAGTAATAAATAAAGATTAGCGATGTTTTCATCAGATGCAACCTCATTTACTTTAGAAGCCATCTTGTTTAAGTTTTTTGGTAACATTTTAGCTAGAGATTCTGGGGGAAACCACTCTAATTTACAGATGGCCGCTGTTTATGGTGATTAACATGCAGGAGAGGTACACTAGTTAGTATTAAAAAGACTAATACATTCAGTAACAGATAGGGAGAATCATCAACTGTAAAGAATAAATATTAATATAGTGTAATTGTTTTTACAACAGATGTATCAATTTATTTTTGTGCCTCTTTAGTATTTAAATAAGTATTAAAAAGAAGAAAATAAAACAAGTATAAAAAACTTTATAATCACCAGCATTTAATTTCATAACCAGCACAGGTATTAACAGTTTAAGTAATGGTGGTGGTATTTGGTAGAATTGAAATGATATTCTAGAGTGACAAATACTTGTATTAACTTTATTTTTGTTTTCCTTTTTTAAATTTCATTTAAAAGGTTGTCATAATAAAGACCATTAGTAATGTTACATAGGTCTGCTTTCCCCAGTGAATGTAGACATTCACCAAGCCTAGTGTTTTTATGTAATCTGGTGTTGTGTTACCATGTTACTATCAGTACTTGGTATGGTAGATTAAGACTGAAAAAACCCACAGGAAATTGAACTAGGCAAATGTTTACTTTCAATTTATTGATTTTTTTCAAAATAATTCTGACCTGGTTATATTGATAACTCTCAATTCCATTTCAATTGTTATATGTTAAATAGTAGTCCAATTCAGCTTATTTTACTTTTAAGAAAAATGTTTTTTTAAATCTACATTTTTAACAGCAACTTACTTCCTGTATAATGGTAGTTAATCTTTATCCTATTGATCCTTGCATCTTGATCTCTTTAGAAAGAGCAGCAGATGCACACATTTCTTTGTCACTTAGTCCAGTTTTTAAAATAGCTTCAAAGTACAATTTATTTTCAGTTTGTATAATATATTTTAGCTTAAGGTAATATATATATATATATATATATATATATATATATATATATATATATATATATATATATATATATATATATATATATATATATATATATAAAGTGTTGGTATTCTGTGGGTGTTAATTCATTTGTAAATTTAATCTTTCTCATCTGTAGCTAGTGATTGATTTTTATATTGTAACATTTGTAGGATTAGATGTATCAAGTTGTTGCTCTAAAACAAATGCTTTTTTTACATACTTAGTTTGAATTAAATAACAAAATAGAGTTGATATTTAAATATTTTATACCATATTAAAATATCCCTAGACTTTACTAATACACTCACACAAAATTAAGTCAGTGCAGTAACTTAGTTCATAATACACCACTTTGCTCCACCATTGGAAAATATTTATAAAAACAGAATTTATTGATCTATTTTTTGTGTGTATTTAACCATCATTATATTTGCAAGAGTATATTTTAAATAAATAACAGTTATAAATATGTTTATACTGAAACTGAACCAACTTAAAAGTGACATTAATAGCAGCTGTATTAAAATAGGTCTCGTTTTTAAACAGCATTCATTACTACACTTCATGTATCAAAGTAAAATATATAGAAATCTACCCATGCATATAATTGTTTATAAAAGTTATTGCTTACTTTATCAATGGTAGTATCTTGTTACTGCTAAAATAACTTGTTTTGAAAAAAAGTAATTAAAAATTTATGATCCATATATAAGATAGTTGGTATGAATCACTGTAAATTTTTATTTATCCACAGAAAAAGATACAAGTACAGCAATTACACTCACTATCGGTAAAACAGGTTTTACAGTAAAAGCTACTCAAGTTAATTTTTAAAGATCATTAGATATCTCGCAGACAGCCATGTCCAGTGTTAGGATTGTGTGTGGTCTACATAGATTGGTTTTGCGCAGTGCACCACTTTTACAGACTGCTAGTGTAAGTAAGATATTAAATGCAGGCATTTCTGTATACATTAAATTGTAATTTTCTCTATTGAAATTGTATGATTTGACCACCCTTATCTGTTTTAAACAGCATGTACAGAATGATCACTGTCAAAGTTTTTCTACCACTGGAGCTTGTATGTCACCCACACAAAAACCCCTTGACCCTGGTGTTTTTTACCAAGCTGTAAAAGACAGTGGAGTTAATTTCTTTTGTGGTGTTCCAGATTCATTGCTAAAAGGTCAGTTTTAGGATGTTTTACCTAATATTTTCTTTCATACTATAATGCAGAAGGTTTTATGAATTACTCCACACATAATTCATGGTTTTCTCTTTTAGGGTAGAATAATATGTCTATGATGAAAGGTTTAAATGAATTAAGATTTTTAAAATAGTATTTAATATATATTGTTGTATTATTTTTAAGTTTTTTAGCGCAATTTCCATTCTGGAGAATTGCGTTTATTAACCCGTCATTTCTGGATGTATGTATGAATGAATGAATGAATGGATGGATGTGTGTCCGCAGCTTTAAGTCGTATCTCCTCCTCAACGAAGCAATATCGATGACTAGTTCCAAAAGCAATTATGTTAAGCAAGTTACGAGGATGAACATAGGCTATAAAAAGTCCGGGTTTCTTTCATGGTTTTCCCGGAAAAGCCAAAAAACCTCAAAAAAAAGCAGTTTTTTGCCCATATCTCTGCAACCAGACCACTTAGCGACTTGAAACATGTACCAATCGATTTCTGCCATAATTTAGAACAATATTGCCGAAGAAAGTTTTCAAAAATATCCTTTCGTTCGGTCACAAAAATTTTTTTGAATTAATTAAAATTTGGACCGAATTAGTAGGCATTTTTTCCAACCACACCACACGCGTCATCACGTTCAATAGCTGCACCATCACGTTCTATGGCTTCGTCATCACGTTCAGTAGCTAGGCGCGCAATGGTTTTTAGTCATGTAACTCTATTGTAAATAAAACATGTAAAATACTGAAATTTATTTTTAATAAAAAACGTTTTAATAACTAACCAATGGTTTTACTAACCCTGCTCTTGATTTACGCTACGACAGAGCTATTTTTAGATAACATAAGGAAATTGCGCTAAAATTGTCACTAGACTTTTTAATTAACTTGTTTGCTATGTAATGTAAACCAGACTTTTTTCTGATTAGTATTAAGTTATATTTGAGAAAGTTCATTTTCCTTTTGAGAAATAATTTTAAAATGCTGATGTCTACCATGATCAGATAGATGTTAAAGTGTAAGCTTAATTTTAGCCTAAAATATACACTTTGTGTGCAATACTCCCTGAAGCAAATGATGCCTTCATTGACTTTTAATAAACTTAAGAAGAGAAAGTTAATTAAAAATATTGATTTTATTTTTTGTCCTTGTTTTCACTTAACTCACGTATCAAATAGTTACTGCAAGAAATGAATCCATTTTATTTTTCTGAAATCAAACCATATGTTAAAGTTTCTAATTTGATTTTTTTCATAGTTTAATAAATTTAAGTATAAAAAAAAATGTGAAAGAGTATGTGGGTACATCTGAAATTGTAACTGTTTGTTTATTTCCTGTATTATTGATCGTCTTCCACAGATTTTTGTGCTTATGTAACGACTACATCATCAGATAAGGATCACGTGATCACTGCCAATGAAGGTGCAGCTGTAGCTTTGGCAAGTGGCTACCATCTTGCTACTGGGCGTACTGCCATGGTGTATTTACAGGTCTCACATGGTTTTACAAATCTCTGTTTCTTAAAAATCAGAAATATTCTCAACATATTGCATTGTAAGAATTATACCATTATCTTGCTAACGTCCCCCCACTAGCTACCTGCATTCTTTCCTCAACCCCTGCTCTGTGCTAAGTTATTGCAGCCTGACTTGACTGACAAGTGTACTACTGCTGTACATATAATGCAATCTGATTTATCAAAACATGTAAATGCATGCTATTGGCAAACAGTAAACATTGCATTTTAAGTTTTGTGTCAAACTTTGAAAGCCTTATTTCGTCATAAATTACTGTGAAGTCTTTTGATTCTGAGTTGATTTAACTTAGTTGATAATGTCCATCTTGAGTGGTAGGATTGTCATTCCACTGCGCCTGTCTTAGCCATCATGTATACCAGTTTTCACCTTGATGTTCATAAATTAAAACTTGATAACGATGGTGTAACCTTGACACCCTATCATTGAGATTTGAAATTTTTCTTTTTCATTCAGCTTGATCCATCTTAGTTGGTAGGATTGGTTTAATTGGCCTAGGTTTTCATTCACTCCGCAATACTAAAACTAAAATTGATCCTAATGTTAGAGATTTTGTGCCCTTAGAAAATTAAAAAAACTAGTCTTTTTCTCATCACATTCTTCTGATATTTTTCCTCAACTAATTGCTTTCTTAACACTTCAGATATTTTGTTTGAGATAATTTATTTTTTCATTGCTAATTGTAATTAATTTTAATAAAATGTTGTTAGAACTCAGGTCTAGGGAACATGGTCAACCCTCTCATGTCTTTAGCCAATCCAGCTGTATACAGTATTCCCATTTTACTTCTCGTTGGTTGGCGTGGAGAACCAGGGGTCAAGGATGAACCACAACATGTAGCCCAGGGTCAGATAACCAAACCAATGTTAGGTAAGTTCAAAGTTTTTTAACCTTTCAACCACTGCTAAATTGGCTGGCACAAAAACCAGGGGTCAAAGATGAATCACAACATAACCCAGGGTCATAAACCAAAACCATCATTAAGTTTAAAGTTGGGTTTTTTAAAATTTAACTTTTCAATCATATGCACAAGTTTTACTTGAAACCACTACACAGTACAAGAAGTTAAAAGTACCTGTTAAATGTAGTTGACTCAAATACTTTGAATGGATCTTAAAACAGCTGATAACTGGTGTTAAGAGATTTTGTTACCAGCTTAGACTACTGCTATGGTATTATCTGGCTTTCATTTGCTTTAGCACAGCTGTCACAGTAAGGGCTAATCTTTTTGCCTCTTACTTTGAATGTACACAGAAAGTTGGATAAGATCTTTAGAAGAGTATTACAGAATTAAAATTCCAATGGAAAAGTTGAAAAGCTTTCTCAGTTTTTAACCTTTTGTGTTGAATTCTTTACATCTAAAGTTTTATAGTTGGCCAATGCAGCCAGATAAGCTTAAAAATGTGTCTACTGTATTGATTTTTAACAAGAATCCACCAAGTGAACAAAAGAATTCAAGATTTGTACTGAAAGGGAAATTTTTATGTATTACAAAGTTAAGAAAAAAGAAACAGTATCTCAGATTTATTGAACCTGATATCTGAAACACCTTTTTGCAGCTAATCCATGGATTAGCTGTTAACTTGTGTTACCTGGAGATTATCAGGGTTATAAGACTTTGGAAAGTTCAGAATAAAAAAGACTTATATCAGTCAGTTTTTGTTTTTTTATTGTTTTATACTTTTTAATTTTCCCATTGACAGTCTTCTCAAAATTAGTATTTTAAAGCCTTTAAAATTAATTTTCATTAATGTTAATTTCTATAAAATCCCAAAAGTGTGTGTTGTAGTTCTCCTATTTGCTAACAAAGCTGAGCTGGCAAACCAGCAGTGTTCCCAGAGGGATAGTCTTAGAGTTATCACCAAGACAGTATCAGTACTATAAGCATTCTGTTTTAAGTCAACATCAACCAAAAATGAATCAGTTTATTTTTTTATAAGAGATTTTAAAATGTTTGGATTTACTTCTCAATCTCTTAGGTAGAAAAAAAACTGACAATGATGAGTTTAAATACCACTTAGTAGAATCCCTTCCATGGATAGTCAGTATTTTAATAAATTTTATAGGTTCACTTTCATCTGAACTTCTATATTCAAACATTCCTAGAGAATATGAATTGACTTCAAAAGCTTGAAATTATTGTAGTGTTAATTTAAAGATATATCTGAATCCCCAGATTGCATGAATATCCCATGCGAAATTCTCCCAAAGGATGAAGCCAGTATGAGAGCAGTAAGTTTCTGAAACATTTTGTTATAGTTTTTTTTTCTTGATGCAAACCTTGTATACTGTGTTTTTGTTTAATATCCATTTGTTACAGTATTATCAGGTACGATTGGGCCCATTTAAATTTTATTTACTTAGCTCAGTTTGTAAGTTTGAGGTAAATTTAATAATATGTAGACAACCTGTGTGTTTATACTGATGTTGTTTTTTTATGCTAAAAGGTATTAAAGAAAGCTGAAGAGTATTTTGAAGATAAGAAGTCTCCTTTTGCTCTCTTGGTCAAGAGTAAAACATTTTCTCCTTATAAGTTGAAAGCACAAGATCGAGATAATCAGTAAGATATTTTATTTCTTCTCCCTCAGTATCTTATTTAGTTAGTTAATCTTTCCTTGTTCTCACCCACTTTGTTACCAGACATTTTTGACATTATTTTCTGCATGGCATAGATAAAAATAATTCACAGGTAAAATTAAACTTTTCATTGTTTTAAGCCGTGGAAAAGCATTTCAAATTATCTGGTTTTTTACATTTTCTAAATGTTTGTAAATAACTAGGTTTCCTTTGACAAGAGAAGAGGCATTGTTCAAAGTAGTTGAGTGCTTACAAGAAAATGATGCTGTTGTTGGGACCACAGGGATGTTATCAAGAGAGTTGTTTGAGTATAGGTAAGATGTTTGTGTAGTGTTTGATACTCAAGGGGCAAGAGCTGGTGGAATTTAGTTAAAAATAAATGTTACACGCAAGAAAGAGAATTTACCGTTTCTGTTTTGTTGAATCTTTGTTAATATTTAAAGTAAGTGATAATTTAAAGTTGCTAATATTTCAATATTTGCATATCTGCTGTGTTTTAGGGTGACCATGAAGATGGGTCATGCAAGAGATTTTTTGACTGTAGGGTCTATGGGTCATGCTTCAGCCATCGCCCTTGGTATTGCCCTTCAAAAACCTCAACGGCAGGTAAAATACAATATTTTATCATCTTTAGCCGTTATAATAAGTAAACATTTTTTGTATAAACCCATATGTATTTAATGTTGCTCTGACAAAATTAACCGGTTTATTTAAATTAGGTGTTTTGTTTGGATGGTGATGGTGCTCTTCTCATGCATATGGGATCATTAGCCACTGTAGGCCAGCAGGGCCCAGCTAACCTGAAGCATATTGTATTCAATAATGGGGCCCATGATTCAGTTGGTGGTCAACCTACTGAAGCTGGTAATCATGAAGATTTTGATCTCTGTGCCATTGCTAAAGGGTGTGGGTATAAGGAGGTAAGTGTCCATGGATCTAAATCTTTGAATTAAATATTTAATGGCAGGTAGAAATACTCTTTGATTATCAAGAGATATCTGTTTAAACTAATAAATATTTGGTTCCTATGCTCGTGCAGGCTCTTGTAGCAATAACAGAAAAGGAAATTGAGGAAAAAGTAAGATATCTTCATAAGGCTCGTGGTCCCATTTTACTTGAGCTGAAAGTAAAACTTGGATCTAGATCTGACCTTGGCCGACCAACAAGGACCACCATTGAAAACAAGGATGACTTCATGGGATTTTTACGAGACTAAATTTCTTAGTAGTAACAATTAATCGCAAGACAGTAAAGTGTGCTTGTTTAAATGTCATGTTCACATGATGTTTCACCCATTTTTATTTCTCTGGTGTACACGTGGGAATTTTTATCATTTTCTTTTAATGGTTACATTCGTTATCTTTACATGATCTGATGTGTTTGGAAAATTTGCAATCATAATTATTCGATCTTTTTAGGTTCATTGTATTCATAAAACATTTATAATCATTTCATTTATACGATTGTTGTGGATTTAATTAGAAAGCTGTTGATTATTAAGTTTTACATTTACAATTTTAAGTATCAGATACTTTGGCTGTGTGAGTTTTAAAAAAATGTATTTATTTCTTAAAACATCAGTCTTTAAGGTAATATTTATTTATCTGTGTTGTCTAGTCATGGGCTACAACAGTACTTAGAGTAGTTGAACAATATTTTATTGATACCATCTTTCATATTCTTACTACTTTTACAGCATAATATTTCATTAATTGAATGAATCAACTTTTTACTTAGTATTTTACCCATTTTACCATTTAATTGAAAGTGATTCACATTAAAATTGCATATGGTGCTTCAAGAGAGCATTTGAATTTTTGTATCAAATTGATACTGCATTTCTTCAGAGAAAGTTTGTGATGCTTTAAGTTTTATTTTACATTCATTTACTAGTTTGTCTAGAATTTGTTTGATGCTAGATTTGTATTATACAAGTTTGATTGTAAAATGGAAATCCATGTCAAAGAATGTTTTCTGGTGTGTATTAACATGAATGTTAATTTATTGGTTACACTAGATGTGTATTTGAATTTAACCAAATCAATCTAGGCTTTGAGAAAAATTGTCAATTATTCTCATTTATAAAGTCATGTTCTGCTACTAAGCAATAGTATTGTTCTTTTTTTACTCATCTATCCTTAAATTAGTTTACATATTTGTTTCTATAATTGAGCCATGACAATTTTATTAAGTGTTTAGATACATAATTCTACTCATTGAAGTAATTGAATACCTGAGAATTTTTTAAGTAAAGCAACAAGAAAAAAAAATTAAGAACATTCAAATACTTGGTGATAAATACTAAATAAATAGAATCTATTATCAGATTATAGCCTAGTTGTGCCAAAAAAAATGTAAATCAAGAACAATAATTTTTAAAAGTCAAGTGCCTTTAGTAATTATTAGGATTTTAGTAAACTGTGATTCTATGCAATGTACATACGATTGCTTAAGTATTATTTTGTCAGATTGTCTTTTTGTGTTGAAACTAAAAACTAGGAAGTTTCTATTATAATTTTAACTGTCAACTGGTACATGATTAATTTGGTGGTATATATTTTTAATCAACTAAAATTATATCAAAATGTTTTTGTTTACTTTTAAACATACTTTAAAACACCAGCATTGAATTGTCAATCTGTTTTATTATAAAAAAGTGAGGCATGTTTTTTAAGGAATATATACAATGAAGAGCATTTTATGAACACTAGCCACAGAAAGTGTACAATTACAATCATTAATCAAGTTACATTCCAGTTTTTAACTTTTTTTTTTTACCCTTAGTTTTTAGAACTTTTACTTGTATTTTAAAAAATAATTTGATCTTAATTTACTGAATCAGTGTAGTGCATTAATTTATACTGTTTTGCTCATACTGTATTGCTGATTGTCATACAATGAAATAATTATGGTTAATTATACACTAAGATTTAAGAGAACAATATTTCATTTAATGCTTTAAAATACAATGTATTGAGGTTTAATGTATTGGTTTATTAACCTTTTAAAATTATGTACTTAACATTAAAATCAGTCACTGAACAATACTGAATTGAAGTATCCTTTCTTCCCAGTTGGGGCATGTTTATTGGTTTTACAAATTAGAAACAACAATCTGGAAATGAATCAGTCTTTATTTTCAAATTTAAACTGATACAATATTAAATAAAAATCGAACTGCACTTGAATTAGAAAAGGTCCACCCATATAATAGCTGAAACATAAAAAGCATATTCTATTGGTTCTGAAAATGTGGACTTGTTCCTACACTACAATTGGTAAAATTAACTGCTGAAACAAAACAATGGTCGAACATCTCTCAAGACAATCATACAAATCATTCAAACAAAAATGTTGCTTTAAAAAAAGCACAAATTACATGAGATTAAGATTCAGCACTGAAATCTGGATTCTTGCGCAAGATGACAAAACCTTCCATGATAGGAGTCAAGGGTAGATCTAAAATGTTGTTAAGGAGAAGGCAATTCTAGAACAAGATTAAATATAAGAAAAGTGATTTATCTAAATTTCAAACTGCTTACAAAAAAAAAGAAAACTCTAGAAACTTAAGTTTAACAAATACTTAAGACTATAGTATTTGTATACCATTAAAAAAAAATTGCAATGCAGGTAAAATGCCTAATGCATAGGGAAATGCTCCAAACATTTATGCCAACCAGAACATAAGGGTGTCTAAATGGTTTTTTATTTGTAGCACACAAGTTTGCACACGGGGGATATAGTGATAAACCAGCGTTGTTTAATACGATACTATATAAACAGCCATGCTATTTTATTTTTAGGGGCAGGTCTTAGCGTTAAATATAAAATGAGTGTGGTAAATTAAACATCAAACTAGGATAATTATGCAATCTTCTTCTGAGTGGGCATAATCATGATCTGAACCCATAATTTTTAAATAAAAGAAAAATTCATTAGGTGTGACTTAGTACTAAACTGATAAACTTCATGATTATTTACAAAGGTCTTAAATTATATAAATGTTAATAAAAAGAGTAAAGGGCATTATTATGGAAAGCCAAGTGCTAAGAAGATATTTTTTGATGTAGGCAGCCCTGGAAAATGCTATTTTCTCATAATTGACTTTCAAAAGGAGAAAAAGCTTTTTGCTTAAAATAAATATCACTATATTGTACTAAACCAAGTGTAAAATTTTCTGCATTGCTTTATAAACAGTTGATGAACAGTATCTGAATTAAGTCTGGAAATGTTTCCAATTTATGTCTGAAAAAAGGTATAGTCTCAAAAAGCATTCCAGTATAAAAGAACCAAATAATAACATGGTTAATAAAAGGATACATTCCTCAGTAGCTAATTCTGCTCTTTCACCATAAGCTAACAAGACAGGTGTTGTGTGAGTTTGGAAACCTGTGATTGTCTTAGGTTTACCAGCTTGTCCAACCACATCAACAGCCTAATAAAAGAAAAACAGATAACAATCTAGCTCAATCATAATATTACCTTACAATCAAATTTCTTTAATTGTTAACTATGTCTATAGACCATATTTCAAAGACAATTTAACTATAAAACATGTTGATCAGAGCTTTCCCAAACCTAAATTCAATTTTACACATTTACTTCTAGTAAGTGTAGCTTATTTCAGCTTAAACAGTTATCAGTTAGTACTATACAATGAACTTTTACTGTACTTAAAAATATTCAAAAAGCTACTATAAAAATTAAAATAATTTCATTGTCAATGAAAAACTGCTTACTTGTCCAACTCTGACAGTAGTTGGCAGAGGTCTAAGCTGTTCATCAAATGTCACCAACATTCGTGGTTGCATGGCAGATACCAGGTTATACAACATGTAGTGGGATTTTCCAATTATAACTAAATTTTAAGAAGAAAAAAAATGCATTACCCTTTATAATTTAAATATTATAATTTTAAAGTACATTCTATTTTATTTTAAGCACAAGGGCTAAATGTCTAAACAAAAGATTTAGATTATTTAAAATAGTTTTTCTATTAAAAATAGATTAAAAGCTTTATAAGCCACATACTGCATTGAATGCTTTGCTTTTATTCAATTCAATGATGCTTGAAGTACTTTTCAATTATCCAGGGTAATTTTCTTTAGTTAAAGCTTATTAAAATATAAATCCTCGCATTCATAACCAATAACAAACGCAGTACTCACTATTTTTAACATCTAAACATGAAACCAGAACTGATAATAATCCAGCAACAGCAACAGGGGACATAAGCATGCGATCACTATGATATGGGCTGAGAGTTAGTGTCCCCTTGCCAAGATGAGTCAAACCTTGGGCCAGTCGTACCATGAACAAATTGTTTGGATCCTTAGCATGATAGACTGCCAACTGGCGGAGCATGGCTGCTAAACGAGCATTATTAGTTCCTAAAAAGTAAAAGATTTAGAAAGAAATTACTTTTTAAATAAATTATTTTAGATCTGATACATTGTGCTGGAACTGCACTCTAAATAATGATTTTCAAGAAATTAAAGAGGGAATAATATTGACTAGATTGAAGCACTTACCTGCCCCTACAATCCCCATAGAGAGAATTGCATTGTGTGCTACTTCAGGATCACTGTCATGAGAGAATTTACTTAAGGTGTCTAGAATGTTTAATTTAGGGTTTGATACAGATATGAGTGCTAGTGCCAATGGTACAGCCCTTCTGATGGGTAGTTCACCATAACGCAACAAGTGGCCAAAAGCACGGAATGACATCTCACACCCAACCTCTTCTCCCATGGCAATGAGACCAATACCCAGAACAGCAACACCTGAATAACACAGGATAATTATAAATCAATACCAGTTTATTATTATTTATATGAATCTATACATGTAGTAAAAAAATAGTAATACCGATGACTAAAACAATTTCCTGACCTTGTTGAACTGAGAGATCTGGACCAACAGGCTTTTCATCTTCTTTCTTTTTATCGTCCTTGTCCTTCTTTTTGTTCTTGTCCTCTTTCTTCTCATTGTTGTCAGCATCTTTGGACTCATCATGCTCAGAGCACACATGCAGTAAATGTTGTATCTTCAACACATTGCCAGTGCCAGCATAGGCAGCAACATCAACCAGCATGGTGGCCATTGATCTGAGTGGCTCAGCAATAACCTCCAAGGCAACTAGTGTGGCATCACAAGCGTCTTGTTTGCCTAGTTAAACCAAAAATTATTTTAGTTTAGAGAATTAAGAACTCAAACCCTGACTGCAGTGTTACAGAAATAGAGCAAAAAAAAAATTTCTTTAGTTACTAACTAAATATTAATAACACCATATGTAATTACCTGTTAAACAACAACTAACCTAGAAAAGCAAGTGCTAAACCCAATGCAAGATAACGTGAATATGTTTCTTTTAGTTCAGTCTCAGATCTCTCCATCATGGTTTGTAGGATAGTTGATGTGACATCACCATTACATGTGCCCACCGCGATCATACCACAAGCAAGGGCAGCATTACCAACAACCTAAATGTTAAAATGTTGCAATTACTTGCATAATAATTTATATATCACCTAAACTTACAGTTAGTTAATTGTTTAGTGAGCGTATATATGCATGTGTGCATATGTATGATGCCAACACTTTGTGTACCTATTTGAATACAATTGTCCTAAAATATAAAATTTAGCTGAGCAAAAGCTTTTATAGTAAATTATCTCCCATGGATATTTCCAAATATTTCCTTCATAAATAGCGATGAGAATCATTCAATTTGTACAACAAAGTAAATGGGCCTACAATTAATCTTAAATAAAAACAAATACCTCCATGTTAGCTTTGGGATCACCTAGAACAGGAAGAATCAAAGATAGGACAGGAGTACTGTTTGATCCAGCGTAGGCTAGACCTAGGCTGAAAAAAAAAAAACTAGATTATTTATAATTTCAGGAAGCAAAATGAATCAATTAAATCAGAAGGTACACTGGGAAATATTCTCATCTAAAAATATTAAGAACCTAAAATTGTCAAACATATGGGTGTTAAACATACCCACTAATGGCACCAATCCTCATGAAAGAGTTGGTGTGCATCACATGGTCACCTAGAAGGGCCAGAGCTGGATCACATTCATTACGTACACCAGAGTTTACAATACCACAAGCCAAAAGTGCACCAGCCTGGATGTATTAAATTGGACATTCTTGTGTTTTAAAAATCAAAACATTTTATTTTATAAAATCACATTAAATGAAATGCATGAAAGATAATATGTTTTAAAATTATTATATCAACTAAACTTGCCTTAATGTAGTCTTCATTTGAGTAAAGGAATTTGTCAATCTGTGTAAGACCACCATCAACATCCCAAAGTAAGATCAGTCCAAGAGATGCGGTCGCACTCAGCATGCCTAAATTACATCAGTTTTTACATTACTTCTTCCAATTAACTTTTAGATGACTAATAATTTTGAAAAATATAAAAGCAACAACCAGTAATTTCACAAAGAAATCAACAACTATACCATGCTCCTTATTTTTATAAAGCCATTTGTGTCCCTCCTCTGGTGTTATGAGTTTGTCTGTACCAAAAGCTGCATTAACAAGTCCATTGACAAAAGAGGCAGCCAAATTTTGTCGAGCAGAGTCAAGATTGCTTGGGCCTATGGTATTTCCTGATTAAGATAATAAATAATAAATCAATGTAATAATGTTTTATATTTCAAATTTTTAATTTTCTACTTTATATTAATATTTTCCTACTTACTGTTGGGCTCTAGATGAGTTTTGTATATATCTTCTGGAACTTTAGGATCCATTATATCCAACTGTTGATTAAAAGAAGCAAGATGCAGCATTTTAGAAATTTGGCTTTGAAAATTGAAACATTGTTGGTAATTAACCAAGAATAAGAAAATGTTGAGTTACCTCTCTGGCTAGGGTAAGAAAATGTTGATTCAGTTGCCCATTGGCAATAATTTCTCTTAAATCATCCTTGTCATCCATCATTTCAGACAATTCAAGGGAAATTTGTTGGCGGCCCAGCATATAAGCTAATTGTTTCTTTACAAGCCTGATAAAAAAAATAATGTAAGCAAAAATTATCAAATTTTTTAAAGATCATTACATAAGCGAAAAAAAAAGTATTATTTATTTCAAATTTGTTTACAAACAAGTAGCAAACAAGCAGATCATTACTTCAAAACACTTACGGGTCTGGGCATTCCAGGAAAATTTCTTCAATGAGAGCCATGTCATTCAAAGCCATAGCAAATCTAAGGGCTTGTGGGAACTGTTTGAATTTCCTATACAAATTTACTGCACACTTTAGTAGAACTGTGTTTTCAGGGTCTGGTACATAAGGAACACAGCTGTAAAAAAAATGGATTGGTTGGTTAAGACATTACATGAAATCATGCTTGCTTACAGCTAGTAATAAAACAACACTCATGAGTTATATACCTTGTAAGATACAAGCACACTCTAGAATATGCAGCATCATCAACATAGTGTTCCAACAGCTCCAACTTCTCAATCTCCATTAAAAGATCACAAGCTTCTGCTTCAGCATTGTGAGACATGTGGTGAGGCACAATTTGTTTAGCCAACCCAACCAGCTTTTCTTTCATCTCTGTGCTATCTTCACTGAGTTCTTGCCACTCCTGTGCTACTTGGCCTGCTAAATGCCTGGTTAAATATAAAAATTAATTTCAAAAGATGCAAACTACAACTTTAACTTCTAATTAGAAAAAATGATAATTAAAACTTACCTGACATACTCATGCCCCCATGAGCCTATTTCTTCCTTAGAGCCTAAAAGTCTATATTTAAGACTGTCTCTACCCTCACTCATGGTCATACCAAGGACAGAAATTATGTCAGCGCAAAAACGCTGTAGAGGAAAAAAAGAATTTTTACAATATTCTATAAATTTTCAATATCAAGAGTTATAATGTTTAATAGATAATTAAAGCAAAACAAAAGAATAAATTCATCAAGAAGTAATTACCTAGACTTCATTTATTTTTATTTCTTAAATAATAGGAAGACCACAGGGGATGACACAAAAATTGAACTGGTGACAATTGTCACATGATATTAGAAACCTAAAAGTTTGGGGGATCTGGGTGGTTTTTTATTTTTTATAGTATAATAAGAAATTTTTTAAAAAGTAAATATCTGTGGATTTTCATGTGTGGTCTTCATAGGTATCAGTTTCTAACATAACTTTTAAAAGTAAAACTTTCTTTATTTCAAATATAATAATTATTTTTAAAAATACCAAAATTTTGAACATACCTGGGTATTGTTGTCAATTATTTTTTCATAGACAGTTTTGAGCGTATCAAAATGCTGCCTTAAAAACTTTAAAGGCTTGGGCACTGATGTCATTGAAGTAGTTGATGCTCTAATTTGGCTGCGCAAATTCTCAAGAGCAGCCAGGTATAGTTTTTGGTTAGGCTCAGTCAGCCGCTCAACAAGCATGTTCAATTCATCCTGCAACTGCCTATCTTCCTCTGACTAAAAGTTTATCAATAAATGTTAGGTTTCAAGATAATACTTGACATAAGTACATTTTTTAACATAATATTAGTGATTAAGTATAAAATTTTAGGCCATTTAGGTCTGAATTGACCCATATATTCCAAAGCTGTTCATGCACAAACAAATGTTCTTGATTTATTGATTAACATCTAACTCCAGCAGGAATTCTAAAATCTAAATTTAGATACTACACTCACATGAATATTCGTTGGATTTTTTTTGGCAGTCACTTTGTGCTGCACTTAAAAAGTTAGATAGGCCTAAATATTAAATAGGCCTAACATAAATAGGAAATTGTTTTAGACTCCTGTTGCGTCTTGGGCACAAAAGGGAAAAGATGAAGTTTGGGCCTTAAACTTGGTGTTTATGAACATAATGGATATAAATATACTTTGCAATGAAATAAGTAAAACTGGGAAATAATTTAGAGTAGCTAGGCCAATGCAAAAATTTAATTTCAGTAAAACAATATAATAGTTACATATTTGGATAGGGGCTGTCAATCTGATTACAGATCAGTTTGAATTTTCAAAATCTGACCATAAACAAAAAAGTTATGAATTTTTTTGTCATTAAAAAACAGCAGTTTTTTCAGACAACCGGGGTAGACTCTGAAAGAGGAAAAATACTGGGAGGGTATGGACCAAATTTTTAAGAGTTTTTCACTAAAAGTGGTATAAAAGCAAGCAGACTTCACCAATTGATGTCATTTTATGATATTTTGTAGATTTGTGTATGCCGAATGCAATGATGCTATTTTAAAAAGTGTCTTTTGATTACATAACAGACTTATTTCATGGATTATGTAATACCCCCCTTCAATTTTTTTTACAACATCTGATAATCCGTGTGATAAGAAGTCATTCTTTAAATTAAACACTGTTTTAAACCATAATATGACATTTGTATATGCTGAAGCTAATGGTGATATTTAAAATGGTCGAACATTATTACAAAACTATAAAGGTCAGGTTATGTAATTCGCACCTTTTGCTCATAATTTACCATGTATTTATTTTAAAATCTCTTTTGCTCATTGTCAGTTAACTTTAAGTGAATAGCCTACTTAAAGAAAAGAGAACTAATACAGTTTTAATACAAAGAGAAGGATGCTATAACAATAGTATATTTGTGATGATGTAACTTCTTAAATATGTTATGTAATCTATGTGCAATCTTACAGGTCTACTCTATTCCAAAAATATAGGCATATCTTATTATATTTATATTTCTTGTTACTTTAAATGTCATACCATTGATACAACTTTCTTCTATAGAATTAGCCTAGTTACAAATATGTCTTATCAGAATCAGTGTGCTTTATGATAATTTTGTAATATTTTTAAACACAAAAAAGTTGCTCATTTTTACAATTTTAATAACATAAACATTGGAGGAAAATTGTTTTTTTTTAGCTTGTACAAGGTAGTGTAAGTAATAGGTCTATAACATAGATTTATATATGCTCAATGTTTATGCTAGTTGTAAGCTGGTGTATTTTGTAGGCCTACCATAGGCCTATTACATTGGGAAAAAAAGCACGTGTTTGAGTGCTTGACTGTGTGTAGTAGATGCTAGGCATTTTTTAAGTTTCCCATGTCTGGCTTAACACGGAGGCGTTTATCACCATCAGCATTTGCCTAGATTTAGTTCAATCAGAGGTGGTTAACCAGGTTTTCTGACCAACGAATTTTATTGCCGTATTACGTAAACACGAGGCTAGATAGGCTAGTCGGCCAACCCGATGAACGTGTCAGACGAATATTATGTAATTTTAGAGACAAAAGTCTGGGAAGATTTCCTGATCTATGCCCGAGGGTTAGTAACATCAACTCCACAAAGTGAAGGGGGAGGGAGGTGGGGTATGAAACCACCGCGAGCCTCTCGGGTACCGTACGGGTGTTATACAACATCAAAGGCGCCGACCCTCGGCTTGTCGCGTCATGGAGTAGTGGGGGCGGGGTGAGGCTATGGATGTTACATACGGTGTTACATACCGTGTAGGATGGTCAGTGACTCCCCATACCCACCCCATCCCATTTTGGTCGATTTGGCAACTAGTAACCTCCACTTTGTTAAGGGTTTTAAAATTTTTTAGTCAACCGAAAAAAAAGAGCCCGGGGTAAAATTTAATTTATTTTTTAAAGCCATTTTTACGAAAAAGTAATGTACACAATAATGAAACGTTACGCGAATCACATCAGCATTGTTTGGTCGGGTCGCAGCTATCCGGATTAAATTCTAAAGAAGATTAATTTTGACGATTAGTAAATACTATTACGACTTTTTTTTTTGCCGTTTCAATGGTTTAAAACAAAGTTATGAAACATGCCTGTCTACTTAAATATAAAATAGCAATACCCGACGAGTCAAATACGGGAACACACGTATCTATCTTTAGAAATTGTTTATAGTCTCATCCAATCGGATCAACCGCCTAGCGTCACGTGACCACACACTCGGCTGTGCTACACGATGTGTAGATCACGATTCAGTCGGACGGCGGCCGACGCGTTAATTTTTATTTTCGTTCCGTCTTAAAATGTATGGACGGCTTTATTATGAGGTGTTATAATACATGTCATACATTGAAATAATCGGCGGGATTTCAGGAATACAGCTCAAGGTTCAAATGTAAAATAGGTCAAATAATAGACCGGGAAACTTAGTTCAACTTTGCGGTCCGATATCTCCCGAAGTATTTAACTTATTTTGACCACGAACCTTGAGCGTTGTACGTCTACATTTAATCTGTTCGTCTGCCAAATTTGATTGTTGTAGTACGTAAACTCGATACGTCTATAAAAACAAATTGTAGAGCGTCATATTTAAAACAGCGATTCGAAGCACAGCCGAGCGATTCAGTCGGACAGCGGTCGGCGCGTCATGTTTTCATTTTCCGTCCACTTCAAAGTCTATAGACGTCCTTATTATAGGGCCTAATATGACATATCATACATATTAATAAACGTCGAGATTTCAGGAATACAGCTCAAGGTTCAAATTAAAAATCGATTCATTAATAGCCCAAATAACTTAGTTCAACTTTGCCGTTCGATATCTCCAAAAGTATTTAACATATTTTCCCCAAGAACCTTGAGCGTTATACGTGAACATTTAATCTATTCTTCTACCAAGTTTCACTGTTGTAGTACGAAAACTCAAAGAGTCTATAGACTCTAAGTAACACCCCTCTTTTAAAAAGGTGAAAAAGCCTCCCCCCTAATCGGCACGTCGCCGCGGGGGGTAAAAAATGCGATTAAATCGGTGATTTCTTCAACGTCTGAAATAATAAAGAAATCAAACTTATACAGTTAAAAAGGTTGTTCAATTACGAACAGAATGATGTATAACATGTTAACATAAACACAATAAAAGCATGCAAAAAACAGAGTTAAACATGCAGGGGGTAGGGAAAAGCCGATTTGTCCGATTTTCTCGGCAGCGGCATTGGCCTAGCTATTTAGAGCCTAGATCTACATTTTACAATTAAGGCCTATTTAATAGTATTACTCGCAAACCCAGAGGCGTGGCCATTGATAACAACAATATGGCATACACACAGGATGCATGACTTCCCACAATTTAGTCTTAGTTCCAGTGACCTTCTTAGAATTACTGTTTAAAATGTTTACCACGAGAAAAATTATGGGGTTTTCACGTTATAAAAATAAATCATAGGTGGCAGGGCTATGTATGCCAGAAAAGCATTTTAAAATTTGGTTTGAAGAAAGTTGGTTTCGTTAAAATTAATAGAACTTTAAAAAATTTAATGGTGTAGGTGCAAAAATAAGCGAGAACCTAACGCATTATTAGGTTTATCAGTCTATGAAAAAAAGAAATCAAATATAGTGAGCTGTTTTGTTATAAGTAAAAAGACTGGCATTAATATCACAACCAATTATTTTTTTTTAAACCCACGTGACTGCTATTTGGTTCATCACTACTGAGGAATTCTGGTGCATAGCCAATTAAAAAGTCTAACCGATTCGTGGTTTGCCCTGGCCTCAAACGTAAGAGTGATATTACATGTGTTGTCATGGAGAGGTGTGTCGTGTCATAACAGTGAGTGACAATAAATATTAAATTAAGTAGGCTAATTTAGTTTAAAACTAAAAACTTCAAAATTAGTGCCTAATGGCTTAAATATGGATGTCTATTATTCGGTGGTCATGTTTAAATTAAAAATTAGGTAAATTTTAGATTTTGTGAGAAAATCTAGACCTCTACTTAATAGTTTTTCTCACTAAATCTAGAATTTACGCAATTATCAATTTAAACATGACCACTGAATAATAGACATCCATATTTAATCCATTAGGCACTAACTTTGGAGTTTTTAGTTCGTTTTGAACTAAATTAGTTAATTTAATATTTATTGTCAATCACTGCCATGTCCAACACATCTCTCCATGTCAACTCTTCTTAAGCTTGAAGCTAAAGAAAACCACAAATCAGGTTAGACTCCATGCACAAGAGTTCCTCACTAGTGATCACCAAATAGCGGTCACGTGGTTTTTAAAAAATAAAAATAAATTGGTTGTGATACGGACGCCGGTCTTATAAAAAAACAGCTCACAATATTTGATTTCTTTTTTCATAGACTGATAAAACTAATAATGCTTTACGTTCTCGCTCATTTCTGTACCTACACTGTTGATATTTTTTAAATTCTATTAATTTTAATGAAACCAACTTTTGAATTTAGCCTCCGTTCTCCAAACCAAATTTTAAAATGCTTTTCTGGCATATCTAACCCTGCCACTTATGGTTTGTTGTTATGACACGGAAATCCCGCCATTTTGCGCGTGGTAAACATTTTTAAATGTAATTAGTTGAAGGTCTCTGGAATTTGGCCGAAAAATCACCGGAAATCAGACGTCCGGTCCGGGCGCCATATTGTTGTTAGCAACCGACCACGCATCCAAGTTAGCGAGAAATACTACTACTTAAAAATTTAGTGAGTTGGTCCCAAAAAATAATCCAATCCAAATTTAACCCCACCAGTTTTGCAGTGGTTTTGCTTAATAACGGTGTTGTAAGGTGTATTTATAATAAATTTTGAATTAGATCTATATATCATTAATATCAGTTTGATTATCAATGAGACTTTATGACAACATTGGCTTTAATGTTAGTAATGACTCTAATGAGCGATTGGCATGACATGCAAAATTTGAAGCTGGAAAAAAACGAAGCGGTTCGGTTCTTCGATTTAATGGGGGTGTGTAGTACAATGTATAAGTTTAAACGAAATTTCAATAGATAGATCTATATTTATTAGATTTCATTAACGTACTAGGTCTTGTTCAGTTTTAGGCTCTCCCTTTTTCTTCTCTGCTTCATTTGTGTCCGTTTTCTCATCTTTTTTTATGTCGGTACTGCGCTTGGTGTCTGCCATCTTGGTTTGTTTGTCTCGCTAAATCTCGCAGGAACAGGCTACCTCTAACATAAATGAGTGCATCCAAAAAACATTTAGGCCTAGATCTAGATCTAACATGAGTTTTGCACTAATGTTTTTCGCTTTTTGCCTAACCTATTGAAAATGACTTTTTATTTAATGTTTCTAGACAATTATAAAATATTAAGCGTATTTTCTTTATACGCTATTTCTAGGCATAGTCAACGGTATTAAATTGTTTTCCCTCATGCCAATGTGTGCTGAAACTTAACATGTAGGCCTACTGGGAAAACTTTTTTTCTCCATACGTCTTCATAAATGTAGCTTATCGAGGGGTCTTTTATAAATGACGTTTTTTTTTAACCTCCCCTTCATTTTACCTTATTGAAAAAAATGTGAAAAAATTAATGACTTGGCAGTAACGTCACAAGGGTAAAGGTAGGTTGAAATGGGGTGGGGAGGGTGGGAGAGGGTAAGGACCGCACTGGTGACGCCATCCTAGGGGTGACACTATCCAACGAAAACAAATTGTCAAGTTTATTAAGGAAATATTTGTACCCAGTATGGACAACACCCCCACCCGCCCCCGCATTGTGACGCTACTTAAATAGCGCACACTTAATCCGTTTGGTGAGCTCACTATAAATACAATTACCACGGATGTACTCTTAAGGCATCGGACTTGGCTAAAGGGGCAGATAATTGTCATTTTCTTTGAGTTATCTATTCTGCGTTTAGGCAAATAATCTTTGTCGTGCGGTTGCGACACTTAACAAACGTTTTCAGTGGCGTAGCGAGGTCGGGTGTCACCCGGTGCGGCACTTAATGGTGCCCCCCCCCCCCCGTAAAAATTTATATATATATATATATATATATATATATATATATATATATATATATATATATATATATATATATATATATATATATATATATATATATGTATATGTATATATATATATATATATGTATATGTATATATATATATATATATATATATATATATATATATATATATATATATATATATATATATATATATATATATATATATATATATATGGGGCGGTAGACTTTCTCCCCCCCCCCTCCCCGAAGAGATGCTTGGAAGAAACTCTGTCAGTTACAGTGGCGTAGCGTGGTCGGGTGTTACCCGGCGCGGCACTTAATGGTGTCCCCCCCCCCCAGAGGCGTCACCCCCCCCCCCCCTCGAACTTTCGATTTACACCCCCCACCTCAAGTTTTTCTCTATATATTTTGCTCTTTTTTGCCTTGGTGTCACCTCCCTAAATGGTATCACCCGGTGCGGTCCGAACCCCCCCCCCCCCCCGCTACGCCTCTGGTCGGTGATAAATGCAGCTTGATGTTGTCACCCCCTCCTCTCCACCCTTGTCGGGATTTGTCAACTTTGCTCTTAAAAGACTATTTAACTCACTCTAATTAAT
The DNA here is from genome assembly GCF_028476545.2 of Physella acuta. Lineage (NCBI taxonomy): Eukaryota > Metazoa > Mollusca > Gastropoda > Physidae > Physella > Physella acuta. The sequence continues at coordinate 101,637 of NW_026732583.1, read as the reverse complement.
CACTTAATTAACTGGAATTATCATTTTTCTGTATATGTTTTGCTTTTTTTGCCTTCGTGTCACCCGGTGCGGTCTGCACCCCCCCCCCCCCCCCATCGCGACGCCTCTGAACGTTTTTAAAACATATATATCGACTTAATCTCATATCATTACAATACCTACATACTAAAATGTAAAAAGTAACCTTTGTATAAAAACCTTATTATTATAAGCTTTTAATTTTAAGTGCATTGAAAATAAGAAAACTTCGTAACACATCTGTCGCTCATATCTTTTACACATTTTTATAATAATTTAGTGCTTTTACTAAGCCGAGATAGATTGTTTTATCATTTTTGCAAGTTTTTAAAAGCTTGATTCCTCTGTCTGCCGCGCTTCTCCATCATTGATCGAAACTTACGAGCAAAATTTTAGCCACCTACAGAACCTACCTGACACGTAGGCTAAGATCCGCAGACAATACAATGTGACGTAAACTTTTGCATAATTTTTTAAAAATATTTTATTGATTGAATTTAAAAAAAAAAAACGTTTTGATAGTAAGTTACAAAAACTATGTAGATTCTACCTACAATTTTGAAATCGCTTTCCGTAATTTTTCGTAGATCTATTTATTTTATCATTCTTCAAGGGAGACTATATGGTGTTACGTGGAACAGTATTTTAATTACAGAGTTAGGGAACGCTGTTTTCCTGTGCTATTTGTAATTTTATGGGGGTATTAAAAACCCTATTATGTTCTTAACATTTTCACAGTTTCTTGTATTGATACATTTTTTGATTACCGATCTTTCTTATTTGTACATATAATTTGCATCATTTAAAAAAAAAATTGTCTTGTCCTTTTTGTGTTTTAAAATTTAAATTTACAGTCTAAAAAATGTAGAAAAAATATGTACATTTACAGTTTTAAAATATATACATATTTTAAAACTGCCATATGACGTAGATTCTACTAATTCGCTAAATTGTCTGAGACCTTCTAAATACGGGAAATCCCGTTGGACCAATGCGTTAATTCAAAAGTTCCCTGACTGCTGATCGTCTTGTTAACCGTTGGCGTTGAAACCGTTTCACGCCGCCCTACTCTCCCTTGCTTGTCGATAGCAGACCATAAACGTCGCTGTCTGGGCAGACGCGAATGGCACTCGGCGACACTCGGAGACTCGCAACTCGTCTCGTCTCGTGCTGTACACTGTGCCGGTGACGGAATATCCCACTGCTTAGACCACCTATGTGCTCTCTCCTTACTTTTATCAGTCCCATTGTTTTTCTCTAGAACTGCGTATTCGGATTTTCTTGACAATGGGAACGGATTATCTAGATCTACTGTGTTTAAATTATTCCTGAAATAATACTATTGGTTTTTAAAAATAAACATCGATATTTTTTTTTACTGAGTTATCGTCGAACATTGTAGGCAAATACAGATGTAGTTGGTAGGATAAAATATTGCGTCGGTAATGTTTTTGTGTTCGTATTTTTATCGTGGCTCCATAAGGTAACTAAATTGTATCCTATTTAAAAGTTATCACTGGCCGATTGAATTATTCTATCAAATATTGTCTGGCCGTACTATTTAAAAAAAAAAATCTTTATTGCGTGTGGTGTTTTAGTTCAGCCTGTTGTTTATATCAAGACAAGCTGCTAGTTGAGGCAAACGTTTTTCTTGGATGTACTGGATTAACGTGGATATCTTGATTCAGGATTATTGGGATTAAAAATAACAAACTCTCCTTTCTGTCAGCGGCTTTGTGCGTTTAGAAGTGTATTCTGTTCTGGATATAACCAAGCATAAAAATTGATTTTTCAAAGACCTGGCATGCCCCTGACTTCACCTGATGTCGCACCTGGAAGCTGATGAGATCGTTGACCCCACTAGGGATATCGTAGTCTGATACCAGACATTGTCACTGATTGTGTATGGACCTTTATGTGAGGTGAGTTTTGTTGAAGTAATTTACTCACACTGACTGACAAAACAAACTAGTGTAAAGTTTTTACTAGCAGTCTCAGTAATTAATACTGGTTACAGCTAATAACTAGGCAGCTAGGATTCCCTCAATCCCTCCCCCCACCCCCACAACCATCTTACCCAGTATGAAAAGCCCATTCTATAGCAAAAACATAATCTAAGACTTCACGTGACTTGTGTTACTCTGTTAGCCTGCTGCTTATATGATTTGATTCACTAATGGCGCCTGGCTCAGTGGCACCGTGTATGTTTTGAGTACCATATATATATATATATATATATATATATATATATATATATATATATATATATATATATATATATATATATATATATATATATAAACACATATATTTAAACACAATTTTGGGATTAGGGATATAAAGCAAAACGAGCGCACCGTTCTAAATGTCAATAACTTAACGTAATACTTCTTTCATTATGGGGGTTCTATTTCCTATTTCCAACCCCCGCCGATTCTTGTCTAAGCAACAGAATGAGACGACACCGTAACGTTGCATGAAGCCTATCTTCAAAAGCACACAGTAACGTTGCTTGAAACCTATCTTTAAAAGCACACAGTGTATTATATATTTTTTTTAAGTTACTTAGGTTTCAGCAGGTATTTTGGAGCAGGTGCGTTGAGCACCAAAACCTAATATTTCTAGTGTCCTTTACCGGAAGTTGAGGCTTGTAGGCCAACAATCTACAACGTGTCATATGGTGCGAACAAGAACGACAACCCGCTTACATCGGTAGTTATCGGTCCTGAGTGTACAAAAAATCAAGCATATAATTGATAAGTTAATGGGGCAGCGTGCTGTTGGCCCAGGATCACGTGTCACCTAATGTTGTGTGTCACGTTAATCTGTGTTATTTGCCACGGCCCACTACAATAGGTATACAAACATTGGTGCTGTTGAAAGCGAGATTTTCATTCGTCAACCGCCGTGGCTGTTTGCATGAAGACGTTATGTAATAAAAGGCGTTTTTTGAGTTAAACATGAAGATTTTAACTAGGGATGAGGGGGGGGGGTGTGGATGGGGGTGCTTAGCGATTGTGTTACTACGGGTTGAATAAGGTTCGGTCGATTAATGCACTAGCTATAGGACAACATTTTTTTTATTATTGTTGAAGAATCCCCTTCTCTCCGCGTGCCTTCCTCGGATCTATTGTATACAAGTTTACATTTCGTTTTCAAACAGGTATGAACACATTCAACGATTTTAAACATGCTATTTTTTTTTCAAGTTAGTGTAGTTATGAACACATTCAAATACTGTAGTGACGTAATCAGTCCTTTTGGTGTCAACTGTGTACCGGAAGTTGAATGGACGGCTCAGCTTGGCCAGGTCATCCTGTCAGTGACTTCCAAAATTGGGACACATTTAACCAAGCATGCGTGGGAAATCTGTAGGACTTCACAGGGGAAAAGATGAACGCTTTTCTGTTGTCACGCTAATAATAAGCGAGTTAAGTTAGATGGGGTTTTAAGACAATCTTTGTCGGCTCATTGTATTACATTTCAAAATTAACCTCTGATTACCAGTTCATATATATATATATATATATATATATATATATATATATATATATATATATATATGTATGTATGTATATATAAGCCTATATACATATATATTTTTTTATATTATTAGGATTATTAGGCTAACAATTTAAGGACAACAAAATCATATCCACCGACTAAATATATCATGAACACAGTAGGACGAGAGGTCTCTTTAATGTTTTGTGTCCTTGTGCTGTAATCAGCTTTATTCACCGGTAAAAAGGGATTTCATCGCCAAACTTGAATGAATGGTCTACGCCCGTGGGAGAGTGTGGTGTACCGGAATATGCCGGTAACTTGCGATTATTCACAGCTAGGAGGTCACCAAATCTCGTTGAACTTTGACCCAAGGTAACAAAAGACGCTGGGGTATCCGTTGTTTTTTGAGGCTGCGGTTTGTCACCCACTTCCTGTAATGTGGGGGTAGGGGGGGGGGAGGGGTGCCTGCCGTCCTGATGAGAAGGTGTCAGGACTTCCGGGTGGACACCATTCATTTTGGTGTTTGTTTCTCTCCCCTTGCTCATCAGTTTCACACCTCTCTTTCTCTTCTCGTTGTGAGGCTCATTTCTCTCTACAGGGTGGGGTTTATTTCTCTCTACAGGGTGGGGTTTATTTCTCTCTACAGGGTTGGGTTTATTTCTCTCTACAGGGTGGGGTTTATTTCTCTCTACAGGGTTGGGTTTATTTCTCTCTACAGGGTGGGGTTTATTTCTCTCTACAGGGTTGGGTTTATTTCTCTCTACAGGGTTGGGTTTATTTCTCTCTACAGGGTGGGGTTTATTTCTCTCTACAGGGTTGGGTTTATTTCTCTCTACAGGGTGGGGTTTATTTCTCTCTACAGGGTTGGGTTTATTTCTCTCTACAGGGTGGGGTTTATTTCTCTCTACAGGGTGGGGTTTATTTCTCTCTACAGGGTGGGGTTTATTTCTCTCTACAGGGTTGGGTTTATATCTCTCTACAGGATGGGGTTTATTTCTCTCTACAGGGTGGGGTTTATTTCTCTCTACAGGATGGGGTTTATTTCTCTCTACAGGGTTGGGTTTATTTCTCTCTACAGGGTTGGGTTTATTTCTCTCTACAGGGTGGGGTTTATTTCTCTCTACAGGGTGGGGTTTATTTCTCTCTACAGGGTTGGGTTTATATCTCTCTACAGGATGGGGTTTATTTCTCTGTACAGGGTTGGGTTTATTTCTCTGTACAGTGGGGGGGGGGGGGATTACTGGAGCTAGTTTGAGCTGAAATCAGTACCGCGTATGCTGTGTAGTGTATCTAATTTGTTTCAATTGGAGGTTTGAGTTGGGGTTGAAATATCCGTACCATTCATGCTGTGTAGTGTATCTAGTTTGTTTCAATTGGAGGTTTGAGTTAGGGTTGGAATATCCGTACCATTCATGCTGTGTAGTGTATCTAGTTTGTTTCAATTGGAGGTTTGAGTTAGGGTTGGAATATCCGTACCATTCATGCTTCATGAATGAGTTATTGCATTGGGAGTGTGATAATATTTTCACAGCAGTTTTTTTTATTGATTGCCGTTAGCTGCACAATACGTTAGGTTAAGGGTTAGGCTGAAGACCAAGGCATCTCGTGAACCTACAATACGCATTATTTTAATGTGTACACGTGTACACGTTAATTACACAGTGGCATTGGGAAAAAGCCTCACGTTATAATGGTTTCACAGATTGATATTTTTAGCCACGTCAATGTGTAAAGCATATCTCAGTACTGACCTTGTTTCTGACGTTTTGATTAAGAAAACTAAACGAAGAACAACCGTTAATGGTATAGTTTATTTTATAATTTTCGTTCATCTAGGCTTGGCGCAAGACAAATTAAAACATTCTAAATGTAATCCTTACCAATAGGCCTACATAATTTAAATCAATCCGCCAAAATTCTACTTAACACTACAGTTTAATTTAGGCTACACATAAAATATTGATTTTACAACACGTAGTAAAAAAAAATCCCACTTGAAAATCACTCAATTATTAAGGACTCAAGTACACCAGATTTGGACGTTAGATAACATTCACTGGGTTACTGAAAAGGTTATGCTCAGCATTTGTGATAATTTTTTTTTAAATAAAAAATTCTGTTATGTTACACGTGATACGTCTATTTCTGTTCCTCTCGAATGATTTCATTGGCTGGAGAGTTATTGTTCTGTCATTCAGGTGACCAGTTTTAATATAAGTATGACGTCATTGAAAGTTGTGTATTTGATAAGATATTCTTGTTTGCTGACAGAAATATTTGATTTGTAAAAGATTGTTTTTTTTCATGAGACAAATTTGTATTTTTACTTCATGATTTGAACATGGATACAAAATACGGTTCAAATTATGTAACATGACTACCATTCAGCCGATAGAAAAATTACATAGCGAGATGCTTTTAGCCTAGTTGTTGTTTCGCTTCTTTTCTGCAAGGTTTTCAACCAGTCATTATATTAATTCACTCGCATTCAGGCAACCCCGAGCAACTATTCATGTACAATCTGGCATGCTTGACTGCCTGTCTATTGGGGGTGTACAAAATTACCTGGCCGCCACAATGGCCGGCCTTATGCAACACGGGACCGTGAGGGTCAGACAGTCAGCGCTTGTCCCGTAGGCCGTCATGGCTATCTGAATGTGTTTGATTGTCCCCACTCAACGGCTGCATGTTTGGGGCCCGTGTGACGTCACACGGCTGGCTCGACTTGCGGTGTCAACATGCGCTGTTGGTTGTGTACCGGCGCGCATATATAACAGGAGCTGTGGTGCCCCATACATGGAGCTGTGTGACCCAATACATGGAGCTGTGTGACCCAATACATGGAGCTGTGTGACCCCATACATGGAGCTGTGTGACCCCATACTTGGAGCTGTGTGACCCTACACATGGAGCTGTGTGACCCATACATGGAGCTGTGTGACCCTACACATGGAGCTGTGTGACCCAATACATGGAGCTGTGTGACCCAATACATGGAGCTGTGTGACCCAATACATGGAGCTGTGTGACCCCATACATGGAGCTGTGTGACCCAATACATGGAGCTGTATGACCCAATACAAGAAGCTGTGTGACCCCTTATATGAAGCTGTATGACCCTGTACCAGGAGCGATGTGACCTTATACCATGAGCTGTGTATACCTTCACTTAACGTGTGTACACCTTCATCTACCGTTTGTACACCTTCACCTACCTTGTGTACACCTTCAACTGCCGTGTGTACACCTTCACCTACCGTTTGTACACCTTCACCTACCGTGTGTACACCTTCATCTACCGTGTGTACACCTTCATCTACCATGTGTACACCTTCACCTAACATGTGCACCTTCCTCTGCCTATTGATCCACCTATGAATGTGTAGTGGCGTCAGAAGAAAACAGAGTGACTCAAGTACCCCAGTACCGTATGTGCGTCGTGTTAATAAATCATCAAGAGCACTACTACAAAAAGTCGCCGAGCAATACAAAAAAAGTTGTCAAAATTTTATGAAAGGCGTGGCACTGGCTCATGATTTACTGTCAACAAAATCGGATATTCGAGGTTTTATTTACCGGCAGGATTTTTATTTTTTTTATTTTTGTTGGCTAAAGTTTGACATCCACATTGACTAAGTTCACACCTTTACCCCCACCCCACAGGTACCAATGTCATTTTATTAGCCCCACCCAAATGTATAGGAGAATTACTGGAATACCCACATAGTTACAGCATACAGTTCTTGAACAGATATATACAATTCTACCATCTTCACAATACATTTCACAAACTACAAACCTACCGGCCTTAACTACACACACACCTTCACCAACTACACACCCACCTCCACCAACTACACATCCACTTCCACCAACTACACACCTACCTCCACCTGCTACACACCCACCTCCACCAACTACACACCCACCTCCACCAACTACACACCCACCTCCAACTACACACCCACCTCCAACTACACACCCACCTCCACCAACCACACACCCACCTCCACCAACTACACACCCACCTCCAACTACACACCCACCTCCAACTACACACCCACCTCCACCAACTACACACCCACCTCCACCAACTACACACACACACCACCACCACCAACTTTCAGACACCCCAGCTTACAAATAGAGTTTTGACCAACCTTAAATCTGCCGGCATGTGCCAAAAATGTGTGAAAGTTTACCGAATCATATCAATATAATCGATAGTTGAAATCAGCATGACGTCACTTCAGTATTCAGCAATCTTTCTCAACGCGTCTAAAAAAAGTAAAATAAAATGAGCACTTGAATGGGATTAAGCCTTACAAAATTTGTTTACTTTAAAAAAAAAAACGTCATAAATTTTCAAGTGAACCCAGGCTACCCTTGCTTATATCCTCGACCGTTCAGGTTAAAGCCAGATTGTTGTAGTCGCGGTCTGTGATTTTATTTGCTTTGCTTATCGGCTCGATTACATAAAGTAATTATGTTTATAAGAGCACGTCGTTCGGGGGCTTCTACTGCAACCATGGCTTGCAGGCTGGGATAACAGGTTCAACTTTATATAACAACAGGGGCTGGTTTATATACAGGCTGGGATAATAGGTTCAACTTTATATAACAACAGGGGCTGATTTATATACAGGCTGGGATAATAGGTTCAACTTTATATAACAACAGGGGCTGATTTATATACAGGCTGGGATAATAGGTTCAACTTTATATAACAGGGGCTGATTTATATACAGGCTGGGATAACAGGTTCAACTTTATATAACAACAGGGGCTGGTTTATATACAGGCTGGAATAATAGGTTCAACTTTATATAACAGGGGCTGATTTATATACAGGCTGGGATAATAAGTTCAACTTTATATAACAACAGGAGCTGATTTATATATAGGCTGTGATAACAGGTTCAACTTTATGTAACAACAGGGGCTGATTTATATACAGGCTGGGATAGTAGGTTCAACTTTATATAACATCAGGAGCTGATTTATATGTAGGCTGGGATAACAGGTTCAACTTTATATAACAACAGGGGCTGATTTATATACAGGTTGGGATAATAGGTTCAACTTTATATAACAGGGGCTGATTTATATACAGGCTGGGATAATAGGTTCAACTTTATATAACATCAGGAGCTGATTTATATATAGGCTGGGATAACAGGTTCAACTTTATATAACAACAGGGGCTGATTTATATACAGGCTGGGATAATAGGTTCAACTTTATATAACAGGGGCTGATTTATATACAGGCTGGGATAATAAGTTCAACTTTATATAACAACAGGGGCTGGTTTATATACAGGCTGGGATAATAGGTTCAACTTTATATAACAACAGGGGCTGGTTTATATACAGGCTGGGATAACAGGTTCAACTTTATATAACAACAGGGGCTGATTTATATACAGGCTGGGATAATAGGTTCAACTTTATATAACATCAGGAGCTGATTTATATATAGGCTGGGATAACAGGTTCAACTTTATATAACAACAGGGGCTGATTTATATACAGGCTGGGATAACAGGTTCAACTTTATATAACAACAGGGGCTGATTTATATACAGGCTGGGATTTCTGGGAATCAACAGGTTCAACTTTATATAACGTGGGATTTCTGGGGAACAACAAATTCTACTTGGTTCCAGTGGCGGAACTAGAAAAAAAGGGCCACCCCGCAAAAATTTTTTTAGGCCCCCCCACCCATATATATATATATATATATATATATATATATATATATATATATATATATATATATATATATATATATATATATATATATATATATATATATATATATATATACATATATTTATAAACACAAAATACGAACAGAGCATAAGATGCTCATTGCTGACCTGTTCAGGTTTTTTAAAAAAAAATGGTTTTTTTTTTTTTAATTAAAACAAATTACTACATGTCATGTGTGTAAGTGCTTTAGTGTTTTGAGAAAATCAGTTTTCATTTTATCTGTTATGGATTCACCTAACATCTATCTGGCCAAAAGTATATAAAACATAAAATCTTTGTAGAAGTAATGGTGTCTCGTGTTGTGAATATTTTTATGTTTTTTTGTATTTATATTATTAATTTTAAATACATTTCCTTTTTATACAAGTTCATTCTTTAGAAAGTATTTTATGAAAAAATATTTAGTAAGAGAAGTAATTGCTTTTTAATTTGTTTAGTACAATTCTATTAATAGGAGCTTATGAGCACCCCAATTTGACTATTTTAAAAGGGAAAGAAGTCATGGAAGTGGTTTGAACGTTTCCTTATCTTTGTTAAGTTTAATTGTAGAGGAGAGAGGACTTGGCTTTCACAGTGGTTTAAAAAGAAAGGGAAAAAGAATATACAAGAATATATGGTGTCTATAGAATAAAGATAATCAAACCGCAGCTATGGTAATCGCTTTACAAAACAAACATCAAGTCAAAAATTGCAAGAAAATTAGATTTTTTAACTATAATAAAAACTATTAGGGTCGGCCGTGGGCCCCTAAATGGCGTGGCCCCCCCCCCCCCCCGCATTGCGGGGTCTGGCGGCACTGTAGTTCCGCCCCTGCTTGGTTCAACATTCTCCACTTTATTTCTCGGTCTCATGTCAGTAGGTAGTCATTGATTAGATCCTGCCGTTTGTAGGTCGTCATCAAGTCCATCGTACACTAGGACAAAAGTTCTCTGATTTTAAGCTCTTTAACATGTTATATGGACAATTTTTATCAGATAAAAATTAGGCCACAAGACAATATTAATAGGTATTATGTTCAATTGTTTTGTGTCAATGAAGGTAATCGCTATCTTTTAAAACACCGGCAACAGTTGGTCTATTAACTTGGAAGATTATCACGTGTTGATGTGAAACATCGCATCTAAAATATACAAATTTGGACATTACTCAATGTTTAAATCACACCTCCTTTAAATTAAAATTAAAAGCGGGAGTGATCTCCCCTAAAATTTCTCGATATAGGCTGCTTATATGGGGGATGGCAACTCGGGAAAAGACATGATTTTTAATAAAATTAATCACTTAAACTTTAAAAAATAGAATAGAATGTAGAAGAACAAAGAATTGCGCATCAAGTGAATTTTGATAAATCTGGATTTAGACTTGTTGCCCGATGAAGATAAGTCCCTTTTACTCCGTATACGATGAAGTGCTGAGGTGTAAAGCGGTGAATACTGTTAAAATTATCTAAAGGTTCGAATGGTCTCCCTGTAGTCACGTGAACTCCTCTATGACGTCATTGTATCTTGGTCCGGAATCCCTGACGTCAAACAAATCCGTTTGCTGGTAAACTGGTCCAGTACTTGCTGGACAAACTTGGACGTCTCGCGGAGCAAGTCGTGTTTAGAGATTCGCCCGTTTGTCAACGTTAGCGTGGGCCTGTCACAGCCGGGCTAGTCTTACCAGGACAGATGGACCTAATGTAACTGGACACATGGACCGAATGTAACTGGACACATGGACCGAATGTAACTGGACACATGGACCTAATGTAACTGGGCACATGGATCTAATGTAACTGGACACATGGACCTAATGTAGCAGGACACATGGACCTAATGTAACTGGACACATGGACCTAATGTAACTGGACACATGGACCTAATGTAACTGGACACATGGACCGAATGTAACTGGACACATGGACCTAATGTAGCTGGACACATGGACCTAATGTAACAGGACTCATGGACCTAATGTAACAGGACACATGCACCTAATGTAGCTGGACACATGGACCTAATGTAAGTGGACACATGGACCTAATGTAACTGGACACATGGACCTAATGTAGCTGGACACATGGACCTAATGTAGCTGGACACATGGACCTAATGTAACTGGACACATGGACCTAATGTAACTGGACACATGGACCTAATGTAGCAGGACACATGGACCTAATGTAACTGGGCACATGGACCTAATGTAAGTGGACACATGGACCTAATGTAAGTGGACACATGGACCTAATGTAACTGGACACATGGATCTAATGTAACTGGACACATGGACCTAATGCAAGTGGACACATGGACCTGATGTAAGTGGACACATGGACCTAATGTAAGTGGACACATGGACCTAATGTAACTGGACACATGGATCTAATGTAACTGGACACATGGACCTAATGTAAGTGGACACATGGACCTAATGTAAGTGGACACATGGACCTAATGTAACTGGACACATGGATCTAATGTAACTGGACACATGGACCTAATGTAAGTGGACACATGGACCTAATGTAACTGGACACATGGACCTAATGTAACTGGACACATGGACCTAATGTAGCTGGACACATGGACCTAATACTGGACACATGGACCAAATGTAACTGGACACATGGACCTAATGCAAGTGGACACATGGACCTGATGTAAGTGGACACATGGACCTAATGAAAGTGGACACATGGACCTAATGTAACTGGACACATGGACCTAATGTAGCTGGACACATGGACCTAATACTGGACACATGGACCAGCCCTAAATGGACACATGGACCTAATACTGGACACATGGCCCAGCCCTAACTAGACACACTGACCAACCTTAATTGGACACAGACCAAGCCTACACATAGGTGATCCCTACTCGGACCCAGGGTGTAACCTTTACCAACACCAAAAACTAGTACATTATTATCTCCTAGACCAAATTGTTAATGTGATAGCTAGCTACCAAAAACTAGTACATTATTATCTCCTAGACCAAATTGTTAATGTGATAGCTCAAAGCTAAGGCGTATCAAATATTGAACAAATTTCTTCTTTTTGAAACTTCAAAATCACATCAATTAAAATCAATTTCTGTTTTAAAAAGTGTAATAGAGATTTGATATTCAAAGTTCAGAAATCGATGTATTCATAAAACCTTTTTCTTATTGCTAAGCTAGTCATTTTGTAAGATGGACAATTTAATCTAACAATTATTTATAAAAAAATGTCAGTATATACTAGCTGACTCTGAATGTCAGTATAAACTAGCTGACTCTGAATGTCAGTATAAACTAGCTGACTCTGAATGTCAGTATAAACTAGCTGACTCTGAATGTCAGTATAAACTAGCTGACTCTGAATGTCAGTATAAACTAGCTGACTCTGAATGTCAGTAAAACTAGCTGACTCTGAATGTCAGTATAAACTAGCTGACTCTGAATGTCATTATAAACTAGCTGACTCTGAATGTCAGTATAAACTAGCTGACTCTGAATGTCAGTATAAACTAGCTGACTCTGAATGTCAGTAAAACTAGCTGACTCTGAATGTCAGTATAAACTAGCTGACTCTGAATGTCAGTATAAACTAGCTGACTCTGAATGTCAGTATAAACTAGCTGACTCTGAATGTCAGTATAAACTAGCTGACTCTGAATGTCAGTATAAACTAGCTGACTCTGAATGTCAGTATAAACTAGCTGACTCGGAATGTCAGTATAAACTAGCTGACTCTGAATGTCAGCATAAACTAGCTGACTCTGAATGTCAGTATAAACTAGCTGACTCTGAATGTCAGCATAAACTAGCTGACTGTGAATGTCACTATAAACTAGCAGACTCTGAATCAGAGTTTCTTCCAGGCATCTCTTCGGGGGGGGGGGGACGAAGTCCCCCCGAAAAATGTTTACTGCCCCCCCCCCCCCGAACGAAATGAAAATTATATAATTTATATAGAAAATATATACTTTTAACAGTGAAAGTCTACCGCCCCCCCCCCCCCCCCCCGAAAATTTCAAGTGCCCCCCCCCCCCGGAGAAAAAAAGTCTGGAAGAAACACTGCTCTGAATGTCAGTATAAACTAGCTGACTCTGAATGTCAGTATAAACTAGCTGACTCTGAATGTCAGTATAAACTAGCTGACTCTGAATGTCAGGTCAGGAAGGTTGTGTTTATCAACGCTGTTTGAGCCATTTGTGTGCCGGCCATTGTTACAAGGGAGGCAATTCACACAACAAATACAAAACTGCGCCCATTTTCTATCAATAACAAAACAAAGCGTTTGATTCAAATAATTCTTAAAAAAAAACCACACGACGAAACACCTGCTTTGTGATAGAGCATTAGCCATGTCCCTCCCCACGGTGAACTTAATAACACGGTAACACTGAGTTCTCGGCAGGCGGCCACATCAGGGGGGCGGGGGGGGGGGGGGGGGGGGGAGGTCCGTGAGTACGTTCAAGTTCCTACTCGAACAGATTAGGCTGTCTCTCTTCACAAATGTGTGGGTCCATTATTGTCAGGATTTCAATTAATCGCTGCGTGAAATAATTATATATATATATATATATATATATATATATATATATATATATATATATATATATATATATATATATATATATATATATGTATATATATATATATATATATATATATATATATATATATATATATATATATATATATATATATATATATATATATATATATATATATTATAAATATATAAATATATATATATATATATATATATATATATATATATATATATATATATATATATATATATATAAATATAAATTATATATATATATATATATATATATATATATATATATATATATATATATATATATATATATTTATATATATATATTTATATATATGTGTGTATTTATATAGGATAAACCCACATACCCTGACACATATATGATAGTTAACGGAGTTTATTTAAATCCACAGCCCTAGGGCTGAGGAATCCTATAGCATAAAGATTAGCCTAATTTCTTATTCGACCCCGCCCTCTTGCCCAGTTCAATTCGTGACTTTGTATTCAAATGTTCCAACATGCATGCGTGGTAATGTTGGTGAGGTCATCCATGGACTTAACCGTCCGTTGGTCACACACGATTGGCGCCTCATTATTCATGCATGTTACTTCAGGTGATTAGTTCAAGCCCGTGGTGTTGCATTAATGAGGAATGGGGTTTTATGAGGAATAGGGTTTTGATGAGGAGCGGGGTTTCATTAAGTCGCTGGTACAAAGAGTCTCTGTGGTGGGTTAAGAACAGTCTGGTTCTTATTGGCGACTTGATTCTGACGAAAATTGGCTGTGAAAATAAAGCCGATTTTATATTTAACACTTTCAGACATGCTCGTTGATTAAAAAAAAAAATTACGATGAAGTATAACCTACGCCTGCTAAGGGAATTCATGACTTGATGTCAGACCCCGACTTTCTTGCTGGTCTTTGTCCTCAGTTCTTGTCCATCCCCTGCTCTCTTGATTGCTGTCTATTAATTATTCTCATCACTGTTTCTTCCGGGCATCTCTTCGGCAGGACAGAGCCCCCCTCCCGCCCCAGCCCCCCGCGAAGAAAGTCTATCCCCCCCCTCCCCCCAGAACAAAATATAATTTATATAGAAGATATACACTTTTACAAGTGTCCACCCCGGAAATTTTAGTCCGCCCCCAAAAATTTCAAGTGCCCCCCCCCCCTCTTCCGGAGAAAAAAGTAAGAAAACTGGTGTCTGCCTGTCTATCCCTTGCTCTCATGAATACCTGTAGGGTGCCATTAACCCCGTAGTGTAGGACGCCATAGTGTAGGGCACCATTAAACCCGTAGTGTAGGGCAGTGGCGTAGGCAGGGGGGGGTTAGGGTGGGTCATAACCCTCTCCATAGACCCCTCGGTATATATATATAAAGTATGAGGGGGGTGCAAATCGAA
The DNA here is from genome assembly GCF_028476545.2 of Physella acuta. NCBI lineage: Eukaryota > Metazoa > Mollusca > Gastropoda > Physidae > Physella > Physella acuta. Next base: position 86,402 of record NW_026732583.1, on the reverse strand, counting down.
AGTTTGAGGGGGGGGGGGTGCAAATCAAAAGTCTGAGGGGGGGGGGGGGTGTAAATCGAAAGTTCGTCCCCGGGTAAAAATTGGAACCCCCCCCCCCCCTTGAGACGATCCTGGCTACACCACTGGTGTAGGTTGCCATTAAACCCATAGTGTAGGGTGCCATTAAACCCGTAGTGTAGGGCGCCATTAAACCCGTAAAGCAGGGCGCCATTAAACCCGTAGTGTAGGGTGCCATTAAACCCGTAGTGTAGGGTGCCATAGTGTAGGGTGCCATTAAACCCGTAGTGTAGGGTGCCATTAAACCCGTAGTGTAGGGTGCCATAGTGTAGGGTGCCATTAAACCCGTAGTGTAGGGTGCCATTAAACCCGTAGTGTAGGGCGCCATTAAACCCGTAAAGCAGGGCGCCATTAAACCCGTAGTGTAGGGTGTCATTAAACCCGTAGTGTAGGGTGCCATTAAACCAGTAGTGTAGGGTGCCATAGTGTAGGGTGCCATTAAACCCGTAGTGTAGGGTGCCATTAAACCCGTAGTGTAGGGTGCCATAGTGTAGGGTGCCATTAAACCCGTAGTGTAGGGTGCCATTAAACCCGTAGTGTAGGGTGCCATAGTGTAGGGTGCCATTAAACCCGTAGTGTAGGGTGCCATTAAACCCGTAGTGTAGGGCGCCATTAAACCCGTAAAGCAGGGCGCCATTAAACCCGTAGTGTAGGGTGTCATTAAACCCGTAGTGTAGGGTGCCATTAAACCAGTAGTGTAGGGTGCCATAGTGTAGGGTGTCATAGTGTAGGGTGCCATCTAACCCGTAGTGTAGGGTGCCATTAAACCCGTAGTGTAGGGTGCCATAGTGTAGGGTGCCATAGTGTAGGGTGCCATAGTGTAGGGTGCCATAGTGTAGGGTGCCATTAAACCCGTAGTGTAGGGTGCCATAGTGTAGGGTGTCATTAAACCCGTAATGTAGGGTGCCATAGTGTAGGGTGCCATTAAACCAGTAGTATAGGGTGCCATAGTGTAGGGTGCCACTAAACCCGTAGTGTAGGGTGCCATTAAACCCGTAGTGTAGGGCGCCATTAAACCCATAGTGTAGGGTGCCATTAAACCCGTAGTGTAGGGTGCCATAGTGTAGGGTGCCATTAAACCCGTAGTGTAGGGTGCCATAGTGTAGGGTGCCATAGTGTAGGGTGTCATTAAACCAGCAGTGTAGGGCGCCACTAAACCCGTAATGAAGAGTGCCAGAAAACCAAACAACTCAGACGGTACCAGACAAACATGACAATCTCGTCCATCCCGGGCAGGTAGTACCACGGACTTAGGGCCTACGTGTTTGATTTAATAGCCCCATAAACCTGGCTCGGACTAGGTAGACAAATATTGGAACAGTGGCGTAAACATACCCTCTTGTCGGCGCTTGAACTAACATTAAGCAACAGCACTTTAGTTTTAAAGAAAAGGGCCTTAACTCTGATAGGACATTTCGTATTTTGTACCGGACAGGACAACATTTGTTTCTGTATGTAAATTCTAGTGAGAGGGTGGAAATTCCGAAACAGCTAAAACAGCGCATGAACACGAAAACAAGTTTTAAACCGGGAATTCCCAGCGTAGGAAGGATAACTCTATTCTACAACAATGTTATGTACGTATCATGTTTTTTGTGGGCGCATGGCCTCCCTTGTCTTTTGGGAACTTCTGTACGTCTTATCTTCCCCTGATTTGTAACCTGCGCAGATCGCAATTTTGGTAAATGTTTACTAAAAGACGTATTTGTAGGAAGTTTTCAGTAATGATCAATTTTTAAAAAAAACGACATCTTATCAATTATCTTTTTAATCATAATATAGCAATTGTTAGGTTGTATTTGAGTTTTAAAAGTGTATATAACATGATCCACTTTTTAACTTTATAATTTTTCAAACTATTATTTTTGTTCACACAAATAAACAAACAAACAAGCAGATAAAAAAGGTCTAGTAGTATTTGTTGGTCGAAATAACAATGGGATTTTTAAAAAGGATTTATATATATATATATATATATATATATATATATATATATATATATATATATATATACATATATACATATATGCATATATACATATACACGCAAACAGCAAATGGGTATGGGAGTAAATAAGTAAATAAGGTGGTGGGGGGGGGGGTCACCCCGTATAGAGCCCTGCTGCCATGTCGCCTAACACCTCAGTGCTAATCCCAGCCACATAATGAAAGCAATGTAAGCGTCTTGTGCCTTTTCTCGCTGGCAGAAATCGTGTGGCAGCAACAAGATACCCTGCTCGTCTGTGGCAGACATTTTTTTTTACATGAGGATCTATCCCACTTCATCTAGACAATTTTTTACACGACTATCTATCCCACTTCATCTAGACATTTTTACACGACTATCTATCCCACTTCATCTAGACATTTTTACACGACTATCTATCCCACTTCATCTAGACATTTTTTACACGACTATCTATCCCACTTCATCTAGACATTTTTTACACGACTATCTATCCCACTTCATCTAGACATTTTTACACGACTATCTATCCCACTTCATCTAGACATTTTTTACACGACTATCTATCCCACTTCATCTAGACATTTTTACACGACTATCTATCCCACTTCATCTAGACATTTTTTACACGACTATCTATCCCACTTCATCTAGACATTTTTACACGACTATCTATCCCACTTCATCTAGACATTTTTTACACGACTATCTATCCCACTTCATCTAGACATTTTTACACGACTATCTATCCCACTTCATCTAGACATTTTTACACGACTATCTATCCCACTTCATCTAAACATTTTTACACGACTATCTATCCCACTTCATCTAGACATTTTTACACGACTATCTATCCCACTTCATCTAGACAATTTTTTACACGAATATCTGTCCCACTTCATCTAGACATTTTTACACGACTATCTATCCCACTTCCCCTAGACATTTTTACACGACTATCTATCCCATTTCATCTAGACATTTTTACACGACTATCTATCCCACTTCATCTAGACATTTTTACACGACTATCTATCCCACTTCATCTAGACATTTTTTACACGACTATCTATCCCATTTCATCTAGACATTTTTACACGACTATCTATCCCACTTCATCTAGACATTTTTACACGACTATCTATCCCACTTCCCCTAGACATTTTTACACGACTATCTATCCCACTTCATCTAGACAATTTTTTACACGAATATCTGTCCCACTTCATCTAGACATTTTTTACACGACTATCTATCCCACTTCATCTAGACATTTTTACACGACTATCTATCCAACTTCATCTAGACATTTTTACACGACTATCTATCCCACTTCATCTACACATTTTTACACGACTATCTATCCAACTTCCACTAGACATTTTTACACGACTATCTATCCCACTTCATCTAGACAATTTTTTACACGAATATCTGTCCCACTTCATCTAGACATTTTTTACACGACTATCTATCCCACTTCATCTAGACATTTTTACTCGACTATCTATCACACTTCATCTAGACTTTTTAACACGACTATCTATCCCACTTCATCTAGACATTTTTACACGACTATCTATCCCACTTCATCTAGGCATTTTTTTATACGACCATCTATCCCACTTCATCTAGACATTATTACACGACTATCTATCCCACTTCATCTAGACATTTTTACACGACTATCTATCCCACTTCATCTAGACATTTTTACACGACTATCTATCCCACTTCATCTAGACATTTTTACACGACTATCTATCCCACTTCATCTAGACATTTTTACACGACTATCTATCCCACTTCATCTAGACATTTTTACACGACTATCTATCCCACTTCATCTAGACATTTTTACACGACTATCTATCCCACTTCATCTAGACAATTTTTTACACGAATATCTGTCCCACTTCATCTAGACATTTTTTACACGACTATCTATCCCACTTCATCTAGACATTTTTACACGACTATCTATCCCACTTCATCTAGACTTTTTTACACGACTATCTATCCCACTTCATCTAGACATTTTTACACGACTATCTATCCCACTTCATCTAGACATTTTTACACGACTATCTATCCCACTTCATCTAGGCATTTTTTTATACGACCATCTATCCCACTTCATCTAGACATTATTACACGACTATCTATCCCACTTCATCTAGACATTTTTACACGACTATCTATCCCACTTCATCTAGACATTTTTACACGACTATCTATCCCACTTCATCTAGACATTTTTACACGACTATCTATCCCACTTCATCTAGACATTTTTACACGACTATCTATCCCACTACATCTAGACATTTTTACACGACTATCTATCCCACTTCATCTAGACATTTTTACACGACTATCTATCCCACTTCATCTAGACATTTTTACACGACTATCTATCCCACTTCATCTAGACATTTTTACACGACTATCTATCCCACTTCATCTAGACAATTTTTTACACGAATATCTGTCCCACTTCATCTAGACATTTTTTACACGACTATCTATCCCACTTCATCTAGACATTTTTACACGACTATCTATCCCACTTCATCTAGACATTTTTACACGACTATCTATCCCACTTCATCTAGACATTTTTTACACGACTATCTATCCCACTTCATCTAGACATTTTTACACGACTATCTATCCCACTTCATCTAGACAATTTTTTACACGAATATCTGTCCCACTTCATCTAGACATTTTTTACACGACTATCTATCCCACTTCATCTAGACATTTTTACACGACTATCTATCCCACTTCATCTAGACATTTTTACACGACTATCTATCCCACTTCATCTAGACATTTTTACACGACTATCTATCCCACTTCATCTAGACATTTTTACACGACTATCTATCCCACTTCATCTAGACATTTTTACACGACTATCTATCCCACTTCATCTAGACATTTTTACACGACTATCTATCCCACTTCATCTAGACATTTTTACACGACTATCTATCCCACTTCATCTAGACATTTTTACACGACTATCTATCCCACTTCATCTAGACATTTTTACACGACTATCTATCCCACTTCATCTAGACAATTTTTTACACGAATATCTGTCCCACTTCATCTAGACATTTTTTACACGACTATCTATCCCACTTCATCTAGACAATTTTTTACACGAATATCTGTCCCACTTCATCTAGACATTTTTTACACGACTATCTATCCCACTTCATCTAGACATTTTTACACGACTATCTATCCCACTTCATCTAGACATTTTTACACGACTATCTATCCCACTTCATCTAGACATTTTTTTTACAGGAGTATTTACCCGACAATTAAATCTAACATGACAGGCCCAACACTTCAGCCGTGGGTTACCTTTAGTATTCGAAATAAATGAGACATGATAATTTTAATCGATTGGCCGTATTCACGTATATGTATAGTGGTAATCGATACTTGAGCCCTAAACATGACATGAACACTAGCTCAATCCCCTGAACTTATTAGTCTAGACAGGGCCGGACTTCTTCATATCATTATAATTGTATGCAATTGGTTAAGGCTTATTGTAAGTTATAGTTGCACTTTTTGCAGCTTTTATGATAATATTTAAAACTTGTTTGCTGCTTTGTTTTGATTGAAATATATTGCTAGTTGTATGCGTTAAATGGTTTATGTGACGGGCATATAGCAGAAAACACGCCACATAATACAGACAGAAATAGGTACCATAGTCTCCCCGTAGCGTAGACTTCAAGCAAATGTACACGATATAACAACATGGCGATATATTGCTGATTCCATGAGGTCGGCGTGAGTGGGTAGAGAATCATAAACTCACTAAACACACAGCCACATACACATTGTCATTACTCACTACACACAACCACATACACATTGTCATAACTCACCACATACAACCACATACACATTGTCATAACTCACCACACACAACCACATACACATTGTCATAACTCACCACACACAACCACATACACATTGTCATAACTCACCACACACAACCACATACACATTGTCATAACTCACTACACACAACCACATAATCAATAACTCACTACACACAACCACTTACACATTGTCATAACTCACTACACACAACCACATACACATTGTCATAACTCACCACATACAACCACATAAACATTGTCATAACTCACTACACACAACCACATACACATTGTCATTACTCACTACACACAACCACATACACATTGTCATAACTCACCACACACAACCACATACACATTGTCATAACTCACTACACACAACCACATAATCAATAACTCACTACACACAACCACTTACACATTGTCATAACTCACTACACACAACCACATACACATTGTCATAACTCACTACACACAACCACTTACACATTGTCATAACTCACTACACACAACCACATACACATTGTCATAACTCACTACACACAACCACATAATCATAAACTCACTACACACAACCACATAATCAATAGTTCACTATACACAGCCATATACACATTTCCAAGACCTTTTACGGCCGTCTCATTCTGCCTTTATTACAATCTATCCACATTATAAAAGAATATTTTTATACCCTACAAAAAAAAATTACTTTAAAATAAAATATTTTTATCATCCACTCACTTGACGTATTTATGAGCATTTTTGTAGGCACGTCGTAGACTAACTTAGTTCTACGATTCACCTTCATGCCGCACTAGTCCGTATATTCACACAGCGATACACAGATATCGCTTTGTTATTTATAACGCTTTGATAAAAATAGAGCCATTCTTATAACAGCCACCGGTCCATGCTATTAGATTTTTTTAGTGTGATTTATGCTGCCTTTATGACCCGAGTTTGGGAAAACCCGTCGTCATTAATTCCAAGTCATTGTATTATGATCTAGCGTCAGGAAAAATTTAACGGAGAACTCATATAATGAAACCTATTCATAGGTCGTTGTGTAACTTCTTCAATCTCAGCTAGTATGCCACTACATCTTGTTCGTTTGGTATCTGGGATAAAATCATCAGAGTACCCCTTCAGTGTTACTATTTGCCCTTACTAGTACCCCTTCATTGTTACTATTTGCCCTTACTAGTACATATTCAGTGTTACTATTTGCCCTTACTAGTACATATTCATTGTTACTATTTGTCCTTACTAGTACACCTTCAGTGTTACTATTGCCCTTACTAGTACACCCTTATTGTTACTATTTGCCCTTACTAGTACCCCTTCATTGTTACTATTTGCCCTTACTAGTACCCCTTCATTGTTACTATTTGCCCTTACTAGTACCCCTTCAATGTTACTATTTGCCCTTACATGTCTAAAATCGTAAGGCTGTTGTGAAATGGCCCTGAAATATTCAGCGTTACCTTTGATATTGCGCCGTGCATATGGCCCCTAACATACGCTTGAGACAACAGTGCCCTACTTACGGCTAGGCTATTTTTAGCTTGCTGCGCCATTAAGACGTTATCTTAACGGTAGTTGTGATTTCAAGTTGATTCGAATCTTTCCACTTCAATCATTTTAATCTTCCCACATCAACCAGTTCGACATGTGCACTAGATGGCAGTTTTTAATCCAAATCAAATCAGTTCAACTATATATATACATATATATATATATATATATATATATATATATATATATATATATATATATATATATATATATATATATATATATATAATACCCCCGCACCCACGACTTTGCAACACTAACGTTAACTTTGGTTGCATCACAATCAACTGTATGTCCCTTCATGACTATTTTATTTTTGTTCTAGACATTTAACGTATTAAAGTTTTAATTTCTTTAGAAACAGCTGTTTTACCTTCGAAATTTTTAATTACTTTTTTCAGTTATTAAATCCGTTTGATTATATGATTGATGAAGGCCCATATCATCGCTTTTAAAAATATATAATCCAATAAATATACAATCCATATTTAAATTATTCAGGTAATAAAATATGCCCCAATCCAAATACTAGGAGGTTTACCGTATATATTTTAAATATAATAAATTACGGCATAAAATCTTGACATTTTTCCCGTGTGTAGAAATGTCACTGTTATTGTCCAATCGTGTATTCATGAACATTCTTGCACATATTTATCACCCCCCGCTTTTCACCCAGGGATCACGCAACTAGCCAGATTTTACGCTGCCCTCTTTAATTGCTGAACATGGGTTGCCATTTTGGCATTATAGTTATCAAAAAAAACTATGGCTAAATTTATAAGTGTGGTAATGTTGCTAACACTAGATAGGGCCTTACATGTATTATAAAAATTCAATAGACAATTAGAAGTTAAGTTAGCATTCCTTTAAAAATATATCAGCATTTGAGTATATCACGTCCAATAGCCATAAAATAATATAAACGACACGGTTTTTCGTTTATCTGGCAAGTACTAAAAAAGGGAAGTGAACTCTTGCATTAAGCTAACTGGGACTTAATGAGACGATAGTCATACACATACACTATGTGATTTTTATTTTACCCTGTCAAAATGTATTTATAGTTCACTGGATGGTTGTCACCTTACTTTTTAAAGAGGTTTGCATAAAAAAATATATATTTATTGAACCTAAAAAAAAATGTTCATGCATTAATTATCCTATTGAATAATTTAAAGATATTGTCAATAAAATGCAACCTAGTCTAATGTCGAAAGGTTACCCCAGAAAAAGATTACATAACCGATACTCATGGGTTCCCAATCGACCTTGACCTAGAGTTTATTGAAACCACGAGACAGTTAATGTTTTTTCTGCACACAGTCCTTCACGGTTGGCGGGCTGTTTGTTTAGGCGGTGTTAGGCCAACACGGCCCGGTGTGCTTGTTGACAACTTCGGCTCCCGGTGTTTGTTTCAAATGTTACCGGTACATTTTTACATTACGCTGTCTCTTCATGCGATTGAACATCGGAGTTGCACTACGCGCAAAAAATAATTTTTAAATTGAACAGCTACTCATGTTACTTATTTTCTTAAAATAATCTAAAAAAAAGGCACACACAAACAAACAACCCAAAACACACACACAAAACAACAAAAAAAAACATGTAGTTTCAGGTTTCTCTTCAATTTATAACCAAAATAGTAACGGTGCACTCCAGTACTTGTGATACGAAAATCAAGTTGATAAACCCTTAGTGCGTGCAACTAAAGATGTTCTAGACTCTAGACCGTGTAGGCTTAGATATTTAATACTTGTATAGTCTACACTGTATCGCTGTGTGCTTTATGATATACTTTAAAAATTGTTTTGTTTAGAAAATACAGATTTAGCCAATGGACTTGGAGGGTTAAGGATTTCTTAGCTAATTTCGCTCCCCTGGTAGCTTCCATTCCGCAACATAGAGTTATCTCCCCGCCTACAACTTCAGTATTTTCATCACACACTCTTTTTTTTTTTAAATACGCCCCTGCCTGCTGTGAAACTGTCAGCCAATCAGAATGCTCCATGTAGCGATGACAGCGCGTGAGAACACGTCGCGAGATGGTGTTGACAGAGATACGTCATATTTCGTGTAATGATGGGTTTGGGTGGCTCAATATCAGCGGGTTCACGGCTTAGTGTCTAAAGAAGAAATCACAAAGAAGGATTTGGGCATAATTTGGGTGGGCTCTATTTAAGTCGGCCATTGATGCGATCGGAGGTTGTTACAGGAATAGCGCTGTTTTACGAACTGGCTTTAAGTATTTTTATAATATTAACTTTATAGAAAAGCTAATGAAAAAAAATCAGAAGGGTGAAAGTATTTGTAGCTAAGCCATTACAAATTGATTCTTTAAACTGTGTTACATAACATACAAAAATACATTTATAAATTATCCAATCATACTCATAAAGGCTTTAATTATAATTAATGTTAAATACGTAAAAATACGTAAAACGATGTAAGACGTTCAATCATGTCTTAAGAGACTGTTCCACAATACACTCTTGTCTCAAAAAACTGTTCCATTCCACTATACCCTCTTGTCTTAATGCCGGTCGGATATACACCAATGTCTTAAGACAGATCACAAACTGCCGTGTGTAGCCACTCCACTAGACCCACACACCAGCTAATGTTAGATCAGGGGCCGATACGTTCGGCCACGCTCCAATCAGCCTGAGAAAATGCGAAACTTTAATGACGCCTGGGATATCATTTATTCAAAGGCGTGATTACGTACAAGGATATCTGTCACAATTCAATGACGCCGATAAGCAGGTCATACGATGGGTCTAAAACTGTTGAATATCTTTAAACAGGATCTTGGAGATGTGTTTGGTCTAAAACTGTTGAGTGTAAAAATGATGTTTGAGATGTGTTTGGTCTAAAACTGTTGAGTGTCTTTAAACATGATGTTGGAGAAGTGTTTGGTCTAAAACTGTTGAGTGTAAACATGATGTTGGAGATGTGTTTGGTCTAAAACTGTTGAGTGTAAACATGATGTTGGAGATGTGTTTGGTCTAAAACAAGGTCCCGTGTTTCTCTAGGACGTTCTCTATAAGCTGTGTTTTCGCCGTCCCGTATTGGGCCCCTTACGAAACACAAGCCTCACACCAAACCTGACTGTTTCAAACATGTGTTCGAGTTTGGTTTGTCCCTCAGCTTTCTATCTGCAATTACTAAAAAGTTGATCTAAAGCAGAAATCACCCCCCCCCCCCCTCCCCTTTCCATATCACCACACACACGCAAGCTACCATATTACCATAAATATCTGTTGTGTAACGTGTGTCCTACACAGTTGTGTAACTTGTGTCCTGTACAGTTGTGTAACTTGTGTCCTGCACAGTTGTGTAACTTGTGTCCTATACAGTTGTGTAACTTGTGTCCTGCACAGTTGTGTAACTTGTGTCCTGTACAGTTGTGTAACTTGTGTCCTGCACAGTTGTGTAACTTGTGTCCTACACAGTTGTGTAACTTGTGTCCTATACAGTTGTGTAACTTGTGTCCTGCACAGTTGTGTAACTTGTGTCCTATACAGTTGTGTAACTTGTGTCCTGCACAGTTGTGTAACTTGTGTCCTGTACAGTTGTGTAACTTGTGTCCTACACAGTTGTGTAACTTGTGTCCTGTACAGTTGTGTAACGTGTGTCCTACACAGTTGTGTAACTTTTTTATGCCCATGTTTGATGAGCTCCCCCTCAGGCTCAGCTAACTTGACCCCCGGGCTTAGAGAGATGACCCTCAAAAAGGTTTGACGGTGGTGTGTGTGTGGGGGGGGGGGGGGTGTTCAAAGCTGGGGGGGGGGGGGAGGGAAGGATGAACCATTGACACTACAAAATGACCCAAGCGGCGTTAAACTTTATTGTTGCAAATTATATTCTTTCCTAATGGGTCACGTGATTTCATCAAATCTCTTAACCGTTGTTTGCTTGTTGTTTTTTTTTCTTTATTTCTATTTTTACAAAAGATGCAGCGTCCTACTCCTCAATAGAATAGAGTTTTACCAAGCAAGTAAAGACTTATTTGTAACAGTCAGTCTATGCATGATATCATTCATAATCACTTTAATAAGGCTGATGTTAATCATAGACAATCAACCAACTGATGTTACTAATAGACAATCAACCAAATGATCTTACGGAAAGAAAATAATGGTTATCATAAATTGTGATACTCATTCAAGATTTCCACTTGCGAAGTTGCGTAAACTCTGAGACCTGCCTAGATTCGAACCCAGAGCCACAGCATGAAATACTTGCATTCTTTCGATCAACCACTTGAGTGACTAGACGAAACTGTTTCTGGGCAATCAAAGTTAGCCGACGTGAGTTGGGAATGGGGGGGGGGGGGTTAAATTATTCACGTGGTAGTAGACGTGCAGCAAATATTTCATCACCTTAATGACTTGACCGGGGGGGGGGGGGGGGTCTTCACTTGGCACACACACCTCAAGTCCTTTCTTCTTACAATTAGCAGCAGCGTGCCAGCAGACGACATACTCTCCCCTTGTTTGCCAGGTCTAGCCTGGCGTCCCGTGATTGCGTAGCAACGGTTTAAGCTCCTATAAATTATCTCCATTACTCAGCGTCTACAAATTAACTCCCTTATTCGTGTCTAAAAATTAACTACCTTACTCAGCGTCTACAAATTAACTCCCTTACTCAGCGTCTACAAATTAACTCCCTTATTCATGTATAAAAATTAAATACCTTACTCAGCGTCTACAAATTAACTCCCTTACTCAGCGTCTACAAATTAACTCCCTTACTCAGCGTCTACAAATTAACTCCCTTATTCGTGTCTAAAAATTAACTACCTTACTCAGCGTCTACAAATTAACTCCCTTACTCAGCGTCTACAAATTAACTCCCTTATTCATGTATAAAAATTAAATACCTTACTCAGCGTCTACAAATTAACTCCCTTACTCAGCGTCTACAAATTAACTCCCTTACTCAGCGTCTACAAATTAACTCCCTTACTCAGCGTCTACAAATTAACTCCCTTACTCAGCGTCTACAAATTAACTCCCTTACTCAGCGTCTACAAATTAACTCCCTTACTCAGCGTCTACAAATTAACTCCCTTACTCAGCGTCTACAAATTAACTATCTTACTCATCGTCTACAAATTAACTCCCTTACTCATTGTTTATAAATTAACTCCCTTACTCAGCATCTACAAATTAACTCCCTTACTCATCGTCTACAAATTAACTCCCTTACTCAGAATCTACAAATTACCTCCCTTGCTCAGCGCTGCATAAACTCGACGCCATTCTCTGTAGCAATCAAGGGCCATCACTGTGTGGGCCTTTTGTGCGAGAGAAAAGCACGTCTGCCGTGAAGAGATTGCATAAAAAAGTCAGACACGGAGATTTACTTGTGATAGAGAGTTGCGAAATCTGTAAATACAAGTGTGTCAATGCTGAAACAAAAGCCAGCGTGTAGCACTGTAAGGAAAAGCTACCATCGTGTGGGAAATCATGGCTACACTGCTACATCTACATTCGTTAGGCAGACGCTTCTCGGGGTATCAAAATTTAGGAAACAATAAATGGCGAGAACGGATTGTGGGGAGTGGGGAGTTGTGGCCGCCTCCAAAATAAAACCAACCTTTTGTTGACTATCTAACAATCAACATCCCACCTCATTTTAAAAGACATGAAAGGTTAGATTAACCAGACGCAATCAGAACTTAGCTAGTTACATAACCAGACACAATCAGAACTTAACTAGTTACATAACCAGACACAATCAAAACTTATCTAACTAAAGAGCTCAGCTACCCTTTCTTTCACCGAGTTCCCAGAAATTGTCAAGTGTTAGGTGTAACACATTTGACACCTCATTGAGAAGGGTGGTAAAGAAAACTCCACGAACTGTCCTGTTAAGTCAAGTATAAAAGGTTTAAAGTCTAGAGTCATAACTCTCCCATTGTGAGTTGGTAAATCAATTATTCAAGGTTTAGAGTCTAAACCTTTCATTATAAGACTGTCACCTAGTGTAGCGCTGATGAGAGAAGAGACCCAGAACCTCCCTTCCACCCCCCCCCCCCCCCCCCCGCTTCTCCCGACCCAACTCTTCAATAGCTACTTTCCCAAGATCACACCAGGTACTTTTGTTGATGTTGTAGAACAAAGTTACAAATATTTTTTCCCCCAACACATCTTGGTCCATCTGTCATTGTGAAGTTCTCGTATCGTATTCCACGTTAGGATATGAATACACAAGAGGTGTTACACCTTAGGAATGCTACTCGCTAGAGGTGTTGCAGTCCTAATGTGCTAAATGCTGGAAGTGATAAACGTCTAATGTTGTATTTGTACACGAATGTTGACGTCTAATGTTGTATTTGTACACGAATGTTGACGTCTAATGTTGTACTTGTACACGAATGTTGGTTTGTAAATTAAACCTCAATGTTTATAGAAGGGAGATGGAAGACAATGACCAAATTGCAAAATGTTCAATAGGAGACTCTAGCGTGAGCCAGCCAAAGCTCAGATTAATTACATAAGGGTGGGGGTGGGGGTGGGGGGTGGAAATCCCAACTTAATTAGACGTGGTCTAGACTTTATTAAGCGTGGTCACAACATACTTAGCCATGGTCACCACTTCATTAGACGGGTCACAACTTAATAAGCCTGCTACGGCTTAATTAGACATCGTCACGACTTAATTATCCATTGTCACGACTTAATTAGTCGCAAATTAATTAGACATGGTCACCACTTAATTAGACGGGTCACAACTTAATTGGCTTGTATTTGCTTGATAAGACATTGTCACAGCTTAATTAGACAGGGTCACCACTTAATTAGCTAGTAACGGCTTAATTAGACATTGTCACCACTTAATTAGCCAGGGTGACAACGTAATTAGTCAAATTTATTTAGCCAAGGTTACGATCCAATTAGGCAGGGTCATGAGTTAACCACCAAGACGACAAAAGAAAATTCATTGTTCTAATTGGATAATTTAGCCATCTTGAAAGTGAGTGACCAGTTGCCATGGTTACTACGTGAAATCATGGCAGCTTTACCCTGCCACTCTTGAATTGAATTTCCTTTTGTTAAAAACTGAGCTTACTCCTGCCTGCGTCTTCCGTGCACAAGCTGTGATATTGGTCAGCCTAGATAGCTCTATTTTAGTAGAGCTGATTGGCTGAAGTGGTTACACGTCTGACTGGATGCGCGGATGGCGAGGCGATGTGGTGTCGCGTGAAATGGCAGGTCCGGATTCCGTTGGGAAGCGGACAAAGGTCGATGAGGACAGCTGAAAGAAATCAACTGTGACCACTGACTGATGCTCATCTTGTTTTTGGCACGTCCATGTTGAGTTCAAGCCAACAAGTGTATTCACGTTGCTATCAACCTGTGTCAGTGTGTAGGACATCCTATGTTTTCCTCTTCCAATCACCCCCACTCCTCGTCATAGTGTTTAGGGCATCCCTTGTATTCCCCTTTCTATCATGTATAACGTTCTAAGCTCCAATCTTTAGTTAACCCACCAGCAAGTTACTGGAAGAGTGCAGGTTACTGGGTCCAAAAATGTCTACTATTAGTTTACCACAACTAACTATATAATTAACAGACAATGACCCTAAATATAACGGTGCATTACGTGTAACGTTTATTGTTGCACACTTTGTTTTCGCTTGTTGTAAGAACCCCCACCCCAAGCCGTTTCGCACCTGACGTCCTACCGACACTCAACTAGTTGGAGTGTCTAATTGTAATGAACTTAATGACCCGATCTTAATCCCTTTACGTCATCGTGACACTATTCAAATGTTCGTCTGTCTGTGTGTACTACATGACCACAGGTATTTTACTTACGAACAAAAATCGCCGACTTAATTTTAGATTTATTTGTTTCGTTTTGTTGACAACGATACAAGTTTTTTTTTCTTTTTTAAATTTGCGCCGTTGGTTTGTTTTCAACGCGGCGGTAGCTGGTGAAACATCTGTAACGGTCCAATGGTCGCCGGGGAACTGTGGTACGAGTCACGTGACACTGCAAGGCTGTTCACATCTGGATGGTATGCGGTGATGATGTTGATGGTATGCGGGCATATCTTGATGAAATGCGGAGATAATGTTGGTGGTATGCAGGGATGATGTCGATGGTATGCGGTGATGATGTTGGTGGTAAGCGGGGATGATGTTGACGGTATGTGGAGACGATGCTGATGGTATGTGGAGGCGATGTTGATGGTATGCGGTGATGATGTTGATGGTATGTGTTGATGATGTTGATGGTATGCGGTGATGATGTTGATGGTATGTGTTGATGATGTTGATGGTATGCGGTGATGATGTTGATGGTATGCGGTGATGATGTTCATGGTATGCGAAGATGATGTTTCTGGCGTTGTATCAAATGTCACTGCCATGACACCGATCGTGCTGGGTTATGACACAGAACAGCAGGACAGATTAGGACAAAAGTTGTTGATAATGTTTAAAAAATGATAAAATACTCTAGCGCTGTGGAAGAAATACGACATGTTTGTACGGGCTTATGTTGTAGTGAACTGGCGGGGGGTGGGGGAAGGGGGGGGGGTGTTTGTATTCTTGGTGTCAGTGTTCAAGAAAAACCTTTGTGTTGGTGTCTGTGTTTAAAATGGCTAATACGGCTTTTGTGGAGCGGATTAGTTAAAACGTCGAGACCATATTCAGCGCATACACCAGCGGTTAGATCTGTTACATCCAACTGATCCCATACACAAGATCAAACTGTGAGAATTGAGACATGGTAGAGGCGTCAGAGTTGTAGCCTTGATCGTACTATCTGCAGGGTTAGATTGGTACACCAGCGTCGGCTTTCATTTGTTTTATATAAATGTTTTTTTCCCAGCTATGTTGGGTTATGTTAGAGGGTATAGATGGATGATGTTGGATGGTGGATGGTGTCGATGATTGAGGTTGTATGTTGGTGGCTGTAGATGGGTGATGTTGTATGTTGGAGGGGGTAGATGGGTGATGTTGTATGTTGGATGGGGTAGATGGGTGATGTTGTATGTTGGATGGGTAGATGGGTGATGTTGTATGTTGGAGGGTGTAGATGGGTGATGTTGTATGTTGGAGGGTGTAGACTGGTGGTGTTGTTTGTTGGATGGGGTAGAAGGGTGATGTTGTACGTAGGAAGGTGTTGATGAGTAGTCAAGAAATCTGGACATGTCGCCTGTCTGGCCCTCACATGAGACAAAGACACGTCACGTGACACGCCACCTATAGGAACCACGTGACGCAACACGTCACAAATTCCATATGTACAACTGTACACACTTGCCACATGTCATCACACAGACCACGTGTGTACTTTGGTACACACCATGTTATAAACGTTTCAGTGTAAAGTTTTGGATTTAGTTTCACACCCATACTTAAAACATACATTAAATGTTTCTCAAAAAGAATACCGCAGATTTCAAGATTATTAAGAAGCCGATGTTTAAAAAATTGTCGAGTCATTTGGCGACATAAATAGCCCCGTTATTTTCGTGCCCTGCTAGGCTCTTGTATCATAACACAATGCCTTACACCTGGTGAAATAAATGGCGCACATATTTTAGCTGATAAAAAGTCGACAGCAGAGCACAGCGGTTCTAGTGTTGAACAACAGGAAGTGCCAGCCTGATGATCAGTTTTCCTACGACTTAGAAATCTTACTTTTTAAAAACCTAGATCGGCTGTTTTTCCGATCCAAATATATTAATATTGTTTGTGTTCAGACTTTCACTTTCTATACGTGTGTTTAGCTGTGTGGTCTAGTAAAAACACTTAAAGATAAAGAGTAGTAAAATGCCGGGAGGGGAAGGTGTGTGTAAACGTGTGTAGGAGAAGGGGGGGGGGGTCAGAAACCAGACATTGAGAACCTTTCGTTTTAAGGTCGCGTCACTGAAGGAAGCCCGGGCGGTGTAAGGTCACA
Source organism: Physella acuta (assembly GCF_028476545.2). Classification (NCBI taxonomy): domain Eukaryota; kingdom Metazoa; phylum Mollusca; class Gastropoda; family Physidae; genus Physella; species Physella acuta. Next base: position 68,957 of record NW_026732583.1, on the reverse strand, counting down.
CGAAATCTAGTAACCCGATACAACGGCAGATTGTCTCGCTTTACTGGTTCTTATTAGAAGGAAGCCAATTTAGACTGTACACCGTTAGCTAGGTACTGTAAACACCTCATAGTTTTAACACCATAAAATAAAAGATGCAATATTAAAGACGTAACTTCAAAACTACGAAATAAATTAGATGAATTACAAAAAAAAGGCGAATGTGAAGAGGGACAATCAGCCCTGCGACTCAAATTTAAAAAAAAAAATATATACACTGTGTACGAATGAATTGCAGTAATCAATACTGGCCTTTATTCTGTGTGCTCACGACATGATAAATTCAAATTTCCTCAGACATTAGAAGCAGACATCTGATTGGTGGAGACAAAGCTATTGGTTAGAAACAACACGACCAATCATAAAAAGTGTATTAACTCAATCTCCACTCTGTAGGTCAGCTGATCTTGTGGTAACATTTCTTGTTAACAAACGTGGCTACGGTAACTTATGATCACGTGATATAAACATCGTTACTTAATAAATCTTGGTTTATAACAATGCAGACTATAAAAAAAGCAATTCTTATCAGCTAAAAAAGCAAAGGTTAACTGATAATCACCCCTGTTATGTAACCATGGAGACAGGATGCCATATTATTTCCCTTTTACCCACCAAGAAGCCTACGAAGACTCGAGTTTATTAGCAGCAAGAACTAACACAAAATTGACACCCAAAATGTCGTCTATTCTGCTTATAGATCTAGTAGTTTTTATAGGAAAATTACGATGCATTTTTAACGATTATTTCAACACACGACGTCATAATTTAAACTTCCGGTCACGTGTCGCATCTGTGAACATAAACCAGTTTGCATCGCGTCAACGGAAATGTTGACACATCCGGATTCCATTAAACTACGCGCGTGAATCAACACTTACTTATGTTAATAGCCCTCGCTCTCGTCTGCTCAATTATATTCAGCAAATATTGCCCCATTTTTATTGGTTTGCATTTCATGTAACTTGATGAGGTTTTAATTGGGATCGTTTAAAAGACAAGGGTTCCTCGGCTGTAGAACAATCTAGAACACACAGTGAGTCTAGAACCCTTCACCACACAGGTTAAAATGATGTCTAACACTACAGAAATGCCTCGTTTAAGATGTAGTACGACGTTGCCAGATAAACAGTGGCTAATTAAAGCCAAACTACTTCTGTGAAAATCTTCAAATCGTGTTTTTAATGTTTTGTAATGTTGTAGCCTTTATATATATATATATATATATATATATATATATATATATATATATATATATATATATATATATATATATATATATATATATATATGTGTGTGTGTGTGTGTGTATGTGTGTGTATGTGTGTGTGTGTGTTTGTTTACTATTTTCGAAATGGAATAAAGAGACATGGTCGTACAGCAATTTTAAAAATATAGACGCGCATGTATTTCTACTTTTATTATCAGTTCGATATTGGTGCTCTAGTTCTCTGAGATTGACTGCAAGAGTTGACTAGCTGAGCCCTATCTCATATCTCATATTATAGGGAGTGACACGGAACAGTTTGACGTATGGTTCCATGGTTTGATAAAGTCAACGTTAGTTAAACATCAATCTTTGTAACATTTGTTAGTAGTAGGCCCCTATATCACTCATATGCCTACTCAGATAATTATATATTTGTGGAACATTTTGCGACCTTATTATTGGTTAGAACATTAAGTTCAATTATATTAGGTAATACGATAAAGAACTATATTTTATACAGCTTAGATCTCTGGAACAATAATAAATAGTTGGTCAAACTTATATAGCAGGCCTATATATGATAAAAAAAGAATTTTGTTACATTTATAAATATTAGCCTATATACACAAAACTAGTTAAAATCAAGTATTTGTAACATAGTCCATACATTTAAAGACAACGTTAGTTATATAAATAAAATTTGTTACATTGGCTATACATATAAAGACAACGTTAGGTACATGAAAGGCAAAACCCCCGCTAGAAGCCGCTCCGTTAGCGCCACGCATGGTTAGGTTTATCTCTCCCTTCATCTGCTACATAATGGCCTTCTGTTAACACACGGGGGACGGGGGACGGGGACACACTTGGCCCGCCATCTCACCTGCAGGGATTATAACGGCATTTTCTTGAAGCCAGCCCGAGGATTGTGGAGATAATACCGCCCTGAGCCAGTCCCATCTCCCGTCCCAATCTCTGCTTACAGCCAGTCTTGGTTTAAAGAAGTCATTAGTAGTTCTAGAAATGGTGGGGCTATTTATAGAAGCGTGGCCATGAATGGCGGCAGTCACGCATGCGTACAACTACAATAGGAGATCTAAATAAGTACAAGAAATTATTTTTTATCTGCTTAGATTAAAATTAAAAAAGGTCACTAGGTATAATTAATATGAACACCAATTAATTCACGATTAATTAGACAGTTTGTTGATTGAATTAGATGAACAACGAAATAATCTATTCCACGGGCTGATTTTGTTAAATGTCAGATTTCTATGAGATGATTCCTTGACCACAAAGTTCGCATGTTAGATGTCAGATTTCTATGAGATGATTCCTTGACCACAAAGTTTGTATGTTAGATGTCAGATTTCTATGAGATGATTCCTTGACCACAAAGTTCGCATGTTCGATGTCAGATTTCTACGAGATTAATCCTTGACCACAAAGTTCGCATGTTCGATGTCAGATTTCTACGAGATGATTCCTTGACCACAAAGTTTGTATGTTAGATGTCAGATTTCTATGAGATGATTCCTTGACCACAAAGTTCGTATGTTAGATGTCAGATTTCTATGAGATGATTCCTTGACCACAAAGTTCGTATGTTAGATGTCAGATTTCTATGAGATGATTCCTTGACCACAAAGTTCGCATGTTAGATGTCAGATTTCTATGAGATGATTCCTTGACCACAAAGTTCGCATGTTCGATGTCAGATTTCTACGAGATTAATCCTTGACCACAAAGTTCGCATGTTCGATGTCAGATTTCTACGAGATGATTCCTTGACCACAAAGTTTGTATGTTAGATGTCAGATTTCTATGAGATGATTCCTTGACCACAAAGTTCGTATGTTAGATGTCAGATTTCTATGAGATGATTCCTTGACCACAAAGTTCGTATGTTAGATGTCAGATTTCTATGAGATGATTCCTTGACCACAAAATTCGCATGTTAGATGTCAGATTTCTATGAGATGATTCCTTGACCACAAAGCTCGTATGTTAGATATCAGATTTCTATGAGATGAATCCTTGACCAAAACGTTCAAAAATTCTTTTTTCTCGAGTCAGTGGTCACTACCACATGTTGACATGATCCATGACTGGCCGTCTTGTTTTGTTTTGTTTCGTGTGACATTCGTCTGTAACACCTTGTCTAAGGTAACCTGCCTGTATCACCTTACCTAAGATAACTCCTGTCTAAAGTGGCTGTTATCACCATACTCCTTTTACTGTTTCCTCCCCCCACCTTCCTCCATCCCCCCATCCCCCCCCCCCCTTCGCAAACACACAAGACTTTAACTTTCTGTTATCTCCAAACAAAAAGCCAATATATTCATCTTTGAATTATGTTTTGAGAACCACTGAATCCGAAATGTCGCCTGTCTGATGTCAGGTGACGTCACACATGATCTCACCAAACGATGTTTACACTACGGTGGCAAGAAAAACAAAGACGATCGCCTTGTCAATCACGATGCCTCCTGGTAACGACGGTTCTAAATTTACCCCATACATCACGATGGCTTCTGTTAACGACGGTTCAAACTTTGTGTGGAGTTTAGGTTTTTCAACAACTATCTGCCCTAATGGAACACTTTTGATTTCCCGGCATACCATATTAGCTTGAGACTTTTCGGTTTAGCAACCATGAGCTTTTACCGACTCGACCACGCCGACCCCGACAAATTTGAATAATTCCCACACATTATACAACTCGACCTGGGTCATTTCTGTCAACTTTAGCTAAATAGCCATCAGAAAAAACCAATCAATCACTCTGTGTATTAATTACAGAAATCGATCATCCCACGGTTCAATATTTGAAAGATCGATTCTCCCCCCCCCATTTGAAAGTTTAATATCGCACATTGGCCCGTTATTGTTCCCGCGCTCACGGGCTATTGGAAATAATTATGACGTCACAAGACAAGGGAGGCTATTTACATAGGCTTACAAAAATACTGGCTAGGATCAATGGGCGGTAATAAAGAAAAAAGTTTGATTGTTTTGCGAGGTTGGGTGGGGGGGGGGGGGGGGAATAGAAAAACTGTCGCCTGCACACATGGTATTTTACATTCTGCTTTGTAGCAAAACAAAAATATAAAAATCTAAAAACAAAAATATTTCAGAAGATAAACCAAAGCTTTAAATGTGTATGTACTGAATTAGATTGGTATCTTAAATATGGCATGATCGAGTATCCTCATTCAAATCTCATGCACCAGATTACAGTGACAAAACGACACCATTTTATTCTGCCACTTTATCTTCCTAGCGTGCTCTCTGCAGATATCATTAAGACTCTCTGTGTAATGCCAGAGCAAACCAATTAATTTTTTGTACCCTCCCTTGAATTACTTCCCCTGGCAATAGAACGGTGCACTATCTACAAGTATTCGTTCTAATCTTTTTGACGGAAATCACGACCTCACTACAAATTGGCTGCTCTGATTCGCTGGTTTTCTGTTTGTAAAAACATTTTCTATTGGCTTAAAATTGACCCGACTCGTGCAAGTGACGTAGGTAAACATTGGTTGGATAGGTTATCACGTGGGTGGTGTGTCAGTGTTGGTCTGACAGTGACACGTGACCGTGTTGTGACATCGCTAACATTTTTTACTTATTCTACATTGTCAACTATTTTCTAAACATAATTTCAAATGATGAATTACGAATAAACCAACCCCCCCCCCCCTCCCCCTCACTTGCAAATTTGATTTTCACAGTATTTATTCTAATAAACAAAATCTCATTTGACGTCTTCTAAGCCTCATCCATAACGAAAATGTAACAACAATCTATTAAACCGTTGTTGTAGTTCCACATGAAGGCAGTGTAAGGAATGGCGTGTTTAAAAATTACATTGCTCTCATTGGTAGTTGGGGTCATAAAACAAGATTTGATCTTAAGCAGCTACTCTGTCATAGTTAGGACTGGGCTCATTTAAATCAACATTAAATTATGTGTTGTTTTTTTATTTCATTTCAGTTGTGGTCCAGTGTAATGGAGGACAGCCCCCACCAACACGACATCCCTATCTGGTTTAACGGTACACAAAGATGGATGACGGGTCTGACGAAGCGCACAACTTGTGATGACATCATCTACGCCATTTTATACAGCACAGGCCTGCATGAGTCAGAGTCGACGGACAATTTCGCGATTTTTGAGAAATGGCGGGAAGTAGAGCGCCCCCTATCGGTAGGTTTTTAATAGTTACTACCATGTTTAGCCTTAGCGAACGTTAGATCAAATTCGATATAAATGTAACTGTTGAACATACATTAGAGATGGGGGTGGGGGTGGAGACGATAAAACAAAAGAAGCCGAGGTTAATCCCCCGCTCACAACCAAAAACATCCGTGTCAAAGGTAAAGGGTCGGCGATTAGTGACAGGTAGAGGGTCGGTGATTAGTGACAGGTGTAGGGTCGGTGATTAGTCCACTCAAGTGGCCCACCTTGTCCACTCTCACACAAACTTCTAACAGAATGGACACAAGTAAGTTAGGCTAGTCAAGCTACAAACTACACCGCGAACTGTTGTCAAGAAAACTTGACTATGTGACACGACATTTGCTGACAAGAAAACTTGACTATGTGCCACGACATTTGCTGACAAGAAAACTTGACTGTGTGACACGACATTTGCTGACAAGAAAACTTGACTGTGTGCCACTGGAATGTTCTAGCATTAGAAGGCCCTTGTGTTAGACACATCGTCTGACTACGAACCCCACCCCGGAACACACGTCGTCTGACTACGAACCCCACCCTGTTACACACGTCGTCTGACTACGAACCCCACCCTGGGACACACGTCGTCTGACTACGAACCCAACCCTGGGCCACACGTCGTCTGACTACGAACCCCACCCTGTTACACACGTCGTCTGACTACGAACCCCACCCTGGGACACACGTCGTCTGACTACGAACCCAACCCTGGGACACACGTCGTCTGACTACGAACCCAACCCTGGGCCACACGTCGTCTGACTACGAACCCCACCCTGGGACACACGTCGTCTGACTACGAACCCCACCCTGTTACACACGTCGTCTGACTACGAACCCCACCCTGGGACACACGTCGTCTGACTACGAACCCAACCCTGGGACACACGTCGTCTGACTACGAACCCAACCCTGGGCCACACGTCGTCTGACTACGAACCCCACCCTGTTACACACGTCGTCTGACTACGAACCCCACCCTGGGACACACGTCGTCTGACTACGAACCCAACCCTGGGACACACGTCGTCTGACTACGAACCCAACCCCGGAACACACGTCGTCTGACTACGAACCCCACCCTGGGACACACGTGACCTGGTCACGTGACGTTGTTGTGGGACTGAACCTGCTCACACACAGGTGTCCGTGGCCTTGGGTCAAGCATTAGAGGCGAGTGGTTGATCTAAATGTTTGATCTTCATCGCTGTGGTAGGTGTCGACACACATCGCCTACACCACAGAATGTAAATCCGTGCTGAGGTGCTTTTAGCAAGTGGTGTTTTCTGTGGATGTTACCCAGGCTTTGTGATTGTCACGTGACTCAAGTTTAGATCGTGTCACGTGACTCAAGTTTAGGTCGTGTCACGTGACTCAAGTTTAGATCTTCTCACGTGACTCAAGTAAGTAGCACATGCCTGATGATTCCAGATTTAAATAGAACTAAAATTTTCTGTGGCAGAAAACGTCGCCAGACCTCCCTTTTGTTAACAATTCAGCGCGAGATTATACTTGACATCTATAAAATTGATGAAGTGTGTTAAGTGTTAACACCCCCACCCCCTCTGATACTGTGGGGGGGGGGGGGGTCGCCATGAGACACGATGGCTACCGACCCCCGTCTGAAATTGTGGGGGTCGCCATAAGACACGAGGGCTACCGACCCCGTCTGAAATTGTGGGGGTCGCCAGAAGACACGATGGCTCCCGACCCCGTCTGAAATTGTGTGGGTTACGATAAGACTTCCCACAGCCGTAGATAACGAGGCCTTACGATAGGTCCAATTAACCAACTAGACGGCGCTCAAGTCGTATCTCGTCGCGCCTGTCTGGATGACTTGACTATGTCCCGTACGGTGTTTGTGGAGGGAAGTGATCTGTCGTCGCCCCGTGCACACCGACATGGGCAGGGAAGAGTCCCATTGTCCTGCCATCCTACCGACTTTGGCCCACTTTATTGTCAGGGTGGGGTGGGAGGGGTTAGGACACAATGAACCGTCCGCTTGTATTTATCAAGCACTTGAGGTCAACAATCTAGTTGGCCGTCGTTTTGTTCAGTTTGTGTGCTGTTGTTTGCGTCTTTTCTCGCTTCTCCAACGCCCACCCGAAATGTCGTACGTCATTTAATCTCCCAGACCTAGAGCTACCCTGCCCTACTCGCTTATCTTTCCTTGTCTTTTGTTAATCTTTTTTACATGACAGGATTAAGAAAACAATGATAGTGAATAAATGTAAAAATTTAAAAAAAAATGGGATTAATGAAATTATCTTGACACTCTGAATTAATTAAATAACCACTTAAGCTTGAAGCTTGGGGGTTTAATTTGGCAATTACCACTTTACCTAAAAGCTGAGGTGAATGATTTGACATAGAGCGATCTTTAAAATTGAGTGGTTTTACACATTAAAAATATATATCGTCTCTCTATCATTGTCATGTAGCTATTCTTGTTGCCTAATGTCATGTAGCTACTCTTGTTGACCACTGTCATGTAGCTACTCTTGTTGCCTAATGTCATGTAGCTACTCTTGTTGACCAATGTCATGTAGCTACTCTTGTTGACTACTGTCATGTAGCTACTCTTGTTGACCAATGTCATGTAGCTACTCTTGTTGACTACTGTCATGTAGCTACTCTTGTTGACCAATGTCATGTAGCTACTCTTGTTGCCTAATGTCATGTAGCTACTCTTGTTGACCACTGTCATGTAGCTACTCTTGTTGACTAATGTCATGTAGCTACTCTTGTTGCCTAATGTCATGTAGCTACTCTTGTTGACCAATGTCATGTCTTGTTGCCCAATGTCATGTAGCTACTCTTGTTGACCAATGTCATGTAGCTACTCTTGTTGCCTAATGTCATGTAGCTACTCTTGTTGCCCAATGTCATGTAGCTACTCTTGTTGCCTAATGTCATGTAGCTACTCTTGTTGCCTAATGTCATGTAGCTACTCTTGTTGCCTAATGTCATGTAGCTACTCTTGTTGACCACTGTCATGTAGCTACTCTTGTTGCCTAATGTCATGTAGCTACTCTTGTTGACCAATGTCATGTAGCTACTCTTGTTGCCTAATGTCATGTAGCTACTCTTGTTGACCAATGTCATGTAGCTACTCTTGTTGCCTAATGTCATGTAGCTACTCTTGTTGACCAATGTCATGTAGCTACTCTTGTTGCCTAATGTCATGTAGCTACTCTAACCAACAACTGACCCTACCATATGATCTTTTCCTCCCCAGGCTAGGACGAAGATCTTGAAGATCTGGGCGACATGGGGTCAAGATCAGGCCAGCGTCCAGTTGAGCATGCGCAGTCTAGACGACTACTTCCTTCCCGGGGAGTCGAGCCTGTACCTGAGGAGTCGCAGGCGTCACCGCAAGACCAGCAGACACAAGGGCAGACACGGCACTAGCTGCAGGTAGGCTCGGGTCCTGGAGTAGCCGGTCATGTGACTCGTTCACCAACGTTGGTTCCTAACGGCAAATCTAGCCGTTTATGTGTTTGTTGTATGATGAAGGTGCTACTAAATATGTATGGCCTATCATATGTTGAGAGTTATTTTAGTCATCATCTTTAGAATTTTTTTTTACCAGAAGTTCTAAAACAAAATCACCACAGGGAATCTTTTTGTTACCTGTAGGTTTAGGTGCAAGACGACGTCATTATGTTTGTAAAATAGTTGAGTTCATATGTAGTATAATAAAGCCTGGGGGGGGGGGGGGGGGGTATCTTTAACTCGACTCGTTCGGCCCCTTCAACTTAAACATCTCTGTCCCTATGCCTGACCTCCATACTTAACCACATTTAACCACGTCTAACCCCCATCTAACCACCTCTAACCACCTCTAACCCATTCTAACCACCTCAAACCACATCTAACCATATCTAACGACTTGTTACCACTTCTAACCACCTCTAACCACTTGTTACCACTTCTAACCACCTCTAACCACCTCTAACCACCTTCTCCTCAGATGCCACAACAAGCGTGGCTGTGACGAGTGCTCACGCCTCAAGCCACTGGAGCAGCTGGTCAAGCTAGTGGTCAGCCACGAGAGGAAGATCCAGTCCATCAATGACCGGATCTACGAGACGGACCGCCTCATCGACCGTCACGAGTCAAAGGTCAGTAGCATGCCACGCCCCTTATTTCACTACGTCACAGTCACGTGACCAGGTGACCACGTGACTGTTAAGTGCTTGACGTACACGTGACAGTTGGGTAACAATTGTTGCTGGTCTTTGTAAACATTGGTTGGGTGGTTTGTAAACCTTGGTTGGGTGGTTGGTAAACATTGGTTGGGTGGTTTGTAAACATTGGTTGGGTGGTTAGTAAACTCATTTTTCTTACGAAAATAACCACAAGTGGGGTGAAAATCCAAGCCAGAATTTGTTGAAGTTGAAAGCCGTAAAATAGAAAACCCAGCCTTGGTAGCACTGTTTTTTCCCAGACGAGTATTTTTTTGGATTGTATCGTTTTACTGAAATAATCCTATGTTTAAAATTACCTAATGATTACACGTAAAGTACGTAGGTTAATTAAGTAACCTTTCAAACCTGAGAGTCTACGGGGCAGGTGATCTCGGCATATGAAGGGATAATGTGGTCAGCACATGCCCAGCCGCCTGACGTGAGTCAGGTACCTATCAGAGCTGGGTGGACTCAGGGACGTTTTACCGACGGGAACCCGGGATTCGAACTCGAGATTTCCGGGTATGCTCTACCAGCGGACAGCGCAATCACATTAATAAATAAATGTATATACATGATAATTGTGTGGGAACAAATGTCTATAATGTTAACTTTTAGACTAAAAAAATGGAAAAAAATATTTCACGAAAGGACAATTTTTTGTGTGTCAACAGATCCACAACCACCGCGTGCAGCAAAACGGCATGGACTACGTCCAGAACTCCTACCTCAACAGCCACAGCAGCGAGAGCAGCAGTAGCCTCGACTGCTTCAGTAGCCTTGACCTTCGTGACCTCAGCCAGATCTTCCCAGAATCCTCCCAGCACGAGCTGGAGGAGATCTCGCGCCTGTCTGACGACCTGGCCCACGTGGAGCGCCGGCTGGCCGAGGAGATGGCCAAGATACAAGAGATACAACCGGAAGTCGAACGTTTATCTGGCCAGCTGGGGCTGGAGTCCGCCATGGAGGGAGAAACAGACGCAGAGCTAGAGGACACGAGAGTAAGTTGTATCGCGTTGGTTCAAATCCCGTAAATGGAACAAGTGTGTGAATCATTTGTAATGAGGGACATTTATTTAAAGTAGTCCAATAGTTGTATAGTGTTGGAAAGTTAGGCTTCGTTTTTTTTCTTTTCTTGCTAAGTATTTCATAAAACATTGAAATTCGGATATAATATAATCGCACCAATTCTAATATGTCTTATCATATTGTATTAAACACATTAAGGATAGTCTGCTAAACACAGTAGGAACCATCTTTTGAACATTATATAGATGATATATTCAAAACATGGATTAATGGTTAAACACTTAGAGAACATATGTTGTAAAATAGTTGTGGTATGTTAAACATGTAGGGGCAGTGTCGGAAGGGGGAGAGTGATGGTTTATTAGTAGTGTAGTGGTAATGTTGTAGTTAAATTTAGAACAGTTGCATTTGTTCAAACACACAGGGCTATACATCTGTTTAAATACAAATTTAACAAGTTATTTTCTCGTTGTAAACCCCAAGATTTATTGGGGGGGGGGGGGGGGGGGGGGGGGAATCTATAAGTACTACATAAAATGAAGGGTGGTGGTTTAAGGAAATGTAATATGAAATGTTGAGGTGGGTAAACTTTGTTTTACGATATGCACATTGTCTTTTAGATCAGTATATCTAAGTTACACATCCTATATACACATCTCTGCTACACATCTCTATACACACATATACAACGAATGCTATCTAACAGAAGGACGTCAAAAATTGAACATTAAATGTCTTTGTAATCCGTGCAATACAATCGATTGTTAATGTAAACAAACCTCCCCCACAATACCCGGAATGTTGATGTAAATAAACCTCATCCATCACATACACACAATTGCCTGAATGTTGCTGTAAACATACCTCACCCCTCTCACACACACACTTGCCTGAATATTGATATAAACACCCCCACACAATTGATGTAAACCAAGAACCTGAACTCCTCACACACACCCCCACGCAAGTGATGTAAACCTGAACTCCCCCACACACCCACATACTTGATGTAAACCTGAACTCCCCCCCACATACACCCACACAACTGATGTAAACCTGACCCCCACACACCCACACAACTGATGTAAACCTGAACTCCCCCCCACATACCCACACAATTGATATAAACCTGAACTCCCTCCCCCCCACACAACTGATGTAAACCTGACCCCCACACACTCAAACAATTGATGTAAACCAAGAACCTGAACTCCCCCACACACCCACCCACACAATTGATGTAAACCTGAACTCCCCCACACACCCACACAATTGATGTAAACCTGAACTCCCCCACACACCCAAACAATTGATGTAAACCTGAACTCCCCCACACACCCACACAACTTATGTAAACCTGAACTCCCCCACACACCCAAACAATTGATGTAAACCTGAACTCCCCCACACACCCACACAATTGATGTAAACCTGAACTCCCCCACACACCCACACACTTGATGTAAACCTGAACTCCCCCACACCCACCCACACAACTGATGTAAACCTGAACTCCCCCACACACCCACACAATTGATGTAAACCTGACCCCCACACAATTGATATAAACCTGAACTCCCCCACACACCCACACAATTGATGTAAACCTGAACTCCCCACACACCCACACAATTGATATAAACCTGAACTCCCCCCACACACCCACACAATTGATGTAAACCTGAACCCCCCACACACCCACACAATTGATGTAAACCTGAGCCTCACACACCCACACAATTGATATAAACCTGAACTCCCCCACACACCCACACAATTGATGTAAACCTGAACTCCCCCACACCCACCCACACACCCACCCACACAACTGATGTAAACCTGAACTCCCCCCCACATACACCCACACAACTGATGTAAACCTGACCCCCACACACCCACACAACTGATGTAAACCTGAACTCCCCCCCCACATACCCACACAATTGATATAAACCTGAACTCCCTCCCCCCCACACAACTGATGTAAACCTGACCCCCACACACTCAAACAATTGATGTAAACCAAGAACCTGAACTCCCCCACACACCCACCCACACAATTGATGTAAACCTGAACTCCCCCACACACCCACACAATTGATGTAAACCTGAGCCTCACACACCCACACAATTGATATAAACCTGAACTCCCCACACACCCACCCACACAATTGATGTAAACCTGAACTCCCCCACACACCCACACAATTGATGTAAACCTGAGCCTCACACACCCACACAATTGATGTAAACCTGAACTCCCCACACACCCACACAATTGATGTAAACCTGAACTCCCCCACACACCCAAACAATTGATGTAAACCTGAACTCCCCCCCCACACACCCACACAATTGATATAAACCTGAACTCCCCCACACACCCACACAATTGATGTAAACCTGAACTCCCCCCCCCCCACACACCCACACAATTGATGTAAACCTGAGCCTCACACACCCACACAATTGATATAAACCTGAACTCCCCCACACACCCACACAATTGATGTAAACCTGAACTCCCCCACACACCCACACACTTGATGTAAACCTGAACTCCCCCACACCCACCCACACAACTGATGTAAACCTGAACTCCCCCACACACCCACACAATTGATGTAAACCTGACCCCCACACAATTGATATAAACCTGAACTCCCCACACACACACCCACAATTAATATAAACCTGAACTCTCCCACACCCACCCACACAACTGATGTAAACCTGAACTCCCCCACACACCCACACAATTGATGTAAACCTGACCCCCACACACCCACCCACACAATTTATATAAACCTGAACTCCCCCACACACCCACACACTTGATATAAACCTGAACTCCCCCCACACACCCACACAATTGATGTAAACCTGAACTCCCCACACACCCACACAATTGATATAAACCTGAACTCCCCCCACACACCCACACAATTGATGTAAACCTGAACCCCCCACACACCCACACAATTGATGTTAACCTGACCCCCACACACCCACACAATTGATGTAAACCTGAACTCCCCACACACCCACACAACTTATGTAAACCTGAACTCCCCCCACACACCCACACAATTGATGTAAACCTGAACTCCCCCCCCACACACCCACACAATTGATATAAACCTGAACTCCCCCACACACCCACACAATTGATGTAAACCTGAACTCCCCCCCCCCCCCCACACACCCACACAATTGATGTAAACCTGAGCCTCACACACCCACACAATTGATATAAACCTGAACTCCCCCACACACCCACACAATTGATGTAAACCTGAACTCCCCCACACACCCACACACTTGATGTAAACCTGAACTCCCCCACACCCACCCACACAACTGATGTAAACCTGAACTCCCCCACACACCCACACAATTGATGTAAACCTGACCCCCACACAATTGATATAAACCTGAACTCCCCCACACACCCACACACTTGATATAAACCTGAACTCCCCACACACACACCCACAATTAATATAAACCTGAACTCTCCCACACCCACCCACACAACTGATGTAAACCTGAACTCCCCCACACACCCACACAATTGATGTAAACCTGACCCCCACACACCCACCCACACAATTTATATAAACCTGAACTCCCCCACACACCCACACACTTGATATAAACCTGAACTCCCCCCACACACCCACACAATTGATGTAAACCTGAACTCCCCCCACACACCCACACAATTGATGTAAACCTGAACCCCCCACACACCCACACAATTGATGTTAACCTGACCCCCACACACCCACACAATTGATGTAAACCTGAACTCCCCACACACCCACACAACTTATGTAAACCTGAACTCCCCCCACACACCCACACAATTGATGTAAACCTGACCCCCCACACACCCACACACTTGATGTAAACCTGAACTCCCCACACACCCACACAACTGATGTAAACCTGAACTCCCCCCACACACCCACACAATTGATGTAAACCTGAACCCCCCCCCCCCCCACACACACACACAATTGATGTAAACCTGAACTCCCCCCATAGACGGAGATGATCCGGGCGGTGACCTTGCACGTGACCAACGAGTACAACGAGCGGGAGCTGGACAGGAAGATGGACGTCTGCCTCCACCAGTTGGAGCAGAAGGCGATCTTTGAGAGCTCGCTTGTTCAGGAGGTTGGTGCTAGAAGATTCGGTCACCTCAGCTTTTGGCACACTCTAACGTGCTCACTTTATATCCAAAACCATCCAATCATCACTCGCTATTGTAAACATCACACTCATTTTCCGCGTGCTTAGTTGTGGAGCAAAGAATTGATTGAAATTTTTAAAAGTTTAATTAGCTTTCGTTTATTTTTTAAATTACATTTTTAAATTCACTGATGAAGTAAAATTAATGAACCTTTTCACTCATTACAAATTTAAATTCAACTTTTTAAAATTTCAGCTGTCACAACTCCAAGAAAGACTCGGGGTCAAGGACATGACCTTCACGGAAGTCAACTGGCCATCCAACCAGGAGAGGACCAGTTCAGATCACCCTAGAAGACCCAGCCATGTTCTAGAACACTCGCCGCCCCAACACCAGACCAGAACATTCGCCTCAGCAGGACCCGGCTCATCCGAACATTCTAACCTTCCAGAATATTCTCCACCTGACCCTTGTGGCCTTGACACATCTGACGGAGACTATGTCAACCTGCGGGTCCTGGGAACTGAATCGCCGGCCAGCGCCGGCCACGTTGCCGGTCGTCCTGCCGGCGGTTTTCCTCAGAAAAAAACCGTGACGTTTTCAGACACGATATCAGAACGATTCCACCCTCCCAGCATAGACAGTGGTCAGTCAGACGCGCCGGTCTTTGACCCCAGCAGGCCGGTCTTTGACCCCAGCAGGCCGGCCAGAACTTCATCCAGTGAGACGGCACCAGGGGACACAAGCAGACGACAGCAGCTGAAGGAGGATGTCGGCAGAGATGCCCGACCCCCCGTCAGGAGGGCACGGGACGGCAAGCCGCCGCCAATCAAAGCCAGGTCCAGGTCGGCAGACAGACCGTACGCGCCGCCGCGGGACCCAGGACTGCAACACACGGAGGGTGTCAACAACAGAGTTCCAAGTCTGGCACCGCACAGCGTTCATGTGGTCAATCAGTACGGTCTAGAGACATCGCACCCTACCAGGGGACGCTACTCTACCACCCACGAGCACAACACTGGTTATCTATCAGAAACAGATCCAATAAAGGTTGCTTCATTCACGACAAATACAAATATCAGTAACACATTACAAAGTCATCCACCGCAAATTTTTAGACGACCGCAACTTTTGACTACGTCACAGAAAACTGCACAAACTCCATATTCAAACACACAAAATGGCGCGGACTTTGGTCAGCCTAGACCGACAACCTCGCAGTCCGGCGAGAAACAATTGACACCGGTGCCTAGAAACAACAGCGCCAACTCCGTCACCGGTCAAACACAGCGCCCCACAGGCACGGGGGATAATCCACGAGTGAGAACTTTAGTCAACACCGAGCCAGCTGACCATAGCGACCAGTCGCTAGCCTTACACGGCCGTCCCAGCAACGGGCAGCCCTGCCTGGATGGTCACGTGTTTACACGCGGCATTAGCGAGCAGCAAAGGTTGAGGTCAAACACACAGGACAATGTCCAACAAGTGACGTCAAACGGCCCGATTGGCAGGCGGCTGACGACGGATGAACGGACCAGGCTTTACACAAACCGGGATCAGCTGTGTGTCCACACACCAGCGGCAGTTCAAAAACAGGAATCTGGTCCGCAGTCTCCTGTTGATTCGCCCGGCCACCAAAACAAATCTTTTTTATCAACACGGGATAATACTCATAGAGGGAGAGATTCCCACCTCAACCCTCACCCGCATTCTTCCCGTCCTCTAAAGTCAGAGAGTCAGTTTTCCGGTCATGGTTTTATAAATAGTAGCCAATCAGATGAGAGAGATTTACACAACGTCAACCACAATTCAAGGTACGTCACTCCAAGCGCGGGGCGAGAAACACAAGGGAAACAACTCACAACATTGTTCAACGGTCGTCGGGAATCTATGGGGGCTAACTTGAGCGACGCATCGAAAAGTTTAGTGACTGACCGTACCTGGTCAGAAGATGACGACGTTTTTATCATCGAGCCAGCTAACCATAAGCCTTTAGCAACTCAAAACGGAATTCATTTACAAAGTTCAAGGTCAGTTAAGTCTAGCCATGACGTCATTAATCAGTCTAGCGGTCACGTTCATGCTAAAGATTTGAACGGAGCACAGGTCGGCGCTGATATATCGGAGCGTGGAGCTTTGTACCATATATTGTCCAATAAAATGAACAAAAGTGGGAGCCCCTCCCCCAAAACTCAGTCCTCACCTGTTGGGTTGTCAACACAGCTGGGACAAGTTCCCCTTGGCAACCACCCAAACTTGTCGCAGAACAGTGTCTGGGAACAACCATCTGAAGACACCAGACCCCAGCGAGCCGGAGACAAACACGGCACAAACAACGGTTCTGCTCTAGTTAAGAACGGCTACTCAGCTCAAAACGGGTTTACAAACTCGACATCAACACTCCCTAGCGGTCGACAACCACCCCACCCCCACCACGGCCCACACAATGGCGGATACCGTTTCGATCAGGCCAAATTTCAGCTGGACAGTCGAAATGGATTAACCATGTTCATCGACTCCCAGACTAGCAATGAACAGGCACTCAATTTCTCTCGGAAACCTAACGGAATATCTAGCAACGGGGGCGTAATCAGCCACCAAAACACGTACCCAACTACTGAAAAACACGTTGACAATCAATATCCAAGTAACCACAACTCGTATTACTACGCCAAAACTCAGGCCTCAGAGAGTCAACACAATCAGACCAGGTGGTTCAACACAGTTAACCTGAAAGAAATTCCCGTGTTAAACAACAGAGATCAGCTAAAACACGTGCATGCCAGTCTGATGCCCACTCACATAGGCGGGCATGGGAAAACGAAAGTAGAGGACAGCAATGATTCAGATACCGGCCTAAGTTCAATGCACTCGGATGAGGCCACAAACATGGAGACACTGGTTTAGCTGCGGCTAGTCATTCGGTGTGTGAGTAGAATATGGTGCTATATGGAGACAATATTATACTATGACTGGGGACGTGTGTGTGTGGGCAGTCAATCGGTGTGTGTGGAGCATCTGGTGCTATATGGAAACATGTTATACTAGGATTGGGGACTGTGTGTGTGGAGCATCTGGTGCTATATGGAAACATGTTATACTATGACTGGGGACGTGTGTGTGTGGGCAGTCAATCGGTGTGTGTTGAGCATCTGGTGCTATATGGAAACATGTTATACTATGATTGGGGACTGTGTGTGTGCAAGCCATGGTTTGGCAGTGTGTATGTGTGCAGACTTGTTACATTTGTACAGTGAGTGGTAGTGTAAAGTGCTGTGATTGAGGTGTATGTGTGTGCTGTCGTGTGTGTATGTATGAAACATTAGCGTAGTGTGTGTCTGCTGTTTATGGAATATATGGATCTTCTCTGTTAATGAAATCTAGATACAATTCTACAGAAATGCAACTACTTACTCCATTTAATATCCCAAATACACGAATGTTCATTTTCACATCTAGAACTGTGGCCACATGTCTAACGTCTAGAACAGTGACATTCGACCTTTAACTACTGTCCTAAACATATATTGAATTAAATCTTTAGCTACTGCTCCACAAATATAATGAATGAGACCTTGAGCTATTGTCCTACAAATATAATGAAGAGGATTAGTCTCAGACCTGAGAAATCTCTAAGGAAAATCCTGGCCAACACTTGTCATATTAGCTGGCAACAATGTCTGTACACAAGGTGGACACTGGTCAGGTCTTGAAGAACAGATAACCGTGTGGTCAACATTGTTTAACCGGGTGGTCAACATTGTTTAACCGGGTGGTCAACATTGTGGGAGCCCAAGACAAGTGAATTTAGAGATCAATAGAAAACTAAATCAAGTAGAACAAACAAAACAATGTGATTTGTTCATGCTGACAACCCAAACAAAATGTTCACATTTAAAACACAATGATTTCTTCGTTGTAAAACAAAGCACAAATTGATGTGATGTTAAATTTGTTGTTTTATGTACTAAATGCTCTAGTCGTAAATGAATGAGTTCCAACACAAGAGTTTGTTTCTTGATGAACAAGTTGATATGTTGCATTTATTGAACTTTTATAATCATTCAATTGATGAAAATAAAAATGTTTTAAATGGACAATATATTTTGTTTCATTTTGATTGAATGTACACAAGTAATGAGATGAGAATCAACAAGAACTGTCTAATGATGGCACAACATTTTACATGCTACTTTAATGACATCATACTTTCTAGTTTTACAACACACTTTCTTGCACTAAACATGTTCGCTGTATAGACCTACATGAAAAGGCACAGATTAATATTTAACTATCCAAAAAAACTTGTTTATTAGAGATAAGCTATTTTGTGCAGTGGACAAAATCTGTGTTCTAGCATTCAAAATGTTTAATGAATAGGACTAAATGTTAAATGTAGAGGACTAAATGTTTAGTGCATTAGACAAATCTGTACAAACTGAGAAATACAACTTTAAAGACAGAAGATGTGGTTGCCTGACAAGGAATGTACTGAGGACTTAAAATGATGGGGAATCAAAAGGTGGCCAGGGCCATTGTGTGGGTGAGTCATTGTCTTTACTACTCACACACATGAGGAACACAGAGGTGGCATCAGAAGACTTTTATTCTGGGAATGCTGGGGTTACTTTAAAACATGAATACACTGCAAGAATCAACGAGTGGGACATGATTTTAGAAAAAAACTAACTATAGGGATACAAATGTTCTGTATTTAAATGCATAGATCAGAAGTTAAGCTTTATTATATCTGCACAGAATCCAAAAACTCTAAACAGTCACTTAGATAAACAATTCAAGGAAAATATAATTGAGAATCTGATTCTATGGTGCTTAGGCTATAAATAAAACAATTTCTGTTAAAATAGAACTATAATATTTTCTGGTTGAAATGGAATGAATCAGGGATGAAAAGAAACAAAATATATTGCGTAAAAAA
Source organism: Physella acuta (assembly GCF_028476545.2). Classification (NCBI taxonomy): domain Eukaryota; kingdom Metazoa; phylum Mollusca; class Gastropoda; family Physidae; genus Physella; species Physella acuta. The sequence continues at coordinate 49,110 of NW_026732583.1, read as the reverse complement.
CATATCAAAATGTAGTTAAAATATATTACATTTTTGTTTGAACAAAATTTATTTACTTATATTATAATTTCACTTTTTGGCTTTTTAATTTCTTGGACTACTCCCTGACTCTAAATTTACGCCAATGACGCTGAATGACCTCTGCAGCCCACCTGGCTTTTCTGATCTTTTCTATCCTGGCTTTTTCGGCAGCAACCGTGGACATAAAGGTTCTCTCCCCTTCTTCTGTAGACATTGCAGTTAGTTTTGTTTTTTCAGGTTGAAGACCAAAAAATGTGTCTTCATTGACATCATCATCATCATCATCATAAACATGAGTTGAGTTTTTGAACAAGGCAAGCTTGGATTCAAATGTGTCCACACTAGTTTCATTTGCTTTTTTATTTTTTTTACCTGACATAAACAATGCAACTTTTCAATTACAACAATGGATATTGTAGAACTAAAACAAACCAAGAGAAAGCTGTTAATTTAGCTCTTTAACTTACATTTAAAAAACAATTTGCTAACCAACTTTAACATTACCTATAAAAATGCTATGCTAATACTGCCGATAGGATCAGAATTAGGGAAAGTCACAGTAGCAGAAACAGCTTTGATATGACAGCTGGTTGCCTGATTACCTACCTATATGAAGGGCTTTATTCTGTGAGGGAAGCTGTCTCATAGAGTGGGTGGTAACACTCGGGTATCCCTGCCAAACAAAAGGTAAACATCAAGGTAAGCAGAATACAACTCCGTACATGAGAGGTAAGCAGAATACAACTCAGTCTGCAAAAGCTCATGGTTGATAAATTCGAAAAAAGTCTCGAGTTCAAACCCTCTGGCAGATAAGGCTCGATCCTTCCCAACACTAAAAATTAAGAAGAAGAAGAACAACTCAGTACATGAGTGGTAAGCAGAATACAACTCTGTATATGAAAGGTAAGCAGAATACAGCTCAGTACATTAGTGGTCAGCAGAATACAACTCATTACATGAGAGGTAAGCAGAATACAACCTAGTGATCTCCCACTTTGTTAGTGAATATACTAAGCTTTCAATGTATTTTTAATGAGTAGACTAAGTTCTAATTAGACTTAAAATGCCATCCAAAATAAATTTCTCTGTGAAGTTTGATGAAAGAATTTGTTCCATTAGAAATGGGCTACGGTAACTTACACCGTAGCCATGTGAGTTAAATAAAAGATGGAACAAACCAGAGAACTGTGAGTACAGTAAGGTAATTACCTTGTGATCTGGACTAGATTGGAATCTTTTTTTCTTAACATCCCCAGAGTTTCTTTTCTCAGAGTCTTCTGACAGGGATGGTGATGAGGGTTTATTAGAACTTGGTACATTTGTTTCTGTAAGTTTAGTTACTCGTGCAAACTTCTCATACGGATCTGTTTCAAATATTAACCTGGAACCATCAAGCTCGGAGCTTTCTTTCAGCATGTTGGAGAGGGTTGACTCAAAGGTTCCTGAGGTCAGGCCCATTTTTCTAGCATCAAACTTTTCTGAGGTGCCCATTGAATTAATGTATTGACTAGGTGTAAGAACAAATTCCTTCCTGAGATGTCTTGAAGAGCTTCCAAATTTTAACCCCAACTCTGAAACAGTTTCCTCTAAAGAATCAATGATGGGCTCCTGTTCAGTAAAAGAGTTCATATCATTAAAATAACTATCATCATATTCTAAACTTTCTGTTGCATGGATCAGTGTTTCATTCTCTTCTTGCTTTTTACTGAATATTTTATTGTGAAACATGTTGGTATCTTGGCTAGGATTGGCCGATGCTTGTAAATCAGAAAGGGTTAAAGGAAAATCTGCTGGTTCTGAAGATTTTAAGATCTTTGAAGGTGGGCTAGAAAAAAGTACGGTTGAGCTGCCATCCATATAATGCTTAGGCTTGTTGTTTGCATTGTTGTTGCTGTTTTTGTAAAGACTTTCTATGTTGTTTTTTTCTGGTGTAACTAGAGAACTGGACTCACAGGGTCTGTCATCTAATGCAAACTTGTGGCTGTGGCGGGGATCATGCAAGGAGCGCACTTCTGTGGGCATGATACCTTCATTTAACAGCGCAACATTGTTAGCCAGGGGATCCAGACCGGCATGCAGCCGAGGGCTACAGGCACCAAAATTCTCTCTTGGCTCAAGTGCTGCTTTGGGGCTGCGCATACTCCCATGACCATGACGAGACTCATAAAATTTGTCAATGTAAGCACCATTGAGGACTTGGTCTAGGTACTCTTGCAGACGCTTGACTTGGTCGTCTGCTGAGTGGACTTCATGGGGATAGGCTATTTCCCTTGACTGCGAGCCATTTCTATCAGCGGGGGGTTGAGCCTCCCCTGTCAGGCTGTTCTGGTAGGGGCATGTGTTGTAGTGAAGCTGGGAATCATATCTCTGGGGCTTTAAGTTTTCCAAACTTTGAAACTCCTGGGGGTAGAATTGAGAGGGCATTTCAGCATATGACTGATCTTCAAAATGTGGATCTTTTTGTTGCTGGGAAATTCTAAGAATTTGTTTCAATTCTCGAAGTTTTTCAATAGTTGCTGCTTCCTTCATAGCAAGGTGCTTAGATTTTTCTGCCTTCTTTGAATCCTGAGAAATATAAGCTATTTTTAGAGACCAATGATCAGAGGTGTCTTTAGGTTAAGTGACACCCAGTGACTAAGGTTTGTATATAATAGGTGGTGACCGGAAAGATTCATAATGGGAAAACTGCGCATAAAAATGTGCGGAAGGCATATTTCTTTCCTTAAATTGGACATTTATAGACATTGACAAATAATGACCACATATACTTTGTAGCATAATAAAAAAACTTTTCCTCGAAATGTGATAAACTTAATTAGCAAAACTCGTTTGTGCTTGTTAATTTTTCTGTTTGCTCAGTTTTGGGTTTGCACATTTTTCTAGGAACCATAAAAGGTATGTACTATCTATATTAAAAAAAAATGAGTGCTACAATGTGAAGCAAATACAGTGTTTTGTAAAATTAGCAAATTTTTTAATTCTCAGGTTTGGTATTAACCACTTAGATGGTATCATTTGGTAGGGTGCATCTGATATTCTCTAGCAAGTCTCACTTTAAGTGTATCTGATAGTCTCTAGAAAACCCACAAAAACTTATCTCATGTTCTCTAAACTACCAAATAAAAGCTCAAGACTGGGTACTGATCCTACTTTCTGCTGTTTTTCCTCCTCTGCTCTAAGCAAATCAAAGACCTCTCTTGTGTTTAAGACACCTTTCCCTTGCTTGTGCTGGCCACTGATCTCATCCAGTGACATCTTGGACGACACGTGGCTGCTGGTCAGACTGGAATCAAACTGCTGGGGTAGGTTCTGCTCAAACCTGGATTTGTTCATTAGGATACTGTTCAGCTTGTCTTGAATTTTGGCCTAAGACAAAACAAAGTTGCAAGTTTTCAAACACCAAAATATTTTAAGGTTTTTCTAAAGGCTGGTATACATCTATGTAAACCAAAACTTCAGAGAAAGCCTGTGAGTAGCCATGGTGACGGGGTTTAGACAATCTCTCCTTAGCATGAAAAAAAAAAACCCCACAAAAACCCTCCAGTAAAATAGAGCCTACCAGTTTTTTAAAGCCTACATGGACTGGAGGAAATGTGTCAGTGTAAAACAAAACAAGACCACTTACCTTTCTTCGGAGTAAATGTTTTTCTACTAATTGTTCTTTGGTAATTAAATCTGGATCAGCTTGCATATGCTTGAGTTGTCCAATGAACGCGTGTCGGTCTCGGAGCTGTTCCTCTGTTGCCTGTAGCTTCAGGCTTGGAATAATAAAAAAAACTTTTTAAAATCTCACTAGCCCAATACTTCCTTTTCAATCTCACTATTTCAAAACTTCCTTTTTGAATCTTATCATTTTAAATCTCACTATTTCAACACTTCCTTTTAAATCTCACTATTTCAACGCTTCCTTTTAAATCTCACTATTTCAACCCTTCCTTTTAAAATCCTATCTTTTTAAATCTAACTAATTCAAAACTTCCTTATTGTTAAGTGACTCTTATACTGTTAAATCTACTTTAAATGTTTGCTAGACAAATTCAAAAGTTTGAACCAGTATGAATATACCTGAAACCACAAGACTCCTACCTTAAACTATTTTCAGTAGCAATTAGCTCTTGAAGGATGTTTTCATTTTTCACTAGCTCTGTGCCATCAGGGTGTCCTGGCTGGTCAAGCTTGGAGAGTTTCCTGCTCAGTTTTTTTGACTCAAACTCTTGTTTTTTGTTATATGATGATGTCAATTTGTCTTCTTTTTTTATGGAATCCATTAGCTCTTCAATTGTTTTCTTAGTTTTTTTAACTGCTTCAGCTAATGGTTAAAAAAAAAAGAATAAAAAATATTAAACAAAAAGTAAAAGATATGTTTACAACTTTGCAACATACACAAATACTACTATCTAATTGGTTTACTGATGGTATAATTTATCACCAACCAATATGACTAATGGTAACTGACCTGGTGGTAACCCCCCTTCTGCTTGGTCTAAATATGCAGAGTTGTTGTAAACATCGTGAGATGAATGGAGGGTTACTTCTGATGATGATTCATTGTCTACAGATAAACCTTTCCTGGTTTGAGGGCTAAAACAAATATTTAAAAAAATGCAATCATTCTACTGTAATAGTTTTTAATAGTTAATATTTCTAGCTGAAGATGATGGTTGCAAAAAAACTGCATCAAAGTCTATATTAAGCTATGTCATCATTTACAATAACATTTTTCACAACGGGAATGGCCTGTGCAGAGAGCAGCTAAGAGCATATAGCACCAGCATGTCGCATACATTAGTGTCCACAGCTGTATTTGTAGTTCCCTAGGGATAACGCAACTTCCTCTGTATCCAGAAAATGTGCAGGCAAAATGCACACAGAGAAAAATGTGCAACAGAAAAATGTACACACACAGAAAAAATGTGCATATGTAAAATTTTGTAACATATGTCTGTTTCAGTTTGGTGTCAGTGGGTACAAATAGAAACATATTTTTAAAATCCTTTTCTACAAAAAAACTGTTCAGGTTTTTTCAATTAGATATATCACAGCCAGGAATTGCCCACAGATGTTTGTCTACAGGTGGTTTGTTTAAAGGTGGTTTGTTCACATGTGGTTTTTATAAAAATATACATAATATAAGGTAATGGTTGTATACAAGTCCCTATTAGGCTATGTGAACAGTTACAATAATCTTTTTTCTCAACGGACATTGCGTGTGTCTGGGGCATCTAAGTGGACTCCATTTTTTATCTGAACTGTAAAAGTATCTGAAGACACTCTCTGTGGAGTTCATAGTGCTTACAGTACCAGGGAAAACTTTCCTTGATCTTGTACTAACTACCCTAAATAATTTTAAATTTAAATAGTTCTAAAATTCTAATAATTATAACTAAGGCAAATCCCTAATTTTGTGATGAAATAAAAGTGTTTCATAATATACCTATTTTGATTCTTGCGTAAAATGTACTACAATACACATGCTATGTAAGCAGTTTTATCATTATAAACATGTTAAGTAGTAGACTATTTTTTTGTGGTGATTTCCTTATGTGGTTTTTTAAATGAGATCCTCCTTATATTTTGATACACTATTTTAGATGATTTGACTCCCCTCACTGCCTTATATTTTGATACACTATTTTAGATGATTTGACTTAACATTTTTAAAATTAATTTTCAAAATTATATTTGTGTCAGTTTTACAAGAAAAAAAATAAATACTTGAACTAACAAGTGACAAGATTATAGTGACCATGCAACTGTCTAAGGGACTAAACATTTCTTACCATTTAGATTCCGCTATCGACAAACCAGTATTAGTTATCGGGGATGTCCCTTGTGAGGTGGTGTTCATGACATGGTCACCGCTATCTCTATGTGGGTTGTTGGGCTGTGTGATATCACTGTGGTCAGGTGTTGTCTCAAGGTCCTGCTGAGGTTCTGGTGGTATTGCTTTCGGTGGCCTTGCTACGGAGCCTTTTTGTAGACACTGGTGCTTAAGTAGGTGAAGGCACTCACGAAAACGGCACTGATCACATATGCCTGTAGTGATGGTAGAAACAAACAATTAAAAAATTGTAATACTTTTTGTGAGGAAGGCATGAAGTAGTCAAAAGATGTAATGTCTTTAAATAAGAAACTTTTAAAATTATTCATACTAAACTTTTCCCACACCTGTATTAATATAGGAAAATGAAATGTTTCAAGAGCATTGAAGAAAGCAGCAAGAAAGTTTCTACTCCGACACACAAGAATTAGTGTCTGACAAAAATATCAGAGGATAGGAGAGAGATGGAGCAAGAGGTGCTGGCCACAGGCAGGACCTGAAATGACCTCTGGCAGCTCATGCAGGACAGGAAGGTAAACCATATGCTCCAGTGAGAGGGAAGGTAAACCATATGCTCCAGTGAGAGCTATGAGAATAAAGATCAGATTTATACAAGCTCTTTTGAGTTTTAGTGGTTTAAAGATGGACAGGAGATTAATCACAATGTGTAATGTTAGCCATGTACCTATCTTATCTTTACTGGAACCTTGTGAAGTTTTTAAAATTAATTCTACCTCAATAAATCAGTGAAGATATTCAGTTTTAATTAAGAATTGTATCATTAAAAGGCTACTATTATTGAACCTACCAGCATCAACTGGATCAGTAATGACCCCTTGCAAAAATCCCTCCATAATCTTAGCACAGACCATCCTATCCTCTTCAGTCAGCTCATCCAATATATTGTCTTCAGTCACTTGCTCATTTCTTCCCTGGTGGTGTTAGAATACTACATATTAGTAGCAAGGATTATATTATACAATATCTAGTGACATTGGGCAAAACAGATCTTATAACATTAATGGTGGGCAGAGTCAGATCTTATAAAATTATTGAAATTATTGGTGGCCTAGGCTGTAGAGCGCTAGGCTGCTAACCTGAAGGTCTCAAGTTCGAATCCGGGTTCAAGTCAATGGAACATCCCTAAGTCCACCCAGCTCTGATCGGTACTTAACTCATGTTAGGGAAAGTAAAGGCGGCTAGGCAAAGTGCTGATCACACCTTCCCTTCAAACGCAGAAGTAAAGAAACATATGAATTCTACTTCATCTGCCCAATGGATTGCTAGGTCTAAAGAGGAGTCTTTACTTCAGTAAAATCTAATGTAATTATTGATGAAAAGACCTATCTTATAAAATTATTGGTGGACAAGAAGAAAACATGTTACAAGCATTAGTGCTGTGTGCCTAGTGCTTCTCTAAATAATATCACAATTGTTTTCCATTCTGTTAGTGGTAGTAAGTAGTTGATGTCATAAATCTAGCTAGCAAACAGCACAAGACTTTTACCTTGGATCTCAAAAGTGCAACTTGGTTCTCTAAGTAGGCAACTTTCTGCTTCAATCTCCTAATAAGTGTTTTATCATCTACTTCTTCATTTCTTCTGAGAATAGACAAATGGCATTCAGTTAATATACTGTCATAAAAACTGTTTTAGTTAAATCAACTCAGTTATATTGTGAAGATATAGAAATTAAAGTTTGTTAATGTCTAAAGCCAGATAATAAAATTGTCAGAGATAACAAAGAAAAACTTACCTGGCATTATTTGCTATGCGTGCCACTCTTTGTGCAAAGCGACAAGTAGAGATGGATTCACCTAGATTTTCTGGCTCTAAGGAGATAGTGGCTATCATTGCTGTTAAGCAGTTGCCTCCTGCATAAATTTAAAAATTGTCTTGTTAAATGTTTTAAAATATTCAAAGTTAAACTTTTTTCTTGTTTTTCAGATAATAATATTAAATGCTGAAAAAAGAATGGTTAAATTTCTCACCTAATGAATCTTTTAAGACCATGGTTAGTAAAGAGTTCCTGTAGGGTACAAACTTAAAAGGACGACTGCCATCACATGACGGTCCTGATGTGAACGATGTGTTACTGCAAGGAGAAGGGTGGAGATATCAAACATACAGTCTAGCTCAAAATTATTGCTGAAGTAACGCAAAATTCAAGCATTATAGCCACTAAAAGGACCACAAATAAATACCATGGGGTGAGTCAAAGAGGGGTCATAATAATGAAAAATACTGAAAAATATCTTTAGGTTTATAAAAAAGACTAGATCTTAACTTACCTTCTACTAGCCAATGCAGGGTTTTCACCCTTACTCTTTTCACTTGCAGAGTGACTGCTTGACATGGGGGCTGACTGTAGAGCAATGATGACTGTTTCTAAATGATGAAGGGATAAGTTGATTGATTTAGCTTCGGTGAGCTGTTGCCCATCCACTCCAGTCTTTGATACACGTTCTGAGCCAGCTAGATCCACCAAATGTAGTTTGGAACTGAAAGTGTCAAATGGGTGTACACTGTCACATTACAGGTGATGATAGGGTAGAATGTCACAACACAGGTGATGATGGGGTAGAATGTCACAACACAGGTGATGATAGGGTAGAATTTCACAGGTGATAATGGGATAGAATGTAACAGGTGATGATGGGGTAGAATGTCACAGGTGATGATGGGGTAGATTGTCACAGGTGATGATGGGGTAGATTGTCACAACACAGGTGATGATGGGGTAGAATGTCACAGGTGATGATGGGGTAGATTGTCACAACACAGGTGATGATGGGGTAGAATGTCACAACACAGGTAATGATGGGGTAGAATGTCACAACACAGGTGATGATGGGGTAGAATGTCACAACACAGGTGATGATGGGGTAGAATGTCACAACACTGGTGATGATGGGGTAGAATGTCACAACACTGGTGATGATGGGGTAGAATGTCACAACACAGGTGATGATGGGGTAGAATGTCACAACACAGGTGATGATGGGGTAGAATGTCACAACACTGGTGATGATGGGGTAGAATGTCACAACACAGGTGATGATGGGGTAGAATGTCACAACACAGGTAATGATGGGGTAGAATGTCACAACACAGGTGATGATGGGGTAGAATGTCACAACACAGGTGATGATGGGGTAGAATGTCACAACACTGGTGATGATGGGGTAGAATGTCACAACACTGGTGATGATGGGGTAGAATGTCACAACACAGGTGATGATGGGGTAGAATGTCACAACACTGGTGATGATGGGGTAGAATGTCACAGGTAATGATGGGGTAGAATGTCACAACACAGGTGATGATGGGGTAGGATGTCACAACACAGGTAATGATGGGGTAGAATGCAACAAAGGTGATGATGAGGTAGAATGTCACAACAAGGTGATGATGGGGTAGAATGCAACAAAGGTGATGATGGGGTAGAATGTCACAACACAGGTGATGATGGGGTAGAATGTCACAGGTGATGATGGTGTAGAATGTCACAACACAGGTGATGATGGGGTAGAATGTCACAACACAGGTGATGATGGGGTAGAATGTCACAGGCGATGATGGGGTAGAATGTCACAACACAGGTGATGATGGGGTAGAATGTCACAACACAGGTGATGATGGGGTAGAATGTCACAACACAGGTGATGATGGGGTAGAATGTCACAACACAGGTGATGATGGGGTAGAATGTCACAACACAGGTGATGATGGGGTAGAATGTCACAACACAGGTGATGATGGGGTAGAATGTCACAACACAGGTGATGATGGGGTAGAATGTCACAACACAGGTGATGATGGGGTAGAATGCAACACAGGCGATGATGGGGTAGAATGTCACAACACAGGTGATGATGGGGTAGAATGTCACAACACAGGTGATGATGGAGTAGAATGTCACAACACTGGTGATGATGGGGTAGAATGTCACAACACAGGTGATGATGGGGTAGAATGTCACAACACAGGTGATGATGGGGTAGAATGTCACAACACTGGTGATGATGAGGTAGAATGTCACAACACAGGTGATGATGGGGTAGAATGTCACAACACTGGTGATGATGGGGTAGAATGTCACAACACTGGTGATGATGGGGTAGAATGTCACAACACAGGTGATGATGGGGTAGAATGTCACAACACAGGTGATGATGAGGTAGAATGTCACAGGTGATGATGGGGTAGAATGTCACAACACAGGTGATGATGGGGTAGAATGTCACAACACAGGTGATGATGGGGTAGAATGCAACACAGGCGATGATGGGGTAGAATGTCACAACACAGGTGATGATGGGGTAGAATGTCACAACACAGGTGATGATGGAGTAGAATGTCACAACACTGGTGATGATGGGGTAGAATGTCACAACACAGGTGATGATGGGGTAGAATGTCACAACACTGGTGATGATGGGGTAGAATGTCACAACACAGGTGATGATGGGGTAGAATGTCACAACACTGGTGATGATGGGGTAGAATGTCACAACACTGGTGATGATGGGGTAGAATGTCACAGGTAATGATGGGGTAGAATGTCACAACACAGGTGATGATGGGGTAGGATGTCACAACACAGGTAATGATGGGGTAGAATGCAACAAAGGTGATGATGCGGTAGAATGTCACAACAAGGTGATGATGGGGTAGAATGCAACAAAGGTGATGATGGGGTAGAATGTCACAGGTGATGATGGGGTAGAATGTCACAACAAGGTGATGATGGGGTAGAATGTCACAACACAGGTGATGATGAGGTAGAATGTCACAACACAGGTGATGATGGGGTAGAATGTCACAACACAGGTGATGATGGGGTAGAATGTCACAGGTGATGATGGGGTAGAATGTCACAACAAGGTGATGATGGGGTAGAATGTCACAACACAGGTGATGATGAGGTAGAATGTCACAACACAGGTGATGATGGGGTAGAATGCAACAAAGGTAATGATGGGGTAGAATGTCACAACACAGGTGATGATGGGGTAGAATGTCACAACACAGGTGATGATGAGGTAGAATGTCACAACACAGGTGATGATGGGGTAGAATGTCACAACACAGGTGATGATGGAGTAGAATGTCACAACACAGGTGATGATGGGGTAGAATGTCACAACACAGGTGATGATGGGGTAGATTGTCACAACACAGGTGATGATGGGGTAGATTGTCACAACACAGGTGATGATGGGGTAGAATGTCACAACACAGGTGATGATGGGGTAGAATGTCACAACACAGGTGATGATGGGGTAGAATGTCACAGGTGATGATGGAGTAGAATGTCACAACACAGGTGATGATGGAGTAGAATGTCACAACACAGGTGATGATGGAGTAGAATGTCACAACACAGGTGATGATGGGGTAGAATGTCACAACACAAGTGATAATGGGGTAGGATGTCACAACACAGGTAATGATGGGGTAGAATGCAACAAAGGTGATGATGAGGTAGAATGTCACAACACAGGTGATGATGGGGTAGAATGTCACAACACAGGTGATGATGGAGTAGAATGTCACAACACAGGTGATGATGGAGTAGAATGTCACAACACAGGTGATGATGGGGTAGAATGTCACAACACAGGTGATGATGGGGTAGAATGTCACAACACAGGTGATGATGGGGTAGAATGTCACAACACAGGTGATGATGGGGTAGATTGTCACAACACAGGTGATGATGAGGTAGAATGTCACAACAAGGTGATGATGGGGTAGAATGTCACAACACAGGTGATGATGAGGTAGAATGTCACAGGTGATGATGGAGTAGAATGTCACAACACAGGTGATGATGGAGTAGAATGTCACAACACAGGTGATGATGAGGTAGAATGTCACAGGTGATGATAGGGTAGAATGTCACAACACAGGTGATGATGGGGTAGAATGTCACAACACAGGTGATGATGGGGTAGAATGTCACAACACAGGTGATGATGGGGTAGAATGTCACAACACAGGTGATGATAGGGTAGAATGTCACAACACAGGTGATGATGGGGTAGAATGTCACAACACAGGTGATGATGGGGTAGAATGTCACAACACAAGTGATAATGGGGAAGGATGTCACAACACAGGTAATGATGGGGTAGAATGCAACAAAGGTGATGATGAGGTAGAATGTCACAACACAGGTGATGATGGGGTAGAATGTCACAACACAGGTGATGATGGAGTAGAATGTCACAACACAGGTGATGATGGAGTAGAATGTCACAACACAGGTGATGATGGGGTAGAATGTCACAACACAGGTGATGATGGGGTAGAATGTCACAACACAGGTGATGATGGGGTAGAATGTCACAACACAGGTGATGATGGGGTAGATTGTCACAACACAGGTGATGATGAGGTAGAATGTCACAACAAGGTGATGATGGGGTAGAATGTCACAACACAGGTGATGATGAGGTAGAATGTCACAGGTGATGATGGAGTAGAATGTCACAACACAGGTGATGATGGAGTAGAATGTCACAACACAGGTGATGATGAGGTAGAATGTCACAGGTGATGATAGGGTAGAATGTCACAACACAGGTGATGATGGGGTAGAATGTCACAACACAGGTGATGATGGGGTAGAATGTCACAACACAGGTGATGATGGGGTAGAATGTCACAACACAGGTGATGATGGGGTAGAATGTCACAACACAGGTGATGATGAGGTAGAATGTCACAGGTGATGATGGTGTAGAATGTCACAACACAGGTGATGATGGGGTAGAATGTCACAACACAGGTGATGATGGGGTAGATTGTCACAACACAGGTGATGATGGGGTAGAATGTCACAACACAGGTGATGATGGGGTAGAATGTCACAACACAGGTGATGATGGGGTAGAATGTCACAACACAGGTGATGATGGGGTAGAATGTCACAGGTGATGATAGGGTAGAATGTCACAACACAGGTGATGATGGGGTAGAATGTCACAACACAGGTGATGATGAGGTAGAATGTCACAGGTGATGTTAGGGTAGAATGTCACAACACTGGTGATGATGGGGTAGAATGTCACAACACAGGTGATGATGAGGTAGAATGTCACAGGTGATGTTAGGGTAGAATGTCACAACACAGGTGATGATGGGGTAGAATGTCACAACACAGTTGATGATGAGGTAGAATGTCACAGGCGATGATGGGGTAGAATGTCACAGGCGATGATGGGGTAGAATGTCACAACACAGGTGATGATGGGGTAGAATGTCACAACACAGGTGATGATGGGGTAGAATGTCACAGGTGATGTTAGGGTAGAATGTCACAACACAGGTGATGATGGGGTAGAATGTCACAACACAGGTGATGATGGGGTAGAATGTCACAACACAGGTGATGATGAGGTAGAATGTCACAGGCGATGATGGGGTAGAATGTCACAGGCGATGATGGGGTAGAATGTCACAACACAGGTGATGATGGGGTAGAATGTCACAACACAGGTGATGATGGGGTAGATTGTCACAACACAGGTGATGATGGGGTAGAATGTCACAACACAGGTGATGATGGGGTAGAATGTCACAACACAGGTGATGATGGGGTAGAATGTCACAACACAGGTGATGATGGGGTAGAATGTCACAACACAGGTGATGATGAGGTAGAATGTCACAGGTGATGTTAGGGTAGAATGTCACAACACAGGTGATGATGGGGTAGAATGTCACAACACAGTTGATGATGAGGTAGAATGTCACAGGCGATGATGGGGTAGAATGTCACAGGCGATGATGGGGTAGAATGTCACAACACAGGTGATGATGGGGTAGAATGTCACAGGCGATGATGGGGTAGAATGTCACAACACAGGTGATGATGGGGTAGAATGTCACAGGCGATGATGGGGTAGAATGTCACAGGCGATGATGGGGTAGAATGTCACAACACAGGTGATGATGGGGTAGAATGTCACAACACAGGTGATGTTAGGGTAGAATGTCACAACACAGGTGATGATGGGGTAGAATGTCACAACACAGGTGATGATGAGGTAGAATGTCACAGGTGATGATGGGGTAGAATGTCACAACACAGGTGATGATGGGGTAGAATGTCACAACACAGTTGATGATGAGGTAGAATGTCACAGGCGATGATGGGGTAGAATGTCACAGGCGATGATGGGGTAGAACATAACAACACAGGTGATGATGGGGTAGAATGTCACAACACAGGTGATGTTAGGGTAGAATGTCACAACACAGGTGATGATGGGGTAGAATGTCACAACACAGGTGATGATGGGGTAGAATGTCACAACACAGGTGATGATGGGGTAGAATGTCACAGGCGATGATGGGGTAGAATGTCACAGGCGATGATGGGGTAGAATGTCACAACACAGGTGATGATGGGGTAGAATGTCACAACACAGGTGATGATGGGGTAGAATGTCACAGGTGATGTTAGGGTAGAATGTCACAACACAGGTGATGATGGGGTAGAATGTCACAACACAGGTGATGATGGGGTAGAATGTCACAACACAGGTGATGTGCATTGGTAAGCTTGTTTGGGGGGGGGGGGGAGATGGAAGAGCACAGTAAATAAAATATGTAAAATAAATTTACAATAAACATAGGTTCCAAATCCACAACTGTTGCGATAGATGTCATATGCTTCAATCAGCCACGAGCTGGTTTATGTTAGTTGTTGTCATGACAACCATTTACGAGAGACTATATATATAGTCATTATTAAGTTTTTAAGTTGAGAAGAATAAAAAAAAATCAACAAAACCTAGCTGTCAATCCTGAATGTCTCCATTGTCTAGGTCTTTTCTTGTGTGCCTGTTACGCATTTGTTAGCAAGATGTGATTGATAATAGTTTTTTTCAAGTGGCGAGTTAGGGGAGGGTTTAAGTTGGCTATATGCAACCTCATTCCATGATGGGGTAGAATGTCACAACACAGGTGATGATGAGGTAGAATGTCACAGGTGATGTTAGGGTAGAATGTCACAACACAGGTGATGATGGGGTAGAATGTCACAACACAGTTGATGATGAGGTAGAATGTCACAGGCGATGATGGGGTAGAATGTCACAGGCGATGATGGGGTAGAATGTCACAACACAGGTGATGATGGGGTAGAATGTCACAGGCGATGATGGGGTAGAATGTCACAACACAGGTGATGATGGGGTAGAATGTCACAGGCGATGATGGGGTAGAATGTCACAGGCGATGATGGGGTAGAATGTCACAACACAGGTGATGATGGGGTAGAATGTCACAACACAGGTGATGTTAGGGTAGAATGTCACAACACAGGTGATGATGGGGTAGAATGTCACAACACAGGTGATGATGAGGTAGAATGTCACAGGTGATGATGGGGTAGAATGTCACAACACAGGTGATGATGGGGTAGAATGTCACAACACAGTTGATGATGAGGTAGAATGTCACAGGCGATGATGGGGTAGAATGTCACAGGCGATGATGGGGTAGAACATAACAACACAGGTGATGATGGGGTAGAATGTCACAACACAGGTGATGTTAGGGTAGAATGTCACAACACAGGTGATGATGGGGTAGAATGTCACAACACAGGTGATGATGGGGTAGAATGTCACAACACAGGTGATGATGGGGTAGAATGTCACAGGCGATGATGGGGTAGAATGTCACAGGCGATGATGGGGTAGAATGTCACAACACAGGTGATGATGGGGTAGAATGTCACAACACAGGTGATGATGGGGTAGAATGTCACAGGTGATGTTAGGGTAGAATGTCACAACACAGGTGATGATGGGGTAGAATGTCACAACACAGGTGATGATGGGGTAGAATGTCACAACACAGGTGATGTGCATTGGTAAGCTTGTTTGGGGGGGGGGGGGGGGGGAGATGGAAGAGCACAGTAAATAAAATATGTAAAATAAATTTACAATAAACATAGGTTCCAAATCCACAACTGTTGCGATAGATGTCATATGCTTCAATCAGCCACGAGCTGGTTTATGTTAGTTGTTGTCATGACAACCATTTACGAGAGACTATATATATAGTCATTATTAAGTTTTTAAGTTGAGAAGAATAAAAAAAAATCAACAAAACCTAGCTGTCAATCCTGAATGTCTCCATTGTCTAGGTCTTTTCTTGTGTGCCTGTTACGCATTTGTTAGCAAGATGTGATTGATAATAGTTTTTTTCAAGTGGCGAGTTAGGGGAGGGGTTAAGTTGGCTATATGCAACCTCATTCCATAACGAATTCCGGGCTTTGTCACTGGTTGTATGCTCAGGGTGACACAGAGTTATAAAATACGTTAATCTAAAGTTACTTGGTTGAAAAAAAAAACTACGATGTAGAGTTAAAGAACACCTCACTCACGTGATTAAATCTGTGAACACAGTTGCTCCCCTTAAAGTAGTAGTGAAGTAGATCTCGAAGTTACAAAAAAAAATCTATTTGTATCAATAACTATCAGGTTTGGTGAAATCTTCTGTCAATCACTAATAAGTTTGGTGAAATCTTCGGTCAATCACTAATAAGTTTGGTAAAATCTTCGGTCAATCACTAATAAGTTTGGTAAAATCTTCGGTCAATCACTAATAAGTTTGGTAAAATCTTCGGTCAATCACTAATAAGTTTGGTGAAATCTTCGGTCAATCACTAACAAGTTTTGTGAAACCAAAAGAAACATATTCCATGAAACCCGTGTCGATGACTCCATGAGCCCGCTGCCAAATGCAGCATGAAAATGTTGGTTGTGCGATTCCATGAGCCGGGATTAAGTCGGGCACCCAGACAGAAATTTATTCCCGCCACACGAGCGCGGGCCGTTGTGTGCAGACGTAAAACTCGGCACAATGCGTTAAAAGGGGGATAATCCGTTAATTATGGAGAAAATCATTAAACAGAAGTTAACCTATTATAGCAATGAAATAAATGTTATGCTAAAATAGTAATGTACAGTTCAGGCTACGGATATATAGAAGAGCGGAGCGTGATTTTATTTGTACATATTATACCGAAAAAAAATACGTGACAGGAAAATAAGACGGTGCCAGATTATAACTTGGTCGTAAATTTTAGTAGGCACTGTGCCACAACTCTACTGACGGAATTTTTAAAAAAGCCAAATAGTACAATTATTGCTATAATGACACAACTAAGAAACGAAACAGTAGAAATTGTGAGACAACCAAGAAACGAAACAGTAGAACTTGTGAGACAACCAAGAAACGAAACAGTAGAACTTGTGATACAACCAAGAAACGATACAGTACAGGTGCTATAGTGACACAACCAAGGACTAAACAGTACAAGTGCTATAGTGGCACAACCAATAAACGAAACAGTACAAGTGCTATAGTGACACAACCAAGGACTAAACAGTACAGGTGCTATAGTGGAACAACCAAGAAACGAAACAGTAGAACTTGTGACACAAACAAGAAACGAAACAGTACAGGTGCTATAGTGGCACAACCAAGAAACGAAACAGTACAAGTGCTAAAGCGGCACAACCAAGGACTAAACAGTACAGGTGCTATAGTGGCACAACCAAGAAACGAAACAGTTCAAGTCCTATAGTGGCACAACCAAGAAACACTACAATACTTTGGTGACACAACCAAGACACCAGTATAAGTCCTTTAGAGGCACAAACAAGATACATAGCATCACTGCTTTAGTGACATAAACAAGACACTAATTAGTTCAACTGTACAAGTACTTCAGATGCACTTTTGCTGGCATAATTATGAGAACGGTTAATTGACTCTCTGGCGAAATTCGTAACCAACGCATTTTTCTCAACAAAAATCTCACAAAACCGAACCAATCAAATGTGACTGGTATGACTTGTGTGTGCACCAGTTAAACTGTAGTGGGGGTAGTTATGTAGGAGTGGGGGTTGGGTATGTGGTCTAAAGTATACGAGGGTAAACAAAATACAACTAGTTCGTCTTGACGTTTCATGTAACATAACAACTAACGTCAAGTCATAGGACATAACTGCCCTGGCCAATGGCCGGTCCCAATAGAGACTAGCATGAGATGGTGAGAAATGGCGAGTTGGTGCAAAGGTTTGCTTTAGAAAAGAGCTGCATTAATGTGACATGTGTCGACCTTGTCGTGCAGGAACAGAGCGCTACGTGACGTTACGACCTGTTCTAACGCTTGCAGCCTTCAGTCCCCTGACTTTATACGTCCTAGGCACTTTGGTACAGGCCATAAAGCTGGACTTTAAATAACGCGTTTACTGTGCTCGAGTAGAAATAAAAGTGATTGAAGCAGTTTAAAGTTTCAAGACTATCGTTGATCTTCCGTTTTTTGTGTGGAAAACACGGTTTAATTCGGCTTTATTTCGGTCGGCCAATACTTAATATGATAATGTATTTAACAGTCGAAAGATTAGCGAATTGTAAATAAACCGGGAATTATCTCCCCTAAACTTTCTCGAATATACTTGTAAAAAACAACAGGGTATGGCAACTTGGGATATAGACATGACGTTTAATTACTTAAATTTTTACTTTCTCGTATATACGAAGTATAGAGAAAGTCTTGTTTTAAAATGGAATGGAATCTCGTGGAAAAAACCGGGAGTGATCTCCCCTAAACTTTCTCGAATCTAATATATAAAGCTCAATTCTGTAACGCATATGTTTGTCGTTGGCATTTCTACGGATTTAAGTGTTAGATCAATTATCGTGCGCGTTTGTCTAAATTTATGAGTTAAAAAATTACTATTAAAAGTGTTGGGAAATCATTTTCATTTTTCAAATTGTAGTAATAATTGTCGGCATGTTCATTAAACACAAGTTTTAAAAAAAATATCATCTTTTACAAAAATTCTAATTATGTCTTTCTTTAGTCCTATAGCGCTTACTTCCCTTTGATAAATTAGGCAAAACACAATTACTTCCCTTTACGAAATCATTGCATTAGTTGAAAAGCATTTACTTTTTAATTACTTTGTTTTGGTGTTGGGAAAAAAATAATTACATAATTAGCGGGGATTGATCAAGTGCAAATGTTTTAGGTATTTTACGGATAAGCTTGGAGTATTATAATTGTTCATTAAATTGAAACAGGCGCGTTCGTTTAAGTGAGTGCAAAAACTATGAATAAGTTGGGGTACTATAGTCGTTTATTAAGCTAAAACAGGCGATTCTGCCCCGGGCGTTTATGTTCGCGTTAGTGTTTTCTTTGTGTTTAGGTGGGTTTGCGTTAGTGGTTGCGTTTTGATTTGGTTCGTTTTTGTTCTTTCTTTTTTCGTTTTTGTTTGTGTTTTTTTTTGTTTGGGTTTGTATTTGTGTTTTTGGTTGGTTTTGCGTTTGGATTTGGTTTGTTTTCGTTTGCTTTTTCGTTGTTTTTTTTTTTGGTATTGGTGTTTGTGGTTGGGTTTGTTGTTAGGTTTTTGTTTTCGTTTGTTTTTTCTTTGTGTTTGTATTGGTGTTTGTGGTTGTGGTTGGGTTTGTTGTTAGGTTTTTGTTTTCGTTTGTATTTCTAATTGTGTTAGCGTTATGTTTGCGTTTTGTTGTTTTGGTTGGTTGTGGTTTGGGTGGGCAATGCCGGGTTTATGATGATTACTAAACACACAGGTAATGGTCTTTAACGGAAAGGTTTTTCACAGAAGCCAGAGCAGGGCCTGGCCGGGACGGCTAGTATTCTTATATAAAATAACAGGGGATGGGAACTCGGGCTATAGACATGATTTTTAATCCATTTTAAATACTTAAAGTTTTAAAAATAGAATAAAATCTCGTAGACAAATTAATTGCACACCAAGTGAACGCGAATAAAAAAGCGCATAATAGTGCGCAATATTATTAGTACTTTTAAAATTTACATTAGTTTTTTGAGAAATCGGAAGTAGCGTAAATAAGTACTTCCGGTCAACGAAAAATTCTCAAAATTTGACAGAAGGTAGAGAATTAGATCTTTTACTTACATATCAAATTTCATTTATCTATCTGAAATAGTACTCAAGTTATAGGCTTTTGAAAAATTCAAAGTAGAAAAAGTACCACTTCCGGTTATCCGAAATCGCTCAAAAGTTGATACGGATCTACGATTTTGATAAAATACTTATATATGAAATTTCATCAACCTAGCTGTAACGGTACTCAAGTTATCGTGTTTACACACGGACACACACACACACAGACACACAGACATACGGACAGAATTGCAAAGCCCAGTTTTTCAGACTGGAATACGCATAAAACCTTTTAATTTTGATAAATCTGGATTGATAATTTTTGCCCGATTAAAATAAGTCCTCTATACTTCGGATGTGATGAAGGACTGAGGTGTAATACGGTGAAAATAGTTAAAATTTCAATTGATTTTTGTGCACGATTACAATACTTTCTCTATACTTCGTATATACGAGAAAGTAAAAAGAATTGCACACCAAGTGAACGCAAAACAAAATGTGTATAATAGTGCGGGATATTATTAGTACTTTATAAATTCACGTGCGTTTTTTGAGAAATCGGAAATAGCGTAAATTACTACTTCCGGTCAACGGAAATTAATAAAAAATTTATAGAAGCCAGAGAATTAGATATTTTACTTACAATTGAAATTTCATTTATCTATCTGAAATAGTAATCAAGTTATAAACTTTTGCAAAATTGTAAGTAGATAAAGCTCCACTTCCGGCTATCGGAAATCGCTCAAAAGTTAATACGGATCTACGATTTTGATATTATACTTATATACATAGTTGCTACGTCAGGAGATGGCTGGGATGACAAATCAAATGTTGCCTGTAAAACTTGGTGATGCCTTATGGGCAGTGACTGCCAGCCGTCACGTGGTCAATATTCGCCAGTACAGCTACAAAGGATAAAGTTGATACCACACGGACCTCAGCATCAGGAGAAAAATAAAGTTTTCTTGACTTGCAATAGTTGTCTATTCCAGACCATTCAAAACAGAGGAACTAATGAAACAAGTCAGTTCCTATGAGTTACAGTTGACTTCTAACTCGCACAAAAGTATGCCATGATTAAGTTCATTAGCAGTGCATAATGAAAGTGCTTTATAAGAAATGTTAAACTTAGCCAATGCTAGTGGGAATAGTTGATCTTTTGAGTTTCATAAAGGTGTAGCGTGACTGCTAAACATTGGCGTCGGGTGTCATGCAGTGTGGTGGCTCCGGGTGTTACCACCTCACCCCTCTGGTGAATGGTGTCATGCCATGTTTAGTGGTGTGTAGAGCTGTTCACTTTGATTAAAATTAGCATTATTTTTGTCTTCCCCAACACACTTTGATGTTGACACACTGTGCTGGATGATATATTTAACATCAATCATTTACTGTTGTGTTCACCTTGGTGTCACGCCCTACATGGATCCCATACGGCGTGGTCCACCCTACCCGCCCCCCGTCGTTTGACGCTACCGTTGCTGGACCACTGTATAAATATAGCCTACATGTCTCAACCGTGTGAACACATTGTTTACCTTAGTGGTATATAGAGTAGGAAAGCCCGGCTAAACATTCAGAAATACCTGACCCCCCCCCCCCCCCTAGCCCACACGTCAAGATTTAATGACATCATTGGGTGGAGGTGGGGAGAAGAACTCTGATTATAGGAAACTGAAATACAAAATCCTCGTACCAAAGCTGATAATTACAGCAAATCCTACAGTTATGATAATCGAACCTGAATGGCTGCCTTTGTTAGATCTGGACGAATACAACTTTACAAGCAACCGTCACGAGAGCTCCTGCTCAATACGCAAGTGAAACAGTCGATTAAATCCCTTAAGGAGATGCTATCTATAATTCTACATCGTGCATTAACAGGATCCAAACACGGAGTTCACGTGTTCGGCATGATATACGTATAAATCGACAATACTGGCTAAATGAATATGTAGGTAGTCCTAACAAATTGATAAAGAACTTGCTGTAAAATAAAGCTGTGGGGGCCTATTTAGCTTTATGTAGCATAGCTTGAAAGGATTTTCTGTAAAATAAATACAGTGGTTTATTGCCTGGCCTACCACAAAGTAAGAAATAAATATAACAGTCGACTAACGTCACTTGATACATGATCTTTAAATCACATTATGGTGCGTAGGATATGTGTAAAGAATTTGTTTCAACATGGACAATAATTTATATAACATACGTGTATGAATACATGCAATGTATTTACGTGTTAACAATGTATTTAAGTGGTACCATAATTAGTACATCACTCCATGTAGCTTAGTTGATTCCCATTGAGGAACTAAGAGCAAAGTGATGATTGCATTTTTCTGATTTAGCATGAATTATTCATGATAAAATGTTGAATTCATGATAGTGTGTCAAATTATTATCTAGGCCTTCAAAACATAATAATCAGTTATAATTTTATACAAAGAGAATGGGTTATTAAGTTAAAGTATATCCTTTTGAATTCTATATTTGCAAGGGGAGGAGATAGGCTTATAAGGTAAACTATATAACATTTTTGTGGTGTGGGTGGGGTATTTAGACAGTCAATTTCTATCTCTTTGTTAACATTTAATATAGCCTATTATTAACAGGATAACGTAAATATCATTTAGGTATTTTTTTTTCAATAAGAACAAATAATTACAGAAAATTGTTTTTATCTTTTGTGTTCCCATGTAAATGTCTGGAACATTTCATATATAAAGCTATGAAATATTATTGAATATTTATTTGATTACTGATTTCTGTTTGGTTCTGAATATTTATATAAAAAAGAATTGTGGGTTCCAGGTCCAACATTAACTTCCACACATTAAATCTAACATTTAAATATACTTATACCTTATAACAAAAATACAGAATGAAAGCTTTAAACAACAGTGCTTTAATTTAAAAAACACATTAAGTCAGTGTTTCTATATTTATAAAATTAGTACTAAATTTACAGTGTAAGTTAATAAAACTATTGGAAGTAAGATTTTAGAGAATTTTATTTTCTTGGATAAAACTGAGAAGTTGTCTCAAGTTTTTTGTGGTTTAAATTAATGACCCTTTAGTTAGTCCTGCAATACTTTACTCATGCCATTGATGTTATTTCCTGTGATCCCTACCAAAACCTTCATAGTGCAGATCAGGTCAACTTATACCAATCAAGTTGGTTTACACACTGCCATGTGTACAATTTCAGGATAGCATATCAGGAGTCAGAGAAAACAAAAATGCTTTCTTCAGAGTGTACGAATATTTGAACTATGTGTATATAGTGTATAATGATTTTTAATTTATACATTATAGAAATGAAAAGGTGTGAAGTGAAAACATAATAGTGTAATGGGTCTATGTAACAAACAAGTGACTAATTAAAAAACATTTGACAAACTTAACAAACTCAAAGAAGAATAAAGGAAACAATTTTTAACAATATTTTATTGAATAAGATTTTAGTATATCAGCTTCATAATTTTAACATTTTAAATTTATGGTCTGGGAATTTTATTTCTTAAAAAGACATTACGTTTTAGCTAAGAAGTAGCATTTTGACTAATGTGAAATGTGATCTGCTATTATGTTAGCTAAAATAAATTGGCAAGCAGAATGTTAAAGCTTTTCAATTTAAAAACATGACAATTTAAAATAAAAAATGAACGCAACAAGTGAATGCTGAACTTACTTAACAAGAACTTCCGAATCATGCTTCCTCACTTGCAAGTACACAGTAAACACAGCATGTGATCTTGACGACCGTTGGTTTACCGGTGTTTCAGCCACTTTACGATTGGCTTGTCCTTGCAATAAGAGCATTTGTGCGATTTCCTCATTGGCGGCAAGATGCAGAGAGAGACCTCTCAAAATACATGAGCCTCTGGGCCCTTCAACCACTGTAACCTTAATAAAGTTAAAACTTCTTAATCTTGGACAGAACATGCGAAATAGCTTTATTTATAATATTTTTATGTTAAATGAGAAAGTGAAAACATTATGAAAAATTTATCACATAAAAATAGATCCATTGTAGATAATAAAAACAATAAAAAAACTATTTCTTAAAAAGACTTACTGAGTTTTTGTTAATAGCAGACAGTTTTTTAATAAACAAGAAAATATTTCAATTTTATTGCATAAATTGTTTATAAAAATAAAACGAATAAACAGCAATCATCAGCACAAATTATAAACTCGAAAATGCTTACAAAATATAAATATATTTTTGAATTATTGCCTGAACAAGAAACACTACTCAATAAAAACATAAAGTATAAACATAAGGTAAATCAATGCCAAGAAACATCACTGGTAAATGGGCAGTCTAAAACACTAAGCTGATTAACTCCCCTTTCAAAGATTTTAATGACCAATCCCCTTCATCAAGAAAGTAATGTTAATTTAGCCTACCTTGGCAAATGGTGCTACAGGTAAAGATGATCTTGCTGCTGGATTTAGCAAGTCATAGGCAACTTCTTGGTATATTTCTAGATAGGATAAATACACTGATATATGTTCATCTGTTCGATTTTCTAGTTGTTGATATATCATGCTCAAGGCTCTGCAAAATAAAAAGTGAAAGCTCATAAATTTAGGATATTAAAAATGTTTTAACAAAGAACCCGATTACTGTGATTTTGTATGGGGAATTTTAATACAAAATAGTCAAGAAAACAGCCATACAAGTAATATTGAACATCTCAAAAATTCATTTTGAATTAAAATAAATATCTGTTATAAATCTGTATGTATTGCTTTATCTGGTAATAATAAATTTAGTTATAGGAGTTAATATAGAATTGTATTTCAATGCTAGTTTTATCTTACTATTTCAGACGGCAGAAGTAGTATGTTTTAATATTACCATTATAAGTAATGTTTCAATTGTTCCAAAATCCATTCAGCAATTCTAACAGGTTAGTGTGACACTACTCACCGTGTAGCTAGGCCTCTGGTGTTGTACCGAGAGGAGTTACCCTCTACAGTATAAGTTTTGCCCGTTCCAGTTTGACCGTAAGCGAAAATTGTTCCATTATAGCCATTTAAAAAATCTATAGATAAATCAAGTTGTGAAAAACTAAAGCATTCATAAAAAAAAACACATTTAGATGTAAAACACAATCGTTGTTAAATAAAATTAACAGATAAGCTTATTTAAATACATATATAATATCTAAAATATAGCCTAAAATTACTTTGAATAATATCTTTGGCAACACCATCAAAGACTGCCTCTTGTGTGACTTCAGGCCTGAAGATATCGGTAAAGACTATGTCATAGCTAAGGTTGCTGCGAATGGGCTGCTGGGGTCCTTGGAGAAGAAAATCTTTATTATCTGGGATATGTACTGTCAGCACATTTTTGCCAATTTCATAGCCAGGGTAAGCTTTTTTGGAAGGTTTCAGCCGTGCATAAGTTTTAATTTGTGCCATTGTAAATAACAGATGACTGCTGGGCAGTGCTTTTCTCTCACTGAATTTCTGTTGTTGGCTTTCTTCTTGTTGTTTCCCATCAATGAGACAGCACTGCCCTGCTTCAGTGCTTGGACTGTAAAAGACAAAAATAATTGTACATAGAAATAAATACTTAACATCAACTGTTTTAAAAAATAAAAAGAACAAAAGACACATTGGGCTATCAAAAACCTTTTTAAATATATGACTATAGTGGTATGATAAATATTTAACTCATAGTTTGAAAATGTTAAATTACCCAATTAGATGAAAAATAATTTTGTCAATGTTATAAAGTTAATATCCAAAATATTAGTCAATCTTTCTCATTTTATATCATTTAGGCTATATGAAATATTATTATTAACTAACTAGATAAATGGCCCATTGAGGGAAGAATAATGGGTGCTGGCTCAAAATCTAGAAAGCTAGTCTAAAATACTCTAGACTCCAGATTGAGATCTTAATCTAGAAAACTAGGGAGTGGAAGTTTAGAATTAGATCGAATCTAGATCTAGATTTAAGATTCTAATTAAGTCTAATTTATTTATTTAGCCTACTAGATCTAGATAATCTAGATCTAGTTAGGAGTTAGGCCTTATAAATATAATAGTATACTGTCTTATAGAATTTAAATTATTAGGCTTAGGGCCCGCTTAGGGCCTAGGCTAAATTAATAGAATTGTATAGGCCTAGGCTCTAGGCCTAATTTTTATATTTTTTAAGGCTTAGATCTAGGATCTAGATCTAAAAAATAAAATAGTTTGGTAGCCTAAGGCATAAGGCCAAGGCTAAACTAATAATATAATTTATAATTTAATTATTAGATCTAATCTAGGCCTACCTAGGAGGCAATCTAATTATTTTGTTATTGATTAGCCTCTCTCACTGGCTCTCTAGAATCTAGATCTAGATTAAGATTTTTTTTAAAATTTAGATTCTAGATCTAGATCTAGTCTGGAGTCCCCTGCCCCTAGCCCTAAACTCACTCTTCTAGACAGTGTAGTGTGTAGTAGTCTAGTTAAGTCTAGTCACTAGTCTAGTACACTAGTAGTAAGTCAGCAAATAAGTCTAGACTGATTTATTTATAAGTAAAGTAAAACTAATTGGGGCCTATTTAGTATTTAAACAAGTCGAAAAATTAATTAGCAGTTGAATTTTAGTGAAGTTCAGGCATGATTTGTTTTTTTAACGATGAAGGTGTATTTTTATTTTGTTGAGAACTTCAACAGCGAGAAACGTTCTTTCTGCTGATTCTTTCTAAGAAAGGGTAGATAATTCACAACAGCATTTTTTTCATTAGCCGACTGAAAGATTCTCCCATCATTTCATTCAATTTTTAATAAAATTCTATAAATAAATAACACTTTTTGCAATTTAATTGTATCTTGCTTTTGTTAATAAAATTATGAATCTATGTGTCTTTACCCCTTTAATTCCAATCATCATTTGATGACGATCAAAACAGTCCAGCTTGCATGTCTTTCGAATTAGGGGTAGTTTACATGCGCCATCTTGTTTCTAACATTCCCGTGATACAACACGTACTTCACAGATTATCGCAGTCAACGTTTCTCCGTTACTGCTATATAATAAACTATATACACTATATAGCTCATATGTTGTATAAAGTTAAGATTAAACAGTTTAGCAACTTTAAGTAGATCTAAATAGTTACTAAACCAATTTAAACAAATAGGTTGCGTATCTTATTATAGAAGCCCGGGTGTTTGATAAAAAAGCAGTGCATCCTTGTTTTGATATAACGAATTGCAATATATTGGCATCAACATGCCGGATTATCCTTTTGTTTCACAGATTGTGAATACGTTTTTAGCGCAATTTCCATTCTGTAGAATTGCGTTTATTAACCCGTCATTTCTGGATGTATGAATGAATGGATGTGTGTCCGCAGCTTTAAGTCGTATCTCCTCCTCAACGAAGCAATATCGAGGACTAGTTCCAAAAGCAATTATATTAAGCAAGTTACGAGGATGAACATAGGCCAAAAAAATTCCGGGTTTCTTTCGTGGATTTCCCGGAAAAGCCAAAAAACCTCGAAAAAATGCAGTTTTTTGCTCATATCTCGGCAACCAGACCACTTAGCGACTTGAAACATGTACCAATCGATTCCTGCCATAATTTAGAACAATATTGCCGAAGAAAGTTTTCAATAATATCCTTCCGTTCGGTCACAAAAATTTTTTTTGAATTAATTAAAATTTGGACCGAATTAGTAGGCATTTTTATCCAACCACACCACACGCGTCATCACGTTCAATAGCTGCGCCATCACGTTCAATGGCTGCGACATCACGTTCGGTAGTTAGGCGCGCAATGGTTTTTAGTCATGTAACTCTATTGTAAATAAAACTTGTAAAATACTGAAAAAAAAATTAATAAAAAACGTTTTAATAACTAACCAATGGTTTTACTAACCCTGCTCTTGATGTACGCTACGACAGAGCTATTTTTAGATAACATAAGGAAATTGCGCTAAAATTGTCACTAGACTTTTTAATTACCTTTTTTACTTTGTAATGATGTAAAATAAGCTACACGTTTCTAAAAACTTTAAATATATGGGCTAACAAAAAAAAAAAAAAAGACAGGCACAACAATAGATGGAAAGACAACATTCATCCTAGAGTGGGGCACTTAAAACTTTCGAGAGGAGAGGGGGAGATTTGAATTTTACTCAAATACAACTACAAATTAATTTTTCTACTTGTTCAAATAAACCCCAGCTACTAGAATCTAGGTCTAATATAAGTTTCAAGTTCCCAAATACGGTATGCTATGTAGAATCTATAACTGTTTACGAACGGCTCATTATTTTAAATGGCATAGAATCTAGATCTAGAACAAAAACGAACCCAGCCCCCGTTTCTTTTCATTCTCTCCTTGTAGCAAATAATATTTGTAGCTCCATCTCCATAACTTGGACTGCACTGGTGACACACTCATATCCCATATCCAAAACATATACGGTAAAATGTTTCAGCCATGTCATAGATAGGTGCCTTCATTAACAGTCAAGTAGGCCTTCAAACGCCGACCACGCTATATGCGCCTTCTTTAACCATCTATTTACTAATGGGTACAGAGGCGTAGCCAGGGGGGGCGGGGACATATGTCCCCGGGCGCCGACCTAAAGGGGGGGGGGGCGCCAAATTGAAAGTTTGTCCCCGGGAGGGGTCGCTACGCCTCTGAATGGGTACTACTGACGCCGGCCACAAGATAGGCGCTTTCTATTGATTGAATGGAAACTGGCATTCTATTTCTAGGTTATGGATACTTTATTTTTTGTAGTAAATGTCATTTAACGAGAAATCAGAAATTTTCATGGCCCATGATAGATCGTGCATGAACATATCTTTCATTCCACGTAATCCAAGTACAACAAGGGCAATAACAAGGCAAAAGACAATTTATTGTGATAATCTTCACATTGATGAAACAAAGTGACGTTTACTAAAATTTAAGACATTAAAAAGGCTGGCCATCTAGATTAATAAAAATGTATTGTATATTTTAAAAATAAATGAAGCTACAAAATATCAACAACAGTAGATATAAATTTAAAATGATTAAAACTAAGGACATAACTTTCTCATTTGTTAGCTAAACACTCTGATACTAAGTTGAAGCAAGCCAAATTACAACAAAAGAAAGAAAAATGGAATGTAAAGGCCCATATAACAAAAGTTTAAGAAGATGCATTAGAATTTTTAAAAAAATTTAAAACATTAAAAATGAAAATATTGCCTTTCTTTGATTCATTCAGAAAAGAAAATGACTATATTACTATATATATTTATAAAGGCACTAAAAAGGATAATTTCACTACATTATCTAAGAAAGTATTTGATCAAGAATAATTACGGTTTCATGGGATAACATAACTTAAGGAAGTTGTCTTTACAAGAAGTAGAACAAATGAACAATGAAATAAAAATACTGACAATAATGGAAGACACAAAATTAAATGCGTAATATAGTTTATATATAACTGGAGACTAAAAAATGGATTTTGTATGTATAATACGAAAGTATAAAAAAAAGAAATACAAACCAAATAGGATTTTTAAAATGTTTGTAAATTTACCACACTTGTGAACAATAACATGTAACAACTTGATTTAAAATTACCCTAATGACATTCAGATATAAGTAATCTGGAATTGCACCAAAATGTATCACACTGGCTGTAGCTTTAAATGAAGCAGTGTTAAAAGCAGGACAATAACATGTGTGATGAAAAGACATCAAAACAATTTTTTGGGATTATTTAATATAAGGGATATAAAGATTATAACTAATACATTCCCAAAATTAGTATTTATTTAAGCTTTTAGATAAAAAGTTAAGCAGTAACAAAAGAATAAAAACTTAACATTTAATGTCAGAATAAACATATTGTACAAATAAAAGGGGTTAATGTAATGTAACAGTCAGTAAATGTTAAATGCACTTTTATACAGTTTTAGAAGCTTAGTATTTACATCTAAAAAAACAGCAATTTATTTAAAACTAAATTCATATTAAAATAGAAAATTTAAATGTAAAAAAAATATGTTTGTGTAGAAACGCCAGTAAAATAAAACTGTTACAAGAAAGACTTAGACTGTTAATGTACTATTTTTGGGTTGACATTTTAAGACATTTTGCTAACTTTTAAAAATGCTAACACTGCCATGTTATGAGGATAACACTCAACAGAAGGTACTACTAAGGATTTCAATTTACTTGATCCCTTGTTTTAAATAATTGCCTTCTCAAGTCAAACAAAATATAATTTAAGATAGGTTTTTGGTAATTGTAAGCCACTTTGTACAAACAAAAATACTACTGCACTTTAAAACAAAGAATAAATTCATCTTTAAGACAAAATATAACCTGTACATATACACAAGTTTTGATTTTATCATTTGATGCTGTAAAATAGGCAGAATAATAGATAACACTGAACAGTTTTAAATTTTGTTTATGTTAAAATGTTTAAGAAAGCTGGATCTGATATTCCTCTTCAGATTTATAAAAAAAAGTTTAAAATCCTTTACCATGTACCTTTCCCTATTCATTAAAACATCAAAGTACAATTATCTCTTGAATTTAAGTAAAATATATTTTAGCTAAAATGTCGGAACTTTCCAACAATCTGTTTACAATTTGGACAGCGGTGCTCAACATCTTTGGTTCCATCAATGCAGAAAGGTATCAAGCAGCAACCCAGCCATAGACTGTAAATAACATTAAAACAATTTGACCTCAGATGGGTGGGAAAGTATGTTACAATAAATAAGAAGGAAGAAATACTCATATGATAAAAGCATAAGGATATGTGAGGAAAAAATTTATAAGCATTGTCTTACATAACCAAAATTATGACATTTTATCATCTCTCAAATACATTTTTACAAGTCCTAACCCTAATAATGAAGTGAAAAAATTTCGTCCTGTATTGTGCAACTATATAGTGTAAGCCGTTTTACGTTTATAATACAGATCTTGGTAAATTGAAATAATACAGAGGGTTCAACAAAAAATATCTCACCCAAAAAGGCACATCAAACCACTAATGGCATAAGTTAACAGTCCAACTTCATACGTCAGAGATGTTGTGACAGTAGCCTGACAGTGCTGACAGACAATCAGGGCAGGGTTCTGCATGTACCTGTAGGCTCCTCCATTGATTGCCATCAGCTGGGGCTGCACAACTACAGCTTTGTGAGGAAAATTTGAAAGTGTTTCAATTACAAGCTATTTCATGGTTTGATAGTAAATAATAAAGAACCCTTCCAGACATAATATTAATAAATTAATAATCAATAGAACAGATGAATTATGAAATAGAGGTCATGTTCTTTTAGTCTGGCAAGCTAGGGAATGTTTGGTAAGTACTAAGTTAAAACTGCCATCTCTGACTAGCATCAGGCACCTATCAGAGCTTCATGCACTCTTGGACATCTTATGGACTAGAGCCAGGAACCTTAGATTTTTGTTTTGGTGATGGTGTGCTCAACCTATTAAACATCCCATATTTTTAAAATAAAATATTTTATATTTATTCAAATCCACAGACCACTGGTATTATTATTTTATTAACCTAAGGTGAGTAGTGTATACGTTTGTGGTTGTTAAAATGCAGTCACTAGAAATGTATAAACAAATAAACTTACTAGTTTGACCAGCTACAACTTGTCCTGGTACATATCCCGGGTAAGGTCCATAGTTCCCAGGCTGGGCAGGAGGGTAGCCAACGGGTTGAGGGCCAGGTACATAGCCAGGTGCTTGTTCAGAGTACTGAGACCCAGGTTGAGGGGGCTCATACTTGGGTGGGGGCTCATTGAAGTTTGCACCAGCTTTCTCTTGACCTTCCATCTTTTACTGCTGACAAAAAAAAAACATTTATTAGCTGCTGGACATTTCAGATATCAATGGCGAGCTTTTTAAAATGATAATTAATAAAATAAAGGAAAAGAACATAGGAAACTTCAGTAAATGATTGAAAATTCAACTGAATAGATTGACTAGATTTGTCAATAGTGTCTATTCTTAATTCTTAATCATTAAATTAATTAGTGCATTTCATTGTTTCTTTACACATCACTAGCATAAAGTTTAATTAGTGAAATGAAAATGGATAAGACAGAAGAGTAGTGAAAATTACTTGGAAATTACTTATTTACACAAGATCCTAAAATTATATTTCTGACATTTGTTTAACTTGTTGAATAAAGGGCAAAACTTTTATCTTGAAATTAACAAGAATATAAGTTGTTATAGTTTTTTCAAATCTACTTGTATCCCAGTATTTCTTATGTTGTGTAAATGTATAGCATCAAAAAGTTAGAAGTTCAAAATACCTTGAAAAACAAAAAAAGTTATTTAGTATTATATTTATATAGTAAAAGTGACTCTATGCTCCACCTAAGTCGAATATTTTGATTTAAAGTAATCCAGTGAAAACAAATGTCCAAGCTTGTGAAATCACCAACAGCTACTTGTGAAAGATTTGCAATAGTTTAACCTTATCTATCAACATACGTCAGTTATTTGTGTTGTAATGTTTGAGAGATAAGAAACTGCGACCAAGGTTCAAATCCTGTTGTTATGGCGCAGATATTTTTAGCTTAGCTTGGTGCAGTCAACCACTCCTATTTCTTTAAGATAAACTAATATGAATCATTTGTAAGCTGTTCTGATAACACTTTGTATTCTCTAGAGATTGTGCAATTTTTAGTGGCGTTTAACACTTTTTTAAAAGGTACAAGGTAGACAAGAAAGAATATTTTCATGTATATAACAAAAGAGTTTCAGAGTTAGTTAAAATATAATGACGTGGGTATCAAATATTTATATACATAAAAATGAGTGTATGTCTGCCTTTAATGTTCTACTACATTCTCATTCATCTGATCACCATGAGTACACTTAAGAGAAGGTCCTCTACAAAAACTTTAAATATTGTGGGGGGGGGGGAGGGGGAAGAGAAATGCACAGGCCTCAACAGTGCATTGTTGGTACCCCAAGTTCTCAAGCGGCTATCTTTGGACATGAGGTTGGCTAACTTGGCGTCCTGCACAGGGGGTCAGGGGTACCACTTGACGTGAATCCCCTTGGTCTCACACAAGAGCACTAGGGCTCCTAATTTTTGTTAATGAGCACCATACACTAGAGATAAGGTGGGATACTACAATCAATGACTTAATCAAACCAGGGGCACCCCTGAGCCTCTGGCAATAGTATATAGGGCGCCCCGAGTTCTCTCATGGCCATCTTAGCACTCGAGGTTAGCTCATTGATCTGCACGTGGTTACTACTTGAATTAATGGTCAATCTGCACCAGGGGTGTCATCCAGCGCATGGCAGTTTCCCTCATGAGCATAACATTCATTTTAAAGAGCTCTCTTCAATAGGGATACACTACTCAGTTATGTAAAAAGGCCACACATAAAAAAAATACAGATTGGTAACATGAGGAAACTCATAAAAGTTGCATCAATTTGGTGTGGAGGACTAGGTTTGAGGGAATGTGCTTTTCACAACAACAAATCTATGTGGACAGCTCAAGCATTGGGAAACCTGATTTATTCATGTACAAGAAGTGAAGGAAAAATAAAAATTCACCAGCACTAAATTACTGTAATCTCACGTTTAGTTTTATGGTAAGAAATAAGGGTTAGAACTAAGGTAGGACTTGGGTTGAGGGTTAGGGTTAACATTGACCCTAGGCTAATGATCAGCAAGGGCAAGTCATACCCATAGACTATGTTTTTAGTTGACTAACATTCTAACAGTAACACCCCTTCCAAGTTCAAACCCTCGGCAGAAGAGACTAGATAGCTGTGGACAGCAAGCCATCTAGGGGAGTAAACTCCAAAATCTAGCAACTGCTACCTTGTAGTTTGTTCTTGGTAGGACAAAAACTATGAAACTTTGGAAGCAAAGCAATAAAGAAAAGCATGCTGAAATCTGAGTAAGGGCCTAAATGGTGCATAACATTAACAAGTTGAAACTTAATGCTTAATTATAATTGTGTTGGATTGGAAATACCTCCAACATTACAGTTAGGAACAAATAAGAAGAATATTATTGTGAAGTCATCAGTATAATTGGTACTATGGTTTGATGTTGTTCATGATGACTGCAGTGACCGTTCAAACACTTAACTATTAGAAACCACTAGGTCTATGAGTTATGAATAATGTAATGATGAATCCAAAGTTGGCCTATAGACAATGACAGTTTT
The DNA here is from genome assembly GCF_028476545.2 of Physella acuta. Classification (NCBI taxonomy): domain Eukaryota; kingdom Metazoa; phylum Mollusca; class Gastropoda; family Physidae; genus Physella; species Physella acuta. The sequence goes on along the minus strand of NW_026732583.1, from coordinate 15,090 downwards.
CATAACACAACCAAGAAGAAACTCTAAATTCAAAAGAAGTACACATCCAACCTCTAAAACAAACAAGAAAAGGTTAGCGTTCCTATAGTCCCTAATTGTATACTACAGGCATCCTGCCTGCTCACTAGAAGCATGTCTACATTGTTCCATGTCAAACCATATTGTGTCCAATGTCTCTAGTCCTCACCACCTAACCTGGGGCCTATGACCTGACTTAAACCCAAATGCAATATGGTTATATGGTATCTCATTACATGTTTTCACAGTTTCCTAAATTTACATCCGTCCAATGTAGTAGCTTATTAAAACAAAAGTCCACAAAATTGTGTAGGTCTTCTTATCAGACTTATCTTAATTTACTTTAACTTTAGTTACTAAGTAGTATACATAGTAAATAGTTAGGACATTAGAATTGATTAGATTCTAATTCTAAAAGATTATGTCACTTTACTACTACTCTTGTTAACTCTAGTACTACTATACAACTAGTTCTACTAGATCTAGTAATAATATCAGAATTACTGAGAATATACAGTACTATAACAGTACTATAGTATTTATACAGTATCACAGTAAAACTCCATTTTAGCGTATTTTATTCGCAGCTTCACGCTCACCTCCGGTTGAGCATATTTTATTATAAACACAACAAAAACGTTATGAAAACACTAGGATTAGAATCATTAGATGATAGATATAGATATATGAATGTGTTTTAATTAGAAAAGGTAAAAAATATAAATATTATTACAGTACATTTCCAATTAAATAGCAAGTGATCGTCAGCGGTAGAAAAATCCCTACATGGTCATGGGTTCACCGTGAGTTCACATTGACCTAAATTATCAGCATACGTCATAGCTTAGGGTCACTGTGAGTTCATGTAAGTTAATTTATAGTATCATGTCTTGCAATTATGTGTTTCTACTTTACCCATTGCCACGAAAATCTTAACTGACACGATCATATTTTCAAGAAAAAAAAGTTAAATCAAATCTAGAATCTAGAGATCTAAATAAATAGAAGGCCTACATAATACATATTCCAAACTTTGGATTTTTCTCATGTTTTGACAAAATTAATTTAAAAAACGAAACAAAATATTCATTAATTAAGAAATAGGCTGAGTGATTTCCTAATGTTTTTGTGTGTTTTGGTTGTGTTTATTTAATATTTATATTTAGGCCTACATAGTTAGTCAGTCATAGTCATAGATAATACTACTTATGTCTACTAATAGTCACAGGACTGACAGTACTACAGTTACAGTAACAGTACATACATAGTGTACAGTTGGAACAGTCTCAGTGTACACTACACAAAACTAGCTGATTATTATTAGTTTTAGAATTTAGATCTAGATCTAGATCTAGTACACTCACAGTCACGAGTACACTGAGAGTACACTCACTCCTCAATCACTACGCCTATTTTTAATTAATAATTTAATCGTTTACCTAAAACTTAGTTTTTAATATCTTGGTCTCTATCCTAAATGAAATATTAATAAAATGGATTAAGAAACACTAGATCAATAGAGGCTAGACAAGAAGACTAGATCCCTAGATTCTAGAGTAATCTCTAGAGTCTAGCTAGCTAGAGTTTACTAAAATAAACATGATTCACTCAGCTACTTGTGTGTTACCAGATAAAATTTTTGGACATTTGCCAAAATCAGGTGGAGAAAAGTTCGTACATAAATTTCGCATTGGCTTTTTAAAAAATTATTTTGGCCTAAAATTTATTAGACAGATCTACATCTCAATAGATACATGACTTTTCTTTTAAGATATTCATTTCTTCTAGCATATTCTATAATGAAATTAGAATTTGCTCCAATCTACACCCAATTTCCCAAACAGGGATCAAAATTTTGGTCAAAATTATTGGAGGGGTGGGCTACACCCCATGTTACCTTTCCTGGTTACACTTGCAATGGTGGAAAAGAATTTCACCCGCTTAAAAAGCATTTAGCCTAGTTGGAAGTCCTATTCTCTGAACTACCATAATAATATTAGATTTAAAAAAAAAAAGTTGCCCTTGTAATGTATCTCTGGTCACTATCCTTTTTGGCCAGCTTCATTATAAATAGGAATTAGCTGCTCAAAGTTATCTACCCATGGGTCCTTTTTCAAAAATCAAGCAACACATTATCATGAAACAAATAGCAGGAATTACCTTTATCACATTTCTACCCCCCCCCCCCCCGTACCTTACCCCGACAAACGTCATACATTTCTGAGTAACAGTGGCGTAGCGAGGTCGGGTGTCACCCGATGCGGCACTTAATGGTGTCACCTCCCAGAGGCGTAGCGACCCTTCCCGTGGACAAAGTTTCAAGTTGTCGATTTGCACCCCCCCTCAAACTTTCAATTTACACCCCCCCCCCCCTCAAGTTTTCGATTTGCACCCCCCCTCAAACTTTCGATTTGCACCCCCCCCCCTCGTTTTTCTCTATATACTTTGCTATTTTTTGCCTTGGTGTCACCCCTCTAAATGGTGTCACCCGGTGCGGTCCGCACCCCCCCCTCGCTACGCCCCTGCTGAGTAATGCAAGTTTTTCCTGTATCTTCACCTTATCTGTTGCATTCCTAGTTTCGTTTCTTGTAGCCATTCAATAGCGAACTCTAATCCTAGGTCACCCAGGTACTATTTGAGTATTTCATTTATGGCTTGCACAGTGGCTCGAAGTTTTATCTCCTCGAACCGACTTCCGTCGCCTTTTCCAGTTCGTGCTAAGACACATTGGGCTGATGAAGTAGTTCATATGTTTCAATGATCTCGGCATACAAGAGGGTGGGGGGGGGGGTAGTGTTTCTTCCAGACTTTTTTCTTATAACTGGAAGAAACACTGGGTGGGGGGGGGGGGGATAGTGTGGTTAGCACAAAATGCCCGTCATCCTAAATTTAATTATTTTGATTTATACCACGAGAGTTGACCACATGTTTGTACAGTTGTATGTGTCCATGTTGTTTTCTGTTGACCACATGTTTGTACAGTTGTATGTGTCCATTATGTTTTCTGTTGACCATGTTTGTACAGTTGTATGTGTCCATGATGTTTGCTGTTGACCACATGTGTGTACAGTTGTATGTGTCCATTATGTTTTCTGTTGACCACATGATTGTACAGTTGCATGTGTCCATGTTGTTTTCTGTTGACCATGTTTGTACAGTTGTATGTGTCCATTATGTTTTCTGTTGACCACATGTTTGTACAGTTGTATGTGTCCATTATGTTTCTGTTGACCACATGTTTGTACAGTTGTATGTGTCCATTATGTTTCTGTTGACCACATGTTTGTACAGTTGTATGTGTCCATTATGTTTTCTGTTGACCACGTTTGTACAGTTGTATGTGTCCATTATGTTTTCTGTTGACCACATGTTTGTACAGTTGTATGTGTCCATTATGTTTTCTGTTGACCACATGTTTGTACAGTTGTATGTGTCCATTATGTTTCTGTTGACCACATGTTTGTACAGTTGTATGTGTTCATTATGTTTCTGTTGACCACATGTTTGTACAGTTGTATGTGTCCATTATGTTTCTGTTGACCACATGTTTGTACAGTTGTATGTGTCCATTATGTTTTCTGTTGACCACATGTTTGTACAGTTGTATGTGTCCATTATGTTTCTGTTGACCACATGTTTGTACAGTTGTATGTGTTCATTATGTTTCTGTTGACCACATGTTTGTACAGTTGTATGTGTCCATGATGTTTGCTGTTGACCACGTTTGTACAGTTGTATGTGTCCATGATGTTTTCTGTTGACCACATGTTTGTACAGTTGTATGTGTCCATAATGTTTGCTGTTGACCACATGTTTGTACAGTTGTATGTGTCCATTATGTTTTCTGTTGACCACGTTTGTACAGTTGTATCTGTCCATTGACGGCGTGGCCTAGCGGTAGAGAGCTAGACTGCTAACCCGAACGTCACAAATTCGAGTCCAGGTTCCAGTCAGTCGAATGTCCTTGAGTCCATACAGCTATGATGGGTACCTTACTCGTTAAGGAAAAAAAAGGGTGACTGGGCATAGTGCTGACCACACTTCATCAGCAACTTGTCTTGCCTTCCGTTTCTTAGGATGATATGTCGAGTTTAATAATTAATTATGACGACACGACCCCGTAATACAATTATTCAAAGCTGTTCATATTTATCGTAAACAAGCAAGCCTAAATGTACACTATATTTAGGCTATTTTTTACCATCGCCCCGGGGAAGGGGGTCGAAAATAACTGACGTGGCTAATCAATACCATAAAAGATTTGAAAATTAATCGAATGAACTTTAGAAACAACTTTATGCCTCTAAAGATTTGGAAATTAAAGTTGTTTCTAATGTTCATTAATGGTTTTCTTGAAACTGCTGAGGTCAAATCTAGTACAAAAAGACGTTCGTTTTTTTTAAATGAGTACAAAAAGACATTAGTACGTTTTAAATGAGTACAGACATTGGTATGTTTTAAAATGAGTACAAAAAGCAGTGAGTCAGACTAAAGGAACCCCGTTTAATCTCGTCTCACACTCACGAATCCAGCCCAACACTGATTTCACACGTTTGGCGAATACCCTCTCAAAGAGTTTATAACTGGAATCTTTTTTAAGTTTGGACACGGCAGAATCTCCACGGACGGCAAAGTTCTCCAGCAGCTTGTATGGGCTTCTGTGCTTGTACAGCCTGTACAGCCCGCTGACCGTTCGACGCTGGAAGATGCACATTGTCTTCAACATTGCTTCATGGAACTCATAAAACCTGCAGACAGGAGAAACAGTATTTATTTCACGATTATGTCCCTTTGAGTACGACTAATCTCTACCCGTAAATTTCTCATTTCTCATTTATTTTTAACCAGTTGTTTAAAGAACCAATTTAAAAATAAATAAATAAATAAAATAAAAAAAAAACTATTTAAAATATTTAGGCGCTGGGCGAAGGATCCCAATTTATTTATGGGTCGCAGAACCCAGGGGTAAACCAGAATGGCAGGGTGGGGATTGGAGCTATAAACACAAACTTAGATCTTATTTCATAGAGTAGGTCATTAGGCTCATTATTACTTTCTTATATGATTGGTAAACTACACGAGCAAATGAATATAAACGTATTTAAAGCGGATCCGAACCTGCGTCCATTAGACGAGCCATGATACATCAGCTCGTAGCCGTCCAGCAGGCCGCTCTCGTTGTCAATGAGCCACAACTTGATCTGCTCGTATTTAGAGCGCCTCAAGTTTCTGATTGGCTCTTCGATTATCGTCCATTTCTTCTCCTTCTCGGCGCCATCTTGCATGCTTGCGACCCTGCATAAACAAACAAAACAAAATTGACAGTTTGAAAAGTGATTTAAAAAATAAGACAAACTAATTTCTGAAAACCAAATAGAGCATTGTTTCATTAGATCTATAGCTTTGTTTACTACACTAACATATTTTAAAAAAAAAAACCTTTATACCAAATACTATTCAAAGGAGTTCATCTCCTACTTTAAAAAAAGTAAATTTAACCCAAAAAAAAAACATGTTCTTTAAAGTACATTTATTTGATGGTGTTACAACAAAATCACACAATCAAATATGAAAACGATTACATTAAAAGATTATTTTAAAAAATAGAATTATGTCAGTATTTCTTTCTTTTTCATTAGTCTACCTTATCGGGTAAATTATGGTCAATATGTTTGTGTTCTATTTGAAGTTAAGCTTGATTTATGGCCACAGCATGTAAATTGGCCATGTTACTATCTCAGTAAGGTAGACAACCCAGAGATATTTCTTTTGTCAGTTTAAACCAGAGTTACCTGTCGTAGATGCAAGTTTAAACCAGTTACCTGTCGTAATTGCCAGTTAAAACCAGAGTTACCTGTCGTAGTTGCCAGTTAAAACCAGAGTTACCTGTCGTAGTTGCCAGTTAAAACCAGAGTTACCTGTCGTAGTTGCCAGTTAAAACCAGAGTTACCTGTCGTAGTTGCCAGTTAAAACCAGAGTTACCTGTCGTAGTTGCCAGTTAAAACCAGAGTTACCTGTCGTAGTTGCCGGTTTAATTAACCAGAGTTACCTGTCGTAGTTGCCAGTTAAAACCAGAGTTACCTGTCGTAGTTGCCAGTTAAAACCAGAGTTACCTGTCGTAGTTGCCAGTTAAAACCAGAGTTACCTGTCGTAGTTGCCGGTTTAATTAACCAGAGTTACCTGTCGTAGTTGCCAGTTAAAACCAGAGTTACCTGTCGTAGTTGCCAGTTAAAACCAGAGTTACCTGTCGTAGTTGCCAGTTAAAACCAGAGTTACCTGTCGTAGTTGCCGGTGATGTAATCCAAGATAATCATACTCCCCCATTGTGCCAGCGCAATCAAAGCCCCAACAAGATTTGAACTCACGCCCTCAGCTGTGGGTCTGTGGGTCAGGTTCTTGAGGTGTGTCACTAGGGTGTGGCTGTCTAAAGGTGCGTGGGTCTTGTAGGCGTGCAGCAGGAGTGGGGGCATACGGACCTGGGACCTGGATTGGTAAACGTCTCAATTATGTCGTGTCATGTTAAACATCATGATGTGTGCTTAACCGTCGTTATATGGACCTGGGATGGTAAACGTCTCAATTATGTCGTGTCATGTTAAACATCATGATGTGTGCTTAACCGTCGTTATATGGACCTGGGATGGTAAACGTCTCAATTATGTCGTGTCATGTTAAACATCATGATGTGTGCTTAACCGTCGTTATATGGACCTGGGATGGTAAACGTCTCAATTATGTCGTGTCATGTTAAACATCATGATGTGTGCTTAACCGTCGTTATATGGACCTGGGACCTGGGATGGTAAACGTCTGGACTAGATCAATTTCTTAATCACTCTAGTTTTTATTTAATACAGGCTGTTATAAGTAGACAATAGATCAGATGCATCTGCTCCGTTAAATCATAGATATATATCGTGTCGTGTTAAACAGTCTCATAAAGTTTGACTTCGGTTCAAGGAGCATAGGAGATCAAGAACATGGCGCTGTCATTAGATTTCGTTTTCACAATAAAAGCGTCTTCAGTCATGCGTCAAATGCTCATCTCAGCCAAATAGTCTTAAATACAAACACGTTTTGTAATTTAGCGTGGATAAATTAATATCGACCCAACCAACCTGATCAAGTTTTGATTATCGATCTCATCAATCCACATGATCAATGCCACCAGCTCGTCTCTGCTCCACCCTAGCTCCCGGAAGTGGCTTGTCTGATTACTCCACTGGCTGGAGTTGACTTGGGAGATGGAGACGGGTGGCACACAATCCATGTGCAGGTACCTGGCCAGCCAGTAGGAGAGGGCCTCACCTGTATGGAGGGGCGGATAAGGTGAGTTCACGTCAATTGTATGCTACATTTTGGGTCACACCTGACTTTAAATATCCACTACACCAATCAGAGGCGTAGCGAGGGAGGGGGCGGGGATGCGGACCGCTACGGGTGACACTATTTAGGGGGTGACACCAAGGCAAAAAATAGCAAAATATATAGAGAAAAACTCGAGGGGGGGGGGGTGCAAATCAAAACTTTGACGGGGGTGGGGGTGGGGGGGGTGGGGTGCAAATCGAAAATTTGAAAGTTTGTCCCCGGGAAGGGTCACTACGCCTCTGGGGGCGACACCATTAAGTGCCGCACCCGATGACACCCGACCTCGCTACGCCACTGACACCAATTGATATGGTTCTAATATTTGCCTCCAGCTTTCAGTTATACTTCTATATCTTTTGCTACATAAAACGAAATGTTAAACTACGGGTATGTTCTCTACAATTTTAAGTAGCATATAAAGCTCCAGATATACACGTTTACTATTCATACACAATGGAGTATTAGTCTCGAAATCAATTCATTTTAGCCCATCAATCGGAGATGAAGCGGCACCTGAAAGCATAATAGGGCTTGTAAGTAGGTCACAACTAAATGCCAGCTAGTAGATTTCGAGACCGTAGACTTACAAGCCCCATTGACTATCACGTGATACTCTATTGAGCTGTTCACCCTGCCGTGTTGCTGGGATAGAAGAATATTTCCGTGCAGATTACGTACATGGCATCAAGAAGTGTTGTATAAAGACTTAACACGTTTACTCTCTGTAGCCACGATTCTATCTCCAGTGGTCTTATCTTGGGGTCCACCACAACAGCCAAGTTTCAACTCCGCCCTTTCCTTACCCGATGTAAAATAACAACATACAAAGTGTGCGTGACGTCATATTTCCTTAGTGGACTCACCCAACAGCAGTTTATGTCGCGGTGACCGATAACGCACGCACATTTCTGTTCCGTCGTCCAAGATGGCGAACGCATTGTTTTGCCGGCCACACTTGTCCCATTCCGCAGGCTCAATGTGTTTTACTGGCAACTTCCGGGACTTGATAAGCCATTCGTCTGCCTGACTCTCTGATACCCCTGTAGTGAACAGACGACATTGTAAACCTCAAAATGACACGATCAACAGATACAACTAGACAAAAACGACAAAAAAACTGATCAAGGCCTGCTTCTCACAATGTGAATGTCTCGGATTATAGTGGATAAATATCTATGGTGTTTCGTTAAAACAATTTTTGTGTGTGAATAATTAAGAAACTGTTCTAAACAAGCAAGAAGTACTCTAACGAAAGATCGAAACAAAACACACACGGAAACATTCGACTTTGCGGCTGATTGCTTGTTGCTAGTTTCCATTAGTTGACATTGATCAAGTGTGAAATAGCTTTCACGTTGGAGAGGAAAAAAAAGGCTAACAACGATATTTTCTCGCCTGGGGGCAGATAGCTGGAAATAAAGCAGTAGATGAGCAAAGCAGGGGACGAGCAAAACAGTGGATCAGCAAAGCAGTGGATGAGGAAAGCAGTTGATCAGCAAAGCAGTGGATGAGCAAAGTAGTGGATCAGAAAAGCAGTGGATAAGCAAAGCAGTGGATGAGCAAAGCAGTGGATCAGAAAACTAAAGCATTGAAAAATATCCATAGGTTTGGATCAAGCAAAACATGATAAACGTATTTATTTGTAAGTGATTTTTGTCATTTAAGTCCTAGTTTGTAATTTAAAAAAAATTAAGGGAGCCCCAATGGTTCTCATGTGTCCGGCCTCACGTTTTATATTGTTCATGTACCCACACCTGTCTAATTCAAGCTTCTGTTGCAATACATTACCAACGTATACTTACATTTGTTCTAGAGCCTACGCTTGCTACCTCGATCTAAACACATTGCTCCAGACACATTTGTGAAACCCACAAACTCTAGATTTAGATCGCCCCCCTTCCCCGCTATTTGACTGCATAACGTTTCTACTGAGATGCCCCTCCCCCTCCCCCCCCCCCCCACTTCCTTCAACCCACAACGGAATTGGTGCCACAAACAATGGTGCAGGTACCTGCAGGGATGAGCTTCTCTACCTCCTCTGACCAGAACATCCCTTCGACCACGTGACCGATTCCACTGATTGAAAATCCATCGATATCTATTGACTGGATCAATGGCTCGTCAGTAAGGAATTTTGAAGTGCCGGCGTCAGCTCCTGGTGTCTCAGTAGAGCGTGGTGACCCACGTGACTTGTCTGGAACCTCATACCTGCCGTGATGAAAGTCTGACCCCAGAGACAGGTGTGTGTCTTCCTTGATCACAACACGTGTACCGGGCATCACGTGATCTGTTGGTGTAGACTCTGAACGAATGTTGTGTCCGTGCGGCGTGTCCAGCTCACGCCCAGCCCCATGTACGACTGGAGCAGCATGACTTCTGACCTCTCTCAGTGGACCTAGTCTCTGGTACCTGTGGTACGCCTGGTCAGGCTGGTCCAGGTGTGACCTTAAGGTCAAGACCAGACACAGCAGAGCCAGAAGGATTCCACTCAGAGAAAAAAACCTGCGTCGTCTGGGCATGCAGAGATGGCAGAAGCGCATTCTTGGGGCCATAGTCTGCTGGTAGTCATAGTTCTGCTCAAGGTGTTTCAAGATTGTTAATCAGGGTACGTTACAAGGTCCTCATATTTCTGTAGGAGTTATAATATTATAAATTAACATACATAACAAAGCAGTTATATTTCTCTAGATGTTGTTAAAACATTAATTAGAAAAGTATTTTATATTTCTGTAGGAATTGGTTCAATAGTTTGGCTAGAATAAAGTCTAACATAGGAACTTTATCCAATTTGATCACAGGTATCTACAGCAAATGACCACATTTCGACCAGATATTTCCAAGTTATTTTAAGACATGGGAAAAATTGTGTTCTTAGTATTTATATCAACTATAAAAAATATATAATGTAAATCCAGTTGATTTAAGTATAATAGCAGGTTGACAACACATTCCTCTTTGATTGGCTGCAGAGTTTCTTCCAGGCATCTGTTCGGGGGGAGCACCCCCTCCCCCCGCCGAAGAAAGTCTACATCCCCCCCCCCCCCCGAAAATTCTAAGTGCCCCCACCCCCGGAGAAAAAAGTCTGGAAGAAACACTGATTGTCTGAACTGTGTGCTTGAACTTGTTTACACTAGAGGATACACCTCCCACCAGCCCACACATAAACAACACAACACATAGCACAGAGGAAAACTGCGAACACATATAAACACTGTGAACACACGCAACACAACACACGACAGAATGCTAAGACTTACACGGATGAAGTGAAAAAAAAACCGACTACGATTACTTTAATGCCTAAAACCAATGCTCTAATCATAAAATGTTTTGCTTACCTAAGAGACCTGAAAAAGATAGTTTCGTTAACAATTCACGCGAGCATTAAAAAAAAAATACCAATTCCTCTACCCCCACCTTAACCCTCACCCCACGCACAAGAAACAAACCTCCCCCCCCCCCCCCTCCTCATTCAACAAACTTCTAACAACTAAATCGAGGCACAGTCGAATACGAGACAGAAGCTAACCGATAAATGTAACTTAAAATAGCTCACGCTGTTTATCTGTTTACCTTTAACTGTTATCCTCTTGAAGAAACGTGGCGAGTTAATGAGGGCTTAGAAAATATACAAGTTACCATTTGAACTTAGCACAGAAAACGTGTCACATCAGTGAAAAACGAATCTGCGGATTGTAAGTTCTCTGAAACAAAATGCTTTATTAAGAAAGAGAAAAAGAAAATCGCCTCCCCTGTTGGCGTTTAAACACGTGAAACGAAATGCCAAAAAAAAAAAAAAAAAAAACTAAGGGGAGGAAACTCTGCTCACTTGGATACCAGATGATCACAGCATGGCGAGATCCCCTGGGCGATAACAAGTATTTGCGGTTTCGATACTAAGAACGTATAAACGAGCTGCATAAAACATGTAATGTAATCTTTACAAACCTACGTCACTCATAAAAAATACACAAGAATGTGTTACATAAGTAAAACCAAGAAAATATTTTGCAAATGCAAATTTGAGAAGAAAAAAAAACAACAACTTACAAGAAGCGTTTTGTTTAACTCTGTCAGATTATCGAATCCGGCCATGATGCGCCGCTACACTCAGCTGAATAGCGCCAAGCGTCGTCAATCGTATGAAGAAAGGGGAGGCAAATACAGATAGACAAAAAGATGGCAGACGGCACTAAAGCCATTCTGGAATTGTAGATGCAGGGCTTGAAAATAGTTCACGAGCTTCTCTAAAGGTCAAGGTCAAGTGGCGTGGTTTATGAATGCGTGACGATTGTAGTAGAGTTGGATGGTAGAGGTGTTTGGATGGCGATGGCTAGAAGCTTGCGAGATGGTAGCAGAGCTTCTTTCAGTCTTACAATATATATTCTTTAACTGATGTCCTCCCCCCCCCCCCACACACACACCTCTGGAAATTTAAATCTGCCCACTGTAAGTTTCAAGTAGCCCCCCCACCTCCAGAGAAAAAATGTCTGAAAGAAACACTGTATGGTAGCACTATTTGGATGTTGATGCTTAAAAGCTAGTGAGATGGTTTCACTTTCTTGACTAGTTTGAATATTTCAAACTAACGTTGCACCAATTTCTGTAACTTTGGCACCTTTGCGCATCGATGTTGAATGTACATTTAAGCTCCACAATGAATGTTCTATGTTGAAAAGTTAGAAAACTGAGGATAACTAAATGTAGATCGACAGTTTGTAATTGCTGAACTCTAGATTTCTTGCTAAACTATTTATTAGAACCTACATTTTTAAAATGAGTAGGATTATTCAAGTGTTATTAAGAAAGATTAAAATTATCAGAAGTGAGTAATTTTAGAAACTATGTTACAATACAGATCTAGATCTTGAGCTTAGAGTCTGGAGTCTAGACTTTAGAGTCTAGACTATAAGTCATAGGCTGGAGTAATCTAGACCTAGTAAATGTATAATTCTTAATCTATCCAGATCTAGACTAGCCGAAGTCTGGATAGATCTATCTTTTAATTATTTTTTGTTATTATTTAATACAGACAATAGATAAAATACATACACCTTGCAAGAATGCCAACAGGTGATTAAAATCAATAAAATGCTGTTTATTTTTTACCTGTTCCTTTATGTAATACAAACCCCAGACCCGAAAACCGACTGATATTTATTTATACGTGTTCAGGAGAAATTCACTTATTTACTGGCACATAATATGTTGAGGGAGTTTGAATATTTTATTAATTTATTTAGTGGTATAAAAATGAATATATGTATATATATATATATATATATATATATATATATATATATATATATATATATATATATATATATATATGTATATATATATATATATATATATATATATATATATATATATATATATATATATATATATATATATATATATATATATATATATATATATATATATATATATAAACCCTAATGACCCTTTCACTGTCTTGCTGTAACCTGTAGCCACAAATCCTAAGCTTCGCCGCATGACTTTTATAGCTGTATTGAAAAAAAACAACCATATAGGCATCCATTCAAATATGACTACTGACATTTCAGATCGGCAGCTGATCAAGCGACCGTTAATCCTATTGACACTTCTGCTGGTGATAATCTTCTCCATTCGATTGCTGCCAGTCCACATGGTCTCACTGCCGGACATTTACAGCGCCTATCGCGTGAGCTCAGGTAATGTCCTGTAGCATCCTGTGTTGTCTCAGGTAATGTCCTGTGTTGTCTCAGGTAATGTCCTGTATTGTCTCAGGTAATGTCCTGTGTTGTCTCAGGTAATGTCCTGTATTGTCTCAGGTAATGTCCTGTATTGTCTCAGGTAATGTCCAGTATTGTCTCAGGTAATGTCCTGTAGCACCCTGTGTTGTCTCAGGTAATGTCCTGCAGCATCCTGTGTTGTCTCAGGTAATGTCCTGTAGCACCCTGTGTTGTCTCAGGTAAAGTCCTGCAGCATCCTGTGTTGTCTCAGGTAATGTCCTGTAGCACCCTGTGTTGTCTCAGGTAAAGTCCTGCAGCATCCTGTGTTGTCTCAGGTAATGTCCTGTAGCACCCTGTGTTGTCTCAGGTAAAGTCCTGCAGCATGCATCCAGTGTTGTCTCAGGTAAAGTCCTGCAGCATGCATCCAGTGTTGTCTCAGGTAATGTCCTGCAGCATCCAGTGTTGTCTCAGGTAAAGTCCTGCAGCATCCAGTGTTGTCTCAGGTAAAGTCCTGCAGCATGCATCCAGTGTTGTCTCAGGTAATGTCCTGTAGCACCCTGTGTTGTCTCAGGTAATGTCCTGCAGCATCCAGTGTTGTCTCAGGTAAAGTCCTGCAGCATGCATCCAGTGTTGTCTCAGGTAATGTCCTGCAGCATCCAGTGTTGTCTCAGGTAAAGTCCTGCAGCATCCAGTGTTGTCTCAGGTAAAGTCCTGCAGCATGCATCCAGTGTTGTCTCAGGTAATGTCCTGTAGCACCCTGTGTTGTCTCAGGTAATGTCCTGCAGCATCCAGTGTTGTCTCAGGTAATGTCCTGAAGCATCCAGTGTTGTCTCAGGTAATGTCCTGCAGCATCCAGTGTTGTCTCAGGTAATGTCCAGTGTTGTCTCAGGTAATGTCCTGCAGCATCCTGTGTTGTCTCAGGTAATGTCCTGAAGCACCCTGTGTTGTCTAGCAGGACGTCTTTAGACGGTCTACATGCCGTGAATTAATTCATAAAACAAGCATGTGTACTCAAAATTATTTAGTGCCAATACTGATCGTGAAACAATGCGCATTAAATAATTGATTAGAAATAATATCGACAACATATTGAGAGTCTATGGATTGTACTACCCCCCCCCCCTACCCCAACTCACCCACTCACGTGACAACAGAAATGTTCTGCTCAACAGAGTTTCACCACCAGGTCACCGCACACCGACGGTTCCTGTTCCTCACGGACCCCATCATCAGCACCTGGCACCAGGAACCTGCAGACCTCACCTACTACCTCAGGAAACGGGACTCCCTGTTCAACGTGGCCAGAAATCCCGAGGGGTGAGGGGGGAACCTCGTCACTCGATCAAAAGGCGAGCAGCGGACATGTGGACTAGTTTGTCGGCTTGCATGCTATTATAATGAAACTAATGTTAATGATAGTGCAGTAATTGGTTATCAGGTGTGTTTTTACCAAGATGGGCGTCTCTATGTTGACCACATTTTTACTACACCCACAAAAAGAATATATTATAGTTCATATAAAAGTTAATAAAGCTTAAAATTATATAGTTGAAAAAATGATCTGAATGTCCTAATTATCACACTGCATCAATTTCAAAATTTTCCTACTGCATCAACGCCCTAACCATCACACTGTCTTAGTGTGCTAGTAAACTGTCTATTAGTTCTCTGAATTTTATTTTGTCTGTAGAAAAATAGAAAAAAATAATATCCAACTTACCACAGTTGTGTGGTGTAAGACTACCTGTATGCTGGCGTTGGTTTGGGCGTGTTTCTATTGTGGTGACGATCCTGTCCTACTGTGGGTAAATAAATGTCCATTGTTTGTCTTATCGAAGCAACATCTCTGCCAACGTTCCAATGTTCTACTGAAGATCTCTACCAACGCTCCTAAAGTCTGCTGATCTTTAAATTGTGTACTGCAACTAACGGTTGATTAAAACACGACTGATTTTAAGGTGTGTCGTGGGTTCCTTCCCTTGAC